>NC_041387.1:108299638-108361596 GCF_002162155.2 Triticum dicoccoides | reverse complement strand
GTGAGACGATGTGAACGGCGAGGGAGAGGATGGCGGGGAAGCATCGTCGGGCCAACTGTATTTCTCCTCTTGCAGTTGGGTTCGGTCGATGAAGACTCCACCGGCTCGCTCTGGCAGGACACCCTCACAAATGGCACCCTGTAGATGCTCGATCCTTCAATCTCTGGTGGATGCTCCATCTAGGATCGATACTCCCACCACCGCTCCCTCACGATCGGATTCGGTGAATCTGTTTGCTCCATGGCCCAGAGGAGCAGCTCTATGTACTCCCGCACGACTCCCTTCGGGAGTATCGCTACCTTTTCGCTCTGTTGCAGATATTTGTCCATGGATGTCATCGTCGCCGCTAGTTGATCCTTGTTGTCATACCAAGACTATATCTCCAACATCCTAGCTAGCTTCACAAGGTCACCGTCTGCGATCCTCACGTATCAGTTGTATTCCTCCATCGATCTACTTCTCCACAGCACCTTCACTCGCCGGCGGTGGTTTTTGAATGGAAGAGGAGAGGAGCAGTGTTGGTTTTGGATTAGAACGGGAGAGGAGCGACGCTGGTTTTGGACTAGAACAGGAGAGGAGGGGCGGTGGTTCTAAAATGGAAGAGGAGACGAGCGGCACTGGATTTAGATTGGAACAAGAGAGGACCGGCGGTGGTTTAAGAGGAGAAGAGCGGAAGAGCGGCGCTGGTCTTGGAAGTATTTTTTTGTTGTTTTGCGTATTTTGGGTCAAAGTTTGACCACGTACTATATTTGACAAGCAAAATGTGAATGCATGTCACCAAAAATTGTATCGTTTGGTTCGTATCTGAATGTACTTTCAAATTATATTATTTTTGCAACGTATAACATATATTTTATGTGCGAAAATCATGGTCAATTATGACCCAGAATAAAAGGGAGACTAGTTAATGTGGGGTCACTTTCTTGATTGAAGGGTAAATTGATTTTGATTTTGATCCAATCACAGCATGCCGGCCCTCTCGTCCAATCCTAAATCACTGCCGCACGCTCCTCTCCCTCTTCTCCATTGCAATACTACCGTCTCGCCTCTCCCTCTTCTGATCTTCTCCATTGAAAAACCACCTCCCCTCCTCTCCATCATCTCCATTCGAAAACCACCGTCTTGCCTCTCCCTCTTCTCTATTGCAAGACCACCGTCTCTCCTCCCATCTTCCAAAGCTAGCACTAGACCACTCAGAAGGACATCTATGGAGAGGATGCACCAGCGAATCAGGCAGGTCGCCGGCGGCGACCAGGCAAAGTTAGCTAGGTTTATGGAGATCCTAAGTCTGTTTGATAACGAGTGGGAGATTTCGAGGATGGTGCGGGCCATGTGGCAATGTATGCAAAAGAGCAAGACGACGGCGATGTACATGTACTCCTCGGCGGCAGTCACGCTGCAGTCCTCCGAGTTCATCGATTATCTCCTCTGGGTGATGGAGCAAACAGATTTGCCCGAGGCGACAGTCGAGCGGAGGTGGTGGGCGTACAGTTTGAAGGTCGAGCACCCAGAGGATAACGAATTGATCGAGTATGGTGTGTAGTTCGTGAGGGTGCAGAGCCAGCTGGAGCCACAGGAGTATTCGTTCTCCCACCGCAAGAGGACGCCAGATGGCGTGATGTCGCTTCCCCATCGTTCTCCACGGTTCCCTCGATGCTCGCCTCATTTCAACGGCGGCGGTAGGGTTTAAGGTAAGCTTCGCACTAACCTAATCTTCCACCTGCTCATGCTTATAATCTGTGTGATAGCTAATGAAAATCATGCTTACAATCAGTCTCTGAGTACTACGCCAATCACCCTAAAATAGCTCTGGACCTTTGGGTCAAAGTTGTGACACAGTGTACAAATAAATAAAAATAGATTGGTGCTTCTTTCAGAAAAGAGTACTCCCTAGAAAACTTCCAATATAAGCTACTAGTATTTGGTTAGAGGATTTGCTGCCGAAAGATCCGTCCACAGAGAGCGCCACACATCCCACTGGTGGTGGTGGATGCCAATGCATGCATGCAGCATGGTTAGTGTCGGTAATTTTTACTTGGCACACCTCGCACTCTGCATATACACTACTAGGGAAAACCCTAGCAGTAGCGCGGGTTTTGTGTCCACTAGTAGCGCGGGAGGCCGCGCTACTAATAAGGCGCTACAACTATTGCTTAGCAGTAACGCGTGCCCGCACGCGCTACTACTAGGACAAATAGCTGCAGCGTTTATTCAGTACCGCGCTACTGCTAAGGTAACTACTTGCAGCGTGTTTTCTGTCCATCGCTACTAGTATTTTTTTAGTGTATTTATGCGCCATCATACAAATATTGGTACAATACCAGTTATGAGGTTTACATCATTATGTCCATAACAGTGTGTCAAATGAAGGCTGATTAGGTTCAAGTGGAGGCAATATGTGGTGCATGCCAAAAGTATACTACTAATCCAAACTTGATCTAGTTTGGACTAGTAGTACTTTCGATGTGCACCACATGTTGCCTCCACTTGAATCTAATCCGCCAGCACAAGCTATTTAATCATCATGATAGTCATTACCACCAACAGTATTTATTTAATCACCACTAACACTAGCTAATAATAATCATCATAGTCATTACCACCAACACTAGCTATTTTATCATCATAGTAATAGTGTAGCACATCATCATCCTCAAACTCATTTCTAGCTAGCTAATCACTCATGCTGCTCTCTCTTAGGTAAAATAACATAAAACATGTATAGCTCTCCTCCTTGATCAAACTGGAGCATGCAGATGAACCTGTCTCCTAATCGTGGGTAGCGCATCTGTTTGCTGCCCCCTAGTACTTCTCTGCGCTTCCCCATCACATATTTGGTCCGGTATTGCACTATTAAGCATCCATCGCTAATCTTGAATGCACTAAAGTAATCTGTAGGATATCTTGGCCGTAAGCTGATAATACTCATGGTACCTTTAGTCTCGATCCCATAAGGCACAACATTCATCGGGAGTCCCTGTTGAAGAACATCGTATGGTAACATACTTAGCAATGAAGTTTAGCTTCAAAAATAATGTATGGAAAAGATGCACTAATGACAAATGGTAAAAATCTTACCATCCTTCCTAAATAGATGTGACCGTAGTTCATTACAAACACTATTGGTCGCACATTTTCAGTACTAACATTTCTAAATGCAGGAAGAAAATTTGTCTTGACAGTATCAAGATCCTCAAGCCATGAAACATAATGACTGAGCTCCTCGCAGTTGAGTTCAGCCCCAGGATAGTATATGGTCCTGTCTACCAAGCGATGGACATGTTTGCTTGCACCAAAATAAGCTGACAATACAAATTAGTTGTCAACTATTTTTGAATAAACAATCTCAAAGACATAAATATATATGGTTGAGAAACTTACATAATGGTATAACTGGAGGCGTCTGCACATTGACCCAGATGTCGGTATTACCTTCAATATTATCTTCCGGACGAATATCAAAGGTGATAACCATATCAGGCTCAAATGCACAAGTCTTGCATAGTGCTCGCCATGTTTTGCATCCAAAATAGGTGTAGTCGTCTGAATTGTATAATTTTGCATGGAAAATATAACCAGGCTCGGTCTTCAAGTAAACTTTCTTTTCCTCCATACTATGACTGAAACCTATCTTATCCAATACAAAAACTCTTGCATGGCAGGGGATACGCTAGTACAATAGTAAAAAAAATATAAGTTGAAGCAAATCAAGCAGATGTCATGCTTAATTACGAAAAAAGACTTGTCGTTGTGACTTACTGTATCCACTTCGAAGTTCTCGTCCAGCTTGATGCTGAAGCGCCTATCATCATCTAGGAAGATTCCGTCGCATAGACCACGCTCGTCTTCGCAGTATTTGCAAATACCGAAATCCTTTTCATCGTCAGACATTTCCTATGTTCATAGTTAAAACATTAATTGAAAATCGATCAAAGACAACTACCAAGATACTCAACACATAAATCCGAGGCACTCGATATTTCCTACATATTCTGGCACAAGTCATGCCAATATTCACGGAAAAATCCGGCATGACCTTTGCTAAAATAGGACATATCGAGCGCCTGAAATTTGACGGAACGGAAATGAATCAACACTCCGGCAAAACATAGGCCACTCGGAGGTGTAACCTGCAAACATGACCGGCCACTTGGATATTGAGCAACACAAGATATACATTTCAAAATATCTTATAGGACTCAAATTAGCATGCATTCAATAAGCAAAAGTAAATCATCTCATGCGTCCGTACATCGTCGAATATTATCACTAATACATCACGAATAGTGTCATACATACAACATCACTAATACAACTAAAACTCTAGCACACGACGGGTATCGACGCGGGCGGTGGACACCCACAGAGAAGGAACCATCACGGGATCATAGCTCCAGTGAGATCCCCGGAGAACCTGCCAGGTATTGGAGAACGGCCTGTGCTCCAACGCAAACAAGTAGCGACGGACATGCGCGTCCTCCTCACTGACACGGTGATGCACCACCTCCGTGGAGTCCTCTAGCCTCTGGATCGTCACTAGCCCACGCGACCGCCACCAAAGAAGGTTCGGGTTAACGACAGGCTGGCTCCTCACCAACCTGCGCCCTCCGATAGGTAGCGCCTCCCAGTACCACCCCGGCGGAGCCCAGTCCCGGACATGGCCGATCTGGTCAAGCAGGTGTCGTCCTCCGCCGACTCGACGACGAGGATGCGGGATAGGCATCGTCCACGTCGAGGTAGGAAAAATTGCTTTAACTAAAAAATAGAAACAAGTTCTTACTAACTAGTTCTATTAATTCAACTAGTTCTTACTGAAAATAAACTTACTATAAATAAAAATATTCTAGTACCTAATTAGTACCTATAGTTCTTACTAACTAATTAGTACCCAGGAACTACTGCCTTAATTACCATCTAAGTAATTAACTAACTAGCACTAAAGATAGCCTAGGGTTCATACTAACTAGCACTAAATAGCTAGGGTTCATACTAAGCAGAGAAGAGGGATCAGAAGGGGAGAGTGCTCACAGAGGGCGGGGAGACGGCGGCACCGAGGCGCGGCGAGGCGGGGTCGGGGGAGACGGCGGCGAGGCGGGGTCGGGGGAGACAGCGCGAGGCGGGTCGAGGGAGACGGCGGTGAGGCAGGGTCGAGGGAGACGGCGGCGAGGCGGGGTCGGGGGAGACGGCGGCGAGGCGAGGTCGGGGGAGACGACAGTGAGGTGGGGTCGGGGGAGACGGTGGCGTGGCGGAGGCGACGAGGAATAGTATAGGAGAATTGGGGGAGGAAGCAATGGAGGGAATCAGGTCGCGCGCGGGGGGCTAGGTGAAAGTAGCTTTAACTATAGCGTGGGGAGGGAAAACGTGCAGCTGCTAAAATCCGTAGTAGTAGCGCTGTTTGTAGAAGGCCGCTACTACTATACCTAGCACGTCGGGAACGGTGTGGCAGTTATAGTAGTAGCGCTTTCTGTTCCTGCCGCGCTACTGCTAAGCGGGTAACAGTAGAGCGGTTCTGCCAGACGCGCTACTGCTAAGTAGCAGTAGCGCCTCATTTTAACAAGCACTACTGGTAACATTCTGTGTATAAGGTTTTCCCTAGTAGTGATATGCCGGTTCCATACGTACATTGTGCAGTTCCACCAAAATGCAGCTGAATAACCCTGTTTGCACAAATAATGAAAAAGTGTGATTACATTATAGTGGCACTACTTGATGAAGCACACAAAATAAATAGAAGAAAATATTGCGATAGTATCATAGTATGCCATGCTACGATGGCAAGATGGGCCCTGCGACGCCTCATACGGTACGCCTCATACTGGAAATCATCCCAAGTCTCCCAGATACACCTTCTTCCAGTGATGAACATCAGTGTACAATGATAGTACAAGAAGGCGCCTTGAGACATTCAAATCTCTATTTTTGTACAGATCAACTAAAATTAAGCACCCCAGTTTGCAAAAACGCTTAAACATTAACAATGGGATTAGTTGATGAAACATACATTAACAAAGAGAAGCACTTTCTTTATCTACATTGGAAATGAAATGATAGAGAGGACACTCTCTCTATATTAACTGTTATAACTTCATTTTATCAGTGACACTAGGGTTGAGCAGGTGGCAAACGAGGTGTACCGTTCGTCGCAAGGATGGAGGCCGGGGGTGCTTAGACTAGGATGCTAAAGCTGACTCTTTCAGTCACCAACATGGATGATTCAATTCATGGGACCTTTCGGTGCAGCTCACCTAAAATGAAACAATGTCCCATGATCTAGTAGCTTCTTCTTCATTTTTTTTAAGAAAAGGGCTCCAGCCTCGGTTCCATTTCCATCAGAAAACAAAACCCATAGAGCTTCTTCTTCATTAGTTGCAATAAAATTGAGCAACATCAAGGTTGGTTGTGAAGCTCCTGGAATGTTCAACTATAATTTGGATATCATTTGTGCAGTTCAACTAAGATCGAGCATGAAATGTATATCTCTGTTTGCACAAAAAAGGTGGAAAGGAGGGTGACTAACAAGTGATGAAACATGCATCAAATGAAAAGAAGCATGTTCCTCATATGAATGGCAATCCTACAAGGACAGTAGCAATTTCTAAAGCAGTGGCATTACTAGATATTAGTGTGGGCATTAGGATTAACTATGACAACCGTTAAATACGACATTGCTTTGGGCATGAGAGAGTAGGTGGACCAGGACAGTTGCATTTCTAACAAAAAGAACCAACTTATCTTAATGGGAAATTTAGCAGGACATGTAAAAAGTGCCATTGATTCATATTACTGGAGGCATTACATTGAAAAAAACATTGGTTTAACATGTCCTTACTTTTAGCAGTGCAACTGCTATATTTTACTAGTGGCATTAAATGAGAGTGGCTCGGGGCAACAAACATCAGAACAGGATATCTGGGTTTGTCCCATTTTTGTTTGATATAGACACCTTATACTGTGTGAGGCTAGCAAATCTAGTGCTGGACTTACTCTGTTGACTTGTCCCCCAGTCCCCACTTTCTTTCCTTTTTCAACCAATAGATCGGGTTTATATTGAGTTTGTACTATGTTTCCCTTTATTTCCCTATTAGACCTAGAGGCCAGTTGGATAGGCAGTCTCTGCTACTTTTCGCCCCCATTATTTCCTCTTTCGACCAAGTCCTAGATTCAGGTAACAAATCCTCCCCCAGCCCCCACCCCCTTTCTTCCTTGTTTGAACCAAGTAGTACTAGATTCGAGTGCATGAACTAGTTTTACCTCTTAAACTAAAAATTAGGTGGTTTTCGAACATCCGATCGATCCTATCTACGATGGGGCCTGAGAAATAGTAAAAGATACAAATGCAGCAACATCAGGAACTCGGGAAGTAGAGCAACGCCGGTTTCGAAGGAAGTTATACCTGATGGTCGCCGGGATGTCGCTAGGTGGGCGGCGGGAGGCTGGATCTGCCCACACTATGACAGTGAGGAAGAAGGGGTCGGAGACCCTCCCTCGACAGCGGTGCTTGGGGCAGAACAACAAGGCCGGCTGATCGGGACGTGCCAGCAGTGGGTGAGGGAGTTCCGGACTAGGGGGTGTCCGGATAGCCGAACTATCATCATCGGCCAGAATCCAAGACTATGAAGATACAAGATTGAAGACTTCGTCCCGTGTCCGGATGGGACTTTCCTTGGCGTGGAAGGCAAGCTTGGCGATACGGATATGTAGATCTCCTACCATTGTAACCGACTCTGTGTAACCCTAGCCCTCTCCGGTATCTATATAAACCGGATGGCTCTAGTCCGTAGGACGAAAAACAATCATACCATAGGCTAGCTTCTAGGGTTTAGCCTCCTTGATCTCGTGGTAGATCTACTCTTGTAACACACATCATCAATATTAATCATGCAGGACGTAGGGTTTTACCTCCATCAAGAGGGCCCGAACCTGGGTAAAACATTGTGTCCCTTGTCTCCTGTTACCACCCGCCTAGACGCATAGTTCGGGACCCCCTACCCGAGATCCGCCGGTTTTGACACCGACATTGGTGCTTTCATTGAGAGTTCCTCTGTGCCATCACCGATAGGCTCGATGGCCTCTTCGATCATCTACAATGACGCGGTCCAGGGTGAGACCTTTCTCCCTGGACAGATCTTCGTATTCGGCGGCTTCGCGCTGCGGGCCAATTCGCTTGGCCAACTGGAGCAGATTGAAAGCTACGCCCCTGGCTGTCAGGTTAGATTTGGAAGTTTGAACTTCATGGCTGACATCCTCGATGGATTCGAGCCACAGCTGAGCATGCCGCACTGTCACAGCGAGCATGATTTAGCTCTGCAGCCGGACAGTACCCTGGAGGCCGCACTCGAGCCCGCTTCAACATTCAATTCGGAGCCGGCAACGCAGATCGAGGACGGATGGCTAGACACCGCCTCGGGGGCTACAACCTCTATGGCGATAGAGCCGAACACTGACCTTGTCCCTCATGAAGCTCGTGACTCCGAGGTGCCGGACTCCTTGCCGGACTCCGAACCTCCCGCGCCCCCTCCGATCGAATCCGATTGGGCGCCGATCATGGAGTTCACCGCAGCGGACATCTTTCAAGACTCACCTTTCGGCGATATTTTGAGTTCGCTAAAGTATCTCTCGTTATCAGGAGAGCCCTGGCTGGACTGCGGACATGACGGTTGGGATGCGGACGACAAAGAAATTCAAAGCCCACCCACCACCCACTTGGTAGCCACTGTCGACGATCTAACCGACATGCTAGACTACGTCTCCGAAGACATCGACGGTATGGACGACGATGCCGGAGATGACCAAGAACCAGCACCAATCGGGCACCGGAAAGCCACCCCAACGCACGACGTATACATGGTGGATACACCAAAAGGAAGTGACAACGAGGAAAAACAGGATGTGGCGAAGGAAAAGTCCCCCAACAAACAACCAAAACGGCGACGCAAGCACCGCCCGAAGGCTGGCCTAGATGAAAACGGCACCCATACGGACCCGGCCCTAGAGCAGGGCAAAGCAGTGGACGACGAACATGCCACCAAGCAACCCATCCCCGGCGAGGACGATCTCACATCACCAGAGCATATGAACCTTCATAAAAGGCTCGTCGCCACTGCAAGAAGTTTGAAGAAGCAAAAGCGGAAGCTCAAAACAGCGGAGGACGCACTCAGAATGAGATGGAGCAAAGTACTCAACACCGCAGATAAATATGGCGCTAGTCACCAGACAAAGAGCTACCCGAAGCGCAAGTTGTTGCCCGAATTTGACGAGGAGGCCTTAGAGCCCCCGCAGTCAAAAAAGAAAGAAGCCGCCTGGCCGGATAGACGACCAGATGACAGGCCAAGAACAGCAAGGGGCGCCGCACACAAGCCGGCACACGATCAGCATAAAGATCCTCGGAAAAAGGATGACCCGGCCAGGTCTATCTATGGGCCAAAAAAGAAGACTCCAGGAAGCAATATAACCCGCCGAGCATTTCAAGACAACGGCACACCCAAATACAGGGGCGCCGCACACCCACTATGTTTCACCGACGAGGTACTGGATCATGGATTTCCAGCGGGATTCAAACCCGTAAACATAGAGGCATATGACGGAACAACAGACCCCGAAGTCTGGATTGAGGATTATATCCTACACATACATATGGCCAGAGGAGACGATCTCCATGCCATAAAATACCTACCCCTCAAGCTCAAAGGGCCAGCTCGGCATTGGCTCAAAAGCCTCCCAGAAAATACCATTGGAAGTTGGGAAGAGCTTGAGGATGCGTTTCGAGCAAATTTTCAGGGGACTTATGTCCGCCCTCCGGATGCAGGCGATTTAAGTCACATAACTCAACAACCCGGAGAGTCAGCACGCAAATTCTGGAACAGGTTCCTCACTAAAAAGAACCAAATAGTCGAATGTCCGGACGCTGAAGCCTTAGCAGCCTTTAAACACAACGTCCGAGACGAATGGCTCGCCAGGCACCTCGGCCAAGAAAAACCAAGAACAATGGTTGCACTAACAAGCCTCATGACCCGCTTTTGCGCGGGGGAAGACAGCTGGCTGGCTAGATGCAACACCAGCGACCCGAGTACATCCGAAGTCAGGGATGGAAATGGGAAATCACGACGCAGAAAAGATCAGCGCCGGAACAAGGAAAATGGCCCAAATAGTACGGCGGTCAACGCCGGATTCAAAAGCTCTCGGCCGAATAACAAAACACTGCCCCTCAAGGACAACAGTGATGAGCTATCCAACTTAAACAAGATTCTGGATAGGCTATGTCAAATACATGGTACCTCCGGGAAGCCTGCAAACCATACCCACAGAGATTGTTGGGTCTACAAGCAGTCCGGCCAACTTAACGCCGAACACAAGGGGCTCGACACACCAAGCGAAAGTGACGAACCCCAAAAGCAGCACTCCGGAAAAAAGAAGACTTTCCCACTAGAAGTCAAAACAGTGAACTCACTTCATGTGATAACACGAAAACACAGCGCGGCACCTGCCATACCAGGACACCGTCCGCATAATGGGGATAGACCCTACCAAAATTCGCCATAGCAGCACTTCCTTCAAAGGAGTGACGCTAGGCCTTTAAGCCAATTATACAGGCTCTGTTCGGTTCATCCGACAACCTCTGTCACGAAAAGCTCACTCTTCATATCGCCCCATTTCACAGTGGGCCTCGAGCACTACTGGGATGCGAAGCTTTCGCCCGCTTTAACGCAATACCACATTACACATCTCTTACGCTTACAATGCCCGGTCCACGCGGCATAATCTCATTAAAGAGTAACTCCGAGTGTTCCTCGACCATGGAGAACATGAGGCTGCCTTGACAGCCACACACTAATCCGACCTTGCAGGTCAAGGCCCCTAAATAAACAGGTCATTCTGACCTCGGACACGGTTAGGCGAGTCCGGCATAAATAAACAAGGGGCTTCCCAGCCGCATCCCCCCTTTATAAGGGGCCGCGCGTATAAATGATGAGAGCCAATAAAGCTCAACTTTCTTCATCTTCCAAATTATACTTTATTTTTTCTGCACGATATTTCTTGGAAATTAAGTCCTTCTCTTTTTCAGATTAAGCACGTGCAACACCCGTCTAGGATACAGCACAACGGAGACACAGGCGCAGACGTGCAGCAGGGACTCGTCGCAAGGATTCTTTTGAGATTAAGACCCTGCGTAAACCTTTCTTACTGTCTCTTGTTGATACACATCCCCCAGTTTCCTACCATAGCCAAGGAGGAGGCTGGCATTTTGGCATCGGCCGCGTCAGAAGTTCCCGCCTGTACCTGGACACTAGGGGCTTAGGGCATTATTCTGCCCGGTATCATAAAGACCGAACACCTAAGGGAGTGTTGGGCGTCTCGAGTTAGGCCTTATATGCATCAGCTCCGAATCATGTCTTTGGTCAAATGTTGGGTTTGCCCGGCTCCTGTGTTTTGCTGCCTTATGTTCCGCTCCATCGGCTAATGCGGCACCAGGAGAACTACTGCGATTGTGCCCCAGTTCGGCCGGGCGAGCACCTCAGTAGAGAAAGCTGAAAACTGACTGTCATGATATAGCAAGAGACTGGTCAACCACTCGATCGACCATTGGAATGTTTAGAATTCCTCTGCTTTGACGAAGGACCGCTTCCCGGTCAGGCACATACGCACCCCGAGTTCGGAGAAGAGCGGTGCCGCTAGGGGCTATATAGTAGCCCCACATTCGAGCTCCTATGGCTAAGTGAAAGTGATAAAGCATTATAGTCCGGTTGCCTAGTTTGCTATGGTATCACCTCCTTAAAAGGACCAAGACGTTGGATTAAGTGTGAAAAAAGCGCTTTTCTTTTTGCAAACACCCTCGCACCATGTGCGTGGGGGCTGAAGCCAAAGACTGCCATCTTTCAGATTATACATACACATACGGCCGCACAGGAGATAGTTCAATACTTGAACGCACAAGTATAAAAAGCTATTGCATTATAAACATGATCTCAGAGATCATACATGTCATTTAAACATAACATCTTTCGAGCACTGTGACTCTATTAAACGAGCGCCCTGCAGGACTTCCTCAAAATAGTGCTCGGTGGGGAATCGGCTTTCGTCCGAACCCCGGGATGCAACAACGGTGGCATCCATCTCCACCCAGTATGTCTTAACATAGGCGAGAGCCATCCATGCACCTTCTATGCATGCCGACCGCTTCATCGCCCCGATATGCGGCACCGCCCCAAGGAACTGCTGCAACAAGCCAAAATAACTCTTCGGCTTGGGCCTTTCCGGCCATAGATGAGCGACCACATCCGTCATGGCAAGTCTGGACAACCTATTCAGCTCAGCCCACTCAACCAGCCAATCACTCAACAGAAGTGGACGCTCTGGACTATGGAATTGAGACCAGAAAAGCTCTTCCATTTCGTGATCCTTCTGGCTTCGGAAGTGCACGACTGCGTCCGCCGCACTCGTCGCCAAATCCAGATAAGGATCCTCTGCACCGCACAACCGGCCCAGCTGAGCATACTTCGGATCCGTGAACTTCCTACGCAACATAAAGGGCTTTCTAGCCATAATGTCTCCGACCTGACGCAGTTCCTCTTTCATAGCCTGCATCGCACTATGGGCATCCTTGGCTTCGGCGTCGGCCTTCTTCGGGTCCTCTTGCTCCGCTCGGTGTTCTCTTTCAAGAACCTCCTGGCGGTCGGTAGCATCTTTTAATTTCGCGGCCATTCCGGCCATCTCCTCCCTGCTTCGGCAGTGAGCAGCCTTCTCGGCTTCTACCTCTTCCGCTGCCTTCAAGGTAGCCGCCTCGCTTTTTCTGGTTTGCTCCTTGGCCCAAGCAAGCTCTGCTCGAAGGTCTTCCACAGCAGCAGCACCATCTGCATCAAGCATACAAATTGTAAGGAATGGGTGTCAGCTCCCTTACTAGGCGACCGCGGAGCAACCACATACCTTGTGACTCGTCAAGTCGTTTATTCACCAGCGAGATGTCCGCATGCGCAACGTCGAGTTGCCTCTTAAGCTCGGCAACTCCATCAGTCCGGCTGGCCACCGAACGTTCCGCCACCTGCGTAGGAAAGGCGACAATCTATAACTGAGATTATGATCCTCGGCACGCTGCTGTTTTCGATAGCATACCAAGTCTTAGGGGCTACTATCTATACAGGGCGCACTTCATGTGTAAAACTGTCAAAAGGTATGACATTTTTTGCGTACCTCAAATCCCGTCAGCAAACTTCCGACGGCCTCACACAACCCGCTTTCGGCGGACGAGATGCTCTCAATCACCATACTCATTAATGTGCGGTGATCTTCTGAGATAGACGCCCTCTTGAGCAAATCCTGCAGCTCCACCGGCCGTACTCCAATGGGTGCCGAACTCTCTGGCCCCGCCGGACTCGGGGAGACCCTCCGTGATGACACCTCAGGGTCGTCCGCCCCGCATGACGGGGTGGCAGATGGAGGCGTTTCGCTCTCCATCATCTCCGGACGAAGGTCTCCCAAAGATGAGCTGTGCTGAGATGGGCTGAGATCCGAACTACAAGATGAAAACTTTGGTTACCCTTAGAAATTAAGCAGGGGTGTCCACTATTACAAAATTCCCCCTTTTTTACTTACGGCTTGCTGGAGGGCTGATTCCTCCGAGGAGACAGTACGGCCGAGGCTCTTCCCGACACAGGACCTTCCGGTACAGATTTCTTTCCCCGCTTTGAGGCCCTGGCCTCCGGGTCTTCGGAAGCGGTCCTCTTCTCCCCCTGGAAGGAGGGACTCTCGATTCCTCCCTAACTGAAAGCCTCCTTGGCAGAGGTGGTAGTTCCCCTGTGCCCCCCTTCGCCCTCCTCCGAAGGTGCAACCTCCAACATTTTGATTAACACGGGATCCTGCGTGGTCTCAGGGAGGGGGGCCGGACACCGTATCAGTTTTGCTTGCGCTATCCACTCATGTCCAAGGGATAGCTGGTTAAAAGGCAAACCCACGATAAATAAATGGACAATGTGTCCGGACACAGGGCTACTTACTTGAGTATCCGCGCGATTGCAGCTTAGGCCAGCATCCTCGGTCAAGTCTAGACGCATCTCTTGCGATCCGAAGAACAGTTTGTACATCTCCGCGGGTGTCAAACCCATGAAGTGTTTAAGAGCTCGTGGCCCCTCCGGATTAAACTCCCATAGGTGGAGAGGGCGAGGTTTGTAGGGCAGTAGGCGCCGGATCAGCATAACCTGTACCACTACGACTAGATTGATCTCCCTTTCTTGGAGGCCTCGAATCCGGTCCTGCAACAGGGGTACGTCTTTGGACGGCCCCCAGTCACGCCCCCTGTTGACCCATGACGTCAGCTGTTGTGGAGGGCCCGAGCGGAAGACGGGTGGCGGCCTCTGCCTGCTGCCCCTGGGAGCGGTGATATAGAACCACTCATGTTGCCACAGGCCGAGCTCCTCCTGAAAAGAGCCCTCGGGCCAGGGAGCATCGACCCTCTTGCTTATAACCGCCCCGCCGCACTCTGCCTAACGCCCCTCAATCATCTTCGGCTCCACGTTGAAGGTTTTGAGCCAGAAGCCGAAGTGAGGGGAAGTGCGGAGGAAGGCTTCGCAGACGACAATGAATGATGAGATGTGGAGGATGGACTCCGGAGCCAAGTCATGGAATTCCAGCCCATAGTAAAACATGAGCCCCCTTGCAAAGGGATCCGTCGGGAAGCCTAAACCCCGACGGAGGTGAGACACGAACACGACGCTCTCACCAAGGTTGGGAGTCGGAATAACCTGCCCTCGGGCAGGCAGCCTATGCGAAATCTCGTAGGTTAAGTACCTGGCGTCTCTCAGCTTTAGCACGTTCTCTTCCGTGACGGAGGAGGGCATCCACCGGCCTCGTAGGTCGGGGCCGGACATTGTCGAAGATCGAAGGTACCCGTATCTGGAGCCCTGGGTGTTGGAACTCGGGGCGAGGGGCGGATTCGATAGAGGATTGAAGGAAAAGAACGGGCCTTGGTCTCATTATAAAGAGGAAGAATACCAAGAGCCGTCCCCGTGACCGTTTGGAACGCACCTTCGATGGAGGGGGCGTGGCAACGGGCACGGTTGGGTTACCCACTTCCGTATTGATGGGAATCCCGGAATAAGGGGAACACGATCTCTGCTTCGACAAGACGTGCCAAGGAAACCGCTTCGCTAAACGCGCTGAGGTGGTACGATAAAAACGATTCTAGTAAAGGCTTGGTAGTGGTGTGACGTCACGCTGCAAAATACGTCAGCAAATTGAACTTGTGTAATATTATTCTCTCTACGGTGGTGCGTGGAATTTATTTTTGCAGAGCCGGACACTATCCTCGTGTTCACAATCTTCTATAAATTATTCGGAGGAAGAACCCGCCTTGCAATGCCGAAGACAACATGCGGGCCGGACTCGTCGTCATTGAAGCCTGGTTCAGGGGCTACTGAGGGAGTTCCGGACTAGGGGGTGTCCGGATAGCCGAACTATCATCATCGGCCGGACTCCAATACTATGAAGATACGAGATTGAAGACTTCGTCCCGTGTCCGGATGGGACTTTCCTTGGCGTGGAAGGCAAGCTTGGCGATACGGATATGTAGATCTCCTACCATTGTAACCGACTCTGTGTAACCCTAGCCCTCTCCGGTGTCTATATAAACCGGATGGCTTTAGACCGTAGGACGAAAAACAATCATACCATAGGCTAGCTTCTAGGGTTTAGCCTCCTTGATCTCGTGGTAGATCTACTCTTGTAACACACATCATCAATATTAATCAAGCAGGACATAGGGTTTTACCTCCATCAAGAGGGCCCGAACCTGGGTAAAACATTGTGTCCCTTGTCTCCTGTTACCATCCACCTAGACGCACAGTTCGGGACCCCCTACCCGAGATCCGCCGGTTTTGACACCGACAGTGGGTAAGAGCCATCACCGAGGACGACCGCGTGAACATTGCACCTTCTCACCTTCCCCGGCGGAGAGGATCCGGCTCGATCTGTGACGAGCGGTGAGCAAAGAGAGAGACTGTGTGGCCACCGCTGTTGTGTTTAGATCTGGAGAGGACGAGATAGTGTGAAGAGAGCAACACTAGCAAGCAAGCGCGGAGGCTCCTTCCTATATAGTGGAGTACTAGTTTTCTTTTGTCTACTGGAGCCGGCTTGACCTCGTCAATGACTGTCGAGAAGTCTACTTGCATGTGGCCCGGAGGCGCAGTTGTCGTCATTTTGATCTGAAGCGCTGGATTATAACATATAACACGAAAAAATGCCACATGACAAGAAATCATAACCTCACTGCCCAAAGGAGACAACATGAATCCCGACGGACAAACTAGACGAGGAACAAAGCTCAAATTAAAGATAAACTTGTAGAAAAGGGGCCCATCGATAGATGTCCTAATTAACATAGCCGGCTTGACCTAGATGGCAGCCGAGTAGTCTTCGTGCATGTGCCCCCAATGACTAGACCAACTCAGTTATCGCTGTTTAACCCTCGCAGTGATCCGAAGCACATGACACCTAATTTTGCGAGATGACAAGAAACCTTTTTTTAGATTTCTCACCACAACTACAGCCATGTACAACACAGCCTGCACGATATGTAGACGATAGCCAATCCAGGCGTGTCTGCTGGAGTCTGGTCACATGCATGGACGAACTGATCTTCCGTGTCTTACAGGGATCGTCCAGGCACCAACGTAGTACAACACTTCTCTAGTACTTTCGCTCGTCTCCCTCTTCTATTAAGTCACCCGACTTGCGGGGCTGGGGAGTGTGCCTATGGTCGGTTCTCAATTGCAGTCCCACATGTGTGTGCAAACGCAATATGACGCACGTTCCATTTGGAGAGCAGCGTGCCAGACCGACCGATCGTCTGGGGTGCGACGCGAACGTGACGAGCGTGCTGTATATTCCGTACATGTGTATCGCCATTTTCTAGAGGCTTTGCTCCATGGCGCAATCCATGGATACAAAATTAGCATACTGTACTATTTAAAAGTCGAGGGCGGGGCTTTTCCTGTGCGGTAGGCGTTGCAATTCTGCCTAGTCGGTTCGAGAGAGACGCGAGAAGATGAGGGAGTAGGCTGCTGCAAACGTAGGGCTGTGTGATTTGGCAGCGAGTTACTGCTGGATAGGTGGGGCCTCGTGATTTGACTTGTCATTATCATTTTAACTGCGATGCTACGATCGGCGTGAGTCTCCCAATTGCTGACCACCTCCATACAGGTGCCTCTCCCAATGCTCCACCATGTAGTAGAGGCTGGCTCTTGCATGAGAGCCCACTTCTCCACTTTTTCCTTGCCTCTCTTTCCTCCACACATGCAAAAATGCCATGTAAAGCGCACTATTATACTTACTTGCTCCTACAGGTGCTAAGCTTGCCACATAGGCATAAAGTCTGATGTGGCAAGTTAATCAAGAAGAGAGAGACTAGTTTGGTGACCCAAGGAAGAAACGGTGCTAAGCGCGTGTACCTTGGTGAAAAGCCATTTTGAGTCTATAGCTAATTAAATGAAGCAATTTTAGCAACAAAAACTAATAAGCACACCATTTCATTGGAAGATGTCACTCCTTGGAAAATGCAAGAAATACTACTCCCTCTGTCCCATAATATAAGAACATTTTTGGCACTACAGTAGTGTCAAAAACGTTCTTATATTTTGGGACGGAGGGAGTACGAAGAAAGAGATAGAGAGAAGTAAAAAAATACACCTATAGCCAACCTTATAGCTAACCTTTTTGTAGTATGAGTGACTAAGTGATGACATGCCAACATCAGATAGCCTGATGCACCGTGTTAAATCTCCAAGGGTGCAACCGCGCGAGCGACACGATGGTCGTGGTAGGCGCGGCCATGATATGGGCTGCTGGCAGCCCTTGGATCTGAGATCAAACGCTCGCATGCTAAGTTGCTGAAATTTTGCAGAATAACCCTCCAGGACAGGATATTCAACCATAGGTCTAGAATCACGCCATGCAACCGTTCGATCTCAGATCCAAGGGCTCTCGGAAGCCCGTAGCATGGGAGAATGGAAAGCCACTACCCTGCCATTCGCACGCTGGCAGTTCGCTCCTACTCGTCCCCGCACGTCCTTTAATATCACTACAAAAAAATACACTTTCATGATGATATGTGTTTGTCACAGTAGGTCGCGTTTTTTGTCATGCATGTACATCCATGACGATTTTATGACAGAATCAAGATAGTCATACCTGTGCTGTCGTAGAAGTGTTCCATGACATTACCATAATTATCATCACGGAAGTGTCCACTTCCATGACGATAAATCGCGCGTCACAGAAATGCTTTCGTCAAGGGTGACTGACACATAGCATCCACTGTAACGGAACGCCGTTAAGCTATCGGGTCGGGTTTTGGATCCGATAACCTGTTAACAGCCTCGACCAATGGGGATTTTCCACATGTAAAATCCCCATTGGCTGGAGGAAACACGTGTCGGCTCATCATTGGGACAAATGTCATCCACTCATTGGACAGAAGGCGCCTATGATACATCGACACGTGGCACGGCCCATCAAGTTTAAATGGGTCGGCCCAACTAAAGGCCCACAAGATTTTGCGGCCATAATGGGCCGGCCCAGCTAAAGGCCCACGAGATTTTGCGGACCATAATGGGCTGGCCCAGCTAAAGGCCCACAAGATTTCACGGGCCATAATGGCCCGGCCCAGGTAAAGGCCCACAAGATTTTTGTGTGCCATACTGGGCCGACCTAGGTAAAGGCCCACAAAATTCTTGCGGATCATAATGGGCTGGCCCAGCTAAAGGCCCACGAGATTTCACCGACACTAATGGGCCGGCCCAGCTGTAGGGCCACAAGATTTTGAGGACCCTATTAGGCTGGCCCATTAACTGGCTGCCATGTTTTGGGCCAAATGCTGGCCCATATTTGATCCGGTCCATTAATGGCCTGCCACGTTTCGGTCCTAATAATGGCATATGAGATCCGGCCCGTTAAAAGCCTCCCACGTTCTGGGCCAAATCACGGCCCAGATCAGGTCCGACCCTTTAAGAGGCTTCGGCCTCAATTATGGCCCATATCAGATTCGGCCCGTTAACTGGACGCTATGCTTTTGGGCTCACTTGCAAAAGGCCATTTAGTAATTCGGCCTGATATTAGTTTCAGCCTGTTAAGGGCCCGTTTAACATTTCGGCCCTATATTAATTTCGGCCTGTTAAAAGCCCGTCATATAGTTGGGCCTAACTACGGCCATGTTTGCATCTGGCCTGCTCACAGCCGATATCTGATTGGTCCAAACAAGGACCGAGACAATTTTGGCCTGTTAAAAGCCCATGATTTGATTCGCACAATCATGGGCCGGGGTCCATTTCATGCTGCTGCCGGCCCGTGAGTTGTTCGGCACGTTTCAGGCCCAACCTACTTCTTAGCCTCCTAAAAGCCCATTGAGTTTTCTTGCGAAAAGAGGGTCGGGGGTTACTCGGCCTATTAAAGGCCCGAATCTACTAGTGGGCCAGTTTGACGGGGCCCATGATGCGGATCATACATCGTGATTGCATGACGGCTCGATTATGTACCGTAATTTTACGGTTTGGCCGCTTTACTACGAAGACAGGATATATATACAGTAAAATAACTATAGCATCGTGAATAAGAAAAAAACCTAGACTATACAATAAAGAAATTATGGCATATTACATCCACTGGGCATCAAAGGTCGCCACTATGATAATAAAGCGCAAGCAGACAGCAGATTACATACACTGGGCATCAAAGATCGCCACCAGTGCAAATAAACACGCCGACAGAATAATATACAAAACCGACAGCACTTCAATAGAGTTCAAGAAAGGTTAGCCCTATTGGCGAGCTGCAGCGCAAGCACCAGAGCAAGATGATGAGACTGCGCTTGTTCAACACTTATATCTTCCTCACTCTGAAAGATAAACAAGCAGACAGATAACAGGTTTTGCACATAAAAGTATCAGTGCTGACAATTCATCACATTTCTTACTGACGAATAAAGTGACACGGTTTAAAAAAGCATTAACACAATATGGTATTGTTCAGGTCAGGACATGGCAGGAAATGACATTGTGAAGGAGTTGGCAGCTTCACGACACCACTGGATTACAGATCAAGAACTCATAAGTATCAATGGTTAGTGTGTTGTCAATTTATCCCATTTCAGATTGGCAAATAAAGAGATGGTTTAAATAATAGTAGAATGATATGACATTGTTCATAGTTAAGACATTGCAGAATATGACATTGTGTTGTAGTGGTAGGTTCACCACACCACTGGATTACGGATGAAGAACAGAAGCATACATGCAGTGCAAAAGAAGATCACTTGCTCTGTATAGTTTAATTTACATGGTATGAAGAAGGAACTTGGTTATACAACTGAAAACTTAAATTGAGAAGGACAAACTTTTGTTTATGAACTACATAATAAACTTTAAACATGCAATTTGATGCAAACACCAAAAATAAATAGTTGTTGCAGTCATGCCTAACCAAATATACACAACAAAGTTTGAAGGCTTGAGAAGGACAAACTTACATTACTGGTGAAGACAGGCTTTATAAAGCCCTTGTCCATGCTGATGGGGGTGCAATTCAAGAAGTTTACCACAGAATCTTCTTCATAAGCATTGCCTTTATTCTAAATTTTGTTAAGAGTATATATAGATGTGATAATATACGAAAAATGGAGAATATTTAAGATAAGATGAAGAGTGATGCTACATAACCAAGTATCTATAAATGTATGTGCAACGATATAGGCAAAAGGCACAGCCAAGAGCAATGCACAACTAAACTTCTTCAGTACCAACCTTATGGTAAGAGTAAATATAGATCTGATGTGTAGAAAATGGAGGGCAAAGGAAAATAAGCTGTAGAGTGATGGTACATGAACAACTACCTGTCAATATAAGTAAATTGATAAAGGACAGCATGTACTTACAAGAACAATGCAGAGCTAAAAATATTCATTGGCATTGGATATATTCTACACTAATGTAACTATTCATACAGATCAGATAATTTGGAGCGAACAATTGATAAGCAAGCTATCATGCATACTGCTGTCACATAATGAACCAGGTATGTATGCAAGTACAGTGATACAGGACAACATGTACTAACAAGAGCAAAGCAGCGGGCAGCATATTTCTGATACCCTATTGTTCTTTTCAAACCGGAATTCTTCTTCGAGCAGATTTCCTGCAAAAAAGATCCATAAGGCACATGCGGAAAAGTAGAAGTTCAAATTGTCATGTGATTTCATAGACAGTACCTCATCCTGGGAACGAGACCAGTGCATAACAAGGTTTTTCCATTCAATGTCTTCTAAATTTAGCACAAGAGACTTCACCGGAAATTTGTTTATAGACTTGCCATCAAAGTGTGATTTCCTCAGGTAACACCGATACTGCTGCAATGCTTCCTTGAAAAGCACAAGCAAGCTTTGCTCGTCATGACTATCCAGATTGACCTTCGCCTAGTTACAATCATTGATGTGTTCGATTAGCAGAAAACAGGAAAATAATAACCATGAATAATAGCACTTACACGTAAGTTGGACAGGAAGATGTGAAAATGGTGTTTGTCTTCACTATAATCTTCCCATGATGGGAATATATGCACGTAGTCCCTAACAACATTGAAAGCATTGTCTTTTAAACTGGGAATAAATGGAATGGGGTTCCAATCTGCAGGAATTGGCTGTCTCTGTAGTTGAGATAGGTCTTCGGCCGGTGGACTTGTTGTACTTTTTGCTGGAGTGGGATTTTTCTGTGGTACAGCTGGTGCTATGGCAAATGAAATCAGTATACCTTTTGCTGGAGTGCTGGTCCTGTGTGGTGGGGCTAGTGGTGTGGCCAGTGAAGGATGGGTACAGTCTGCTGGAGTCGGTCCTACATTTTGTGTCACTGGTTGTGTAGCCAATATAAGTGGGGCGCTGTCTGATTTGTCCGGCACCACCACGTTTTTCAAGAACTTTGCTGGTGCTCCTTCGGGTTCGGCAATCACCCTCTTCCTTTTTGATGTCTGATGCACAAGAACAACATTTGAGTGGAAAAACATGGTATGATGACAGATGGAATATGTATTGATAATGGATGGGCATGGCATCTTGAGTTATATGATGAGTAAACTAAGCAGATGGCGGTGCAACAAAGTAGAAGAAATGCAAGACAACATATGCAAGATACGTGCAATCAATAAAACCTTGCCAAATTAGAATAGGCACCTTGATGGGGAACAGGACAGGCCATCTGCCTTTGACTCCTCAAGGTTAGAATAGTCATTAGGATGATATTCTGAACAAGAATCAACAGGTGGGGAGCGTATGAGTTTCATTGCTTACAGAATGGCACTCAATGCCTTGGTGCCAATTTTGTAAGTCATTGCAGTGTTCCACAATATTCTTCTGATGCGCGAGTTCTGATATTCACTGTAATTGCGTATAATATCTGAGAACCATGAAAACATAAATAGTTGTGAGATTATCTTTGTAATGCAGATGATATTCTAATATAGGGGCGCCCCTGTAAACACTTGTGTGCTATCACTAGATTCTGATGAGAGAGCCCATGTGTGTTGTAATATGGTGCATGCATTTATATAATCTGGCACAAGTACACAAAAAATAGGCTCCAGAAGTAAGGATAGCTGGCAGATGACAGGTTCATAATATACTGTATAGAGAGTTTATTGCCAAACCATGATAACAAGAGCACACAGCAACTAGGCATATCATAGTGTACATAACAGGGGTACACCATAACCACGATATATAAATCAGGAGAGTGGAACTGGCTTGAAAATACGATGTTGTATTGCCGCTAGTAATTGAAAGCCTATCGATCACGTACAGGCTAGCTCTATCAGCTGTTGACTAGAGATGTCCCTGTGCCCCTTTGAGGGAGTCCTGGACTAGGGGGTGTCCGGATAGCCGAACTATCATCATCGGCCGGACTCCAAGACTGAAGATAGAAGATTGAAGACTTCGTCCCGTGTCCAGATGGGACTTTCCTTGGCGTGGAGGGAAAGCTTGGCGATACGGATATGTAGATCTTCTACCATTGTAACCGACTCTGTGTAACCCTAACCCTCTCCGGTGTCTATATAAACTGGATGGTTTTAGTCCGTAGGACACAACAACAATAACAACAATCATACCATAGGCTAGGTTCTAGGGTTTAGCCTCCTTGATCTCGTGGTAGATCTACTCTTGTAATACCCACATCATCAATATCAATCAAGCAGGACGTAGGGTTTTACCTCCATTAAGAGGGCCCGAACCTGGGTAAAGCATCGTGTCCCTTGTCTCCTGTTACCATCCGCCTAGACGCACAGTTCGGGACCCCCTACCCGAGATCCGCCGGTTTTGACACCGACATTGGTGCTTTCATTGAGAGTTCCTCTGTGTCGTCACCAATAGGCTCGATGGCTCCTTCGATCATCAACAATGACGTGGTCCAGGGTGAGACTTTTCTCCTCGGACAGATCTTCGTATTCGGCGGCTTCGCACTTCGGGCCAATTCGTTTGGCCATCTGGAGCAGATCAGAAGCTATGCCCCTGGCCGTCAGGTCAGATTTGGAAGTCTTAACTTCACGGCTGACATCCGTGGAGACTTGATCTTCAATGGATTCGAGCCACAGCCGAGCGCGCCGCACTGTCACGATGGGCATGATTTAGCTCTCCCGCCGGACAGTGACCTGGAGGCCGCACACGTGTCCGCTCCGACCATCGATTCGGAGCCGGCTGTGCAGATCGAGGACGGGTGGTTAGACACCGCCTCGGGGGGCTGCAACCTCAACGGCGATAGAGCCGAATACTGACTTTGTCCCTTCTGAAGCTCGTGACTCCAAGGTGCCGAACTCCTTGCCGGACTCCGAACCTCCCGCGCCCCCTCCAATCGAATCCGGTTGGGCGCCGATTATGGAGTTCACCGCTGCGTACATCTTTCAACACTCACCTTTTGGCGACATCCTAAGTTTGCTAAAACGTCTCTCGTTATCAGGAGAGCCCCGGCCGGACTACGGTCAGGACTGTTGGGATGCAGACGACGAAATTCAAGGCCCACCCACCACCCACTTTGTCAGGACCCCGACTCAATGCCACATCGATCTAGCATGTAACACCTCATATCACTTTGCGACCTCACACACGGTATTCCCACGGGTGTCGCCTTACCTTTGCCCGGGACCGTTTGCGTCTTTTGGCACACGTATATGATAGTGTTGCTAGCATCCATATGATAAGGAGCCCGGGCTGACATGGCTAGTCGTAAACCCAAAGTGGCACAAACTTACAGGGACAGGCATCCATGACCCAACATCGAACGTGTCGGTCATCAGCGAGTGAATCCAGGCTGTAGCACTGGGCTAGCAGGACTCCGATGAACCAGGCTGTAGCGGGCTAACAGGACTCCGGTATTCACCGCGTGACATTTCCCCGAAGAGACAGACACAGGAACGAAGAAGGACACATGCCGGCCAGCCTAAGTATTCCGGAGCAGTAGCAAGCTACCATGGCTCGGTGGAAACACTAGGAGACATTTCCCGGTAAGAGAGGCTACTAAAGATAAACAACTAGATAGTCAGATCCCACACATACCAAGCATTCCAATAACATACACACAATATGCTCGATATGTGCAAATACAACATGGCATCACAACATGACTCTACAACTCAAGTATTTAATCAATAGGCTCCGAGGAGCGAGATATTACAAGCAGGGGTCTCACGACCCAACATTCAGAGCATACAAATCAAAGCACAAGCGGAAGCTATCATGTCTGGGTACATACATCTATAAATGGAAAAGGCTGAGAAGCCTGACTATCTACCAAATCCTGCCGAGGCACAAGATCGTAGCTGAGGTAACAAGCTAAACGTCGAAGTCCACGCGGAACTACTAGTGAGACCGAAGTCTCTCTGCAAAAACATAAAATAGGCAAACGTGAGTACAAATGTACCCAGCAAGACTTACATCAGAACTAACTACATATGCATCATTATCAACCAAGGGGATGGTGGGGTTTAACTGCAGCAAGCCAGCTTTGACTCGGTGGCTATCCTAAACTACGACTGCAAGTAACTCTTTTGAGGTGGCGCACACGAGTCCACATATTCACCAACCAATACACCACTATGGAACCGCTCCCGTCTCCCTACGAGAACGCCATCCATAGCACTCACGCTTATCTTGCGTATTTTAGAGTATCCACTTTCACTTGTCTATGAACTGATATAAGCAACCCAGAAGTCCTTTACCGCGGACACGGCTATTCGAATAGAAGATATTAACCCTGCAGGGGTGTACTTCTTCATACATGTTTCCACCACTTAGCGTCTGCACACGACATGTGCTCGGCAGACTTCAAGCGAAAGCCGACGTGGGTGTAGACCATGACCTACCTAAACACTCAAGTCTCTAGTCCAGGTTTATCTCCTATTCGGGTTCCATCCATGAGGAGATCCGGCCGGAGTTTCGCTCACAGCCCCAAACGATGTGAACAGGGTTCCGTGACACCAAACGGGCGCCCGGTATACCCGGCCACGTGCCTACCGCATCACAGCCCACCCCTCCGGTCAGCGCTGCCCACGGCCTCCAGCATACTACAAACACCAGAAACTACTTGCAACTCCTGGACAGAGGACAAGGGTGATTAACAAGTCGAGCGGGGTCATATTTCAGGGCCCAATGTATGGTAGTAGCTGAATCATGGATCACAAACACAGAACTCAGTTCCTGAGGACGGCTGCAATGAGACAACCCACCATGTACTCCTACATGGCCTCTCACCGCTACCTTTCCCAAATCGTGTTCACACACTTAGCTCACACACAGTAGGACATGTTCACACGCCTCTGATTCATCCCCGATGAATCAGGCCTGACACAACTCTAAGCAGTAGCAGGCATGACAAACAAGCAAGAATGAGTAGGCACAACAGGGCTCAAACAACTCCTACTCATGCTAGTGGGTTTCATCTATTTACTGTGGCAATGACAGGTCATGCAAATGATAAAGGGGTTCAGCTACCGCAGCAAGTAACAGATGAATCGGTGTTGTCCTAATGCAGTAAAAGAGAGCAGGAGCGAGAGAGTAGGATTGTATCGGAATGAACAAGGGGGTTTTGCTTTCCTGGCACTTCTGAAGATAACATTGAGTCTTCATCAGTGTCAACGATCACATCATCGGTATCACGTCTATCGAGAGGGGACAAATACCGGCAAACAAGAAAGAACACAATCAATGCAATGCACAATATGATGCATGCTATGACATGGCAATATGAATGAGTTTGAGCTAATGCAACTAGCAACAGATTAAATGAAGTTGGTTTGAATACAAGATTCAAATTCAAACTCCATATGTGATTATTCAAATGCCATTTAATTAATTTGGGCTATACAGCAGCTATAAGTTGTTCTAACATGCAAGAAAATGGTACAGATGGATTCCTTGAATTTTTCTGATAATGTTTCATATATAAATTATTTAATTTGGAGTTACGGTTGAATTTCTATGAATTATTGAAGTTTAGGGCATTTTCTGAATTTTTCTGAATAATAATAAATCCAGAAAATGATTTAATTGCGTCAGCCTGACGCCAGCATGATGTCAGCGAGTCAACGGCCAGGTCCAGGTCAAACTTGACGTGCGGGGTCCACACGTTAGTGACACAGCAGCTAATCCCGCGTTGACTCGGGCTTTGACCCGCTACGGGGCCCGCTGTCAGTGTCTGTTAGTGTGCTAATTGGGGGGATTAGCCGCTAATGGCAACGCCACGTCAGCGTCGCCGGATTAGGCGCCGGCGACCACATCTCGCGGCGGAGGCTCGCCGGAGTTGCGCTATGGGCTGCGGTTGGACGCGCGAAGAGCACTAGGAGGTAGCCCATGACCGCGTGCATCTAGGGAGACCAAGGGGAGGTGCGGGGGTGGCCGGGGTTCACCGGAGTGGAGCCCGAGGCGGCGGCCGGAGCTCGGGCGAGCTCGGGTTCGAGGCCACAGCGGCCTTGGCAACGCGGGGATAACACCTACGGTGTCTACGTGGTGCGGCGAGAACGTTGGACGCATGCCCGGGACCGAATGGTCACCGGAGCGTCATCGCCGGCGAGCTTTGGCGGCGGCGCTGTCGGGTGAGAAAGGCACGACGGCTACGGCATACTAGGGAGAAAACGGAGAAGGGGAGGAGGATCAGGAGCTCACAGCGGTTCCAGTAGGCGTCGAAGCGGGCTCGGGGAAGGTCGCAGCTGAGCGGGGCGGCGAGGCCGATCTCCGGCAGCCGAGAAGGGGAAAAGCGTCGGGGCGGCGCTTCGGGGCTCTTCCGGTCACGTGGCTCGGTGAGGGGGTTGGCGACGAGGTGCAGGAGCTCGGGAGCAGCTCGGGGCGTCGTCGGAACGGCGGTGGTCGCGACAACGGCGAACGGCGGCGATGGGCGTGTTCGGTGGCGAGAGAGAGGGGTCCAGGGGAGAGGATGAGGGCGCGGGAGAGTGAGGGAGAGAGGCAGGGAGGTGCGTGGCGCCCGGGGGAGGCGTCCAGAGCATCGAGGAAGGAGAGTGGCAAGCAGGAGGTGGCTCGGCGCGTGCCGGCGTGCGGTGGCCACACGCCTCGCGTCCTTCTGGCGCGAGGTGGGAGACGGTGGCGGTTCGGTGGGCTGGGCCGCTGGAGGAGCTGGGCCAGGTAAGTGGGCGCCAGGTAAGTGGCTGGGCTTCTCTCTTATATTTCTTTTTTCTATTTTCTGTAGTTTGTTTTGATTTAATTTTAGACACTAAATCATTTTTATTGCTTCTGATAATTATGGTAGGGACTAGTAGGATTATTCCAAAGCCCTTCATCAAAGATCAGAATTATTGGACATATATTAATTAGTTAAGAAATATATATCCAATGCAAATAGTTATTTATTTAATTCAAAGTCCCAAAATAATTAACTCTGAGATACCAAAAATATTGTTTTGAGTTTTTCCTCTTTGCAATATTTTCAGAGACTAAGAGGAACATTTTCTTGGACTTCTTTGAGAAGATTTTAATGTTGATCATTTTTAGAAGGTTTCTGAGGCTTTGAAAATCCCTCAATTCAAATTTCATTTGAATTAAAACATGATGCTCACATGAGGTCTAGCCTAGTGCATAACAGGACCAGGGATGTGACAACTCACCCCCACTAAACAAAAATCTCGTCCCGAGATTCAAGCTTAGGGTAAGGTGAAGGGGGAACGCAAACTAGCACAATCTTCACGATCCAGGTTGCACTTCATAGGAACATTGTTTCGATCACCATCTTTGTCTCGACGTCTTCCTCTGAGAACTCCAACTAACATGACAACGAGAGGAAAGCAAAGACCCTAAAAGAATCGTTCTTCTCGAAGGTCGAACAACTCAGGATTAACTCTCAGAATGAGACATAGCAACATCTCTCGAGCTGAGAGATGAAGCACACATCCATAGGAATGGAGTGAAGCAGATGACAAAGGTTCACTAGGTAGACAACAATTCCAGACTTAAGAATGTGGTGACCGGTTGTCAACGTAGCGAGGAGTTGAATTGCCATGATACCATAACGATGCACCTTAGGGAAGGTGACTCGTAGAAATATCCCCTTAAGTGGCAAAAAGAATTACCTTTGATTCAAAGATCATTGAAACTCTTTATACCAGCCTAAGGCAATTCTCGAGCGATCGTTTGGAGGGGGTCGGTAGAATGGCATACTCCGACTTGGATGATGTGGATTACCTTGTTGAAGACAACGTAATGGATGGATTTGTTTACCACCGGAAATGGAAGGGACCCATGGTAGAACCACTTTTGAAAATGATCCTGATCAGTAATTACTGAGAAGGGTAATCCAGAGTAGGGTGGCACAATGGTGGTGCAAGCCGGGAGCGAAATGCAAATGATGGGAATGATTCTGATAACTGGGGAAGAACCCAACAATAGAGAGTGAATTCACTGTTTGAAAAGTCATAGCATTGCCGAGGAAACTGAGAGGAATCCGAGTTAGTGCCGATGATAACACGTAGCGCTTGTGCGTGCTCCCAAGAGCTTGAGCATTTCCACAATCATCAAGGTTTTATCAACAACCGCGTCAAGGGTGCTGACAACACAACATACTACCATGATGAATAGCGATGGACGATGCAGATGCAAAGGAGGATAACACTTTCTCAGATTTCACCTTAGCGAGGCCAAGCAAATAAAATCTGGATGATCGACCAAGAGACATTTAGCACTCCGCTTCTAATGTTCTCCTTGATGTGCTAGCGTAATCCACCCATAGATATGGTTTGATATCTAGAACATCAAGTAAAAAGGTCGGACTTCGGGAGCACAAAAATCCATAAGGAACAACTACTAGAATAAGTTCTACGAGATCCTTATGGGGAGGTGGCCAACTTCTCCAATCAAGATACTACAATATTAGGTCCCCCGGTGGGGTGTGTTGGCCACGACATCCACCTTACCGGTTATCGAGAGACCAATATTATAGTTCTTGGGAAATGTTCCAACCATCACATCTGCCTGAGGTTCAGATCTGGTTGGTGTCAGGATATTCTGGACTCATCGAGTCTAGGAAGAAAAATGAAAGTTTGCAACACAAATCGACGAGACGGCATTGTGAGATTCTCGGGGAATGAACTACGATAGCGAGCTCCAAAACATGAGCTGGTTCTGCTACAACATGTGAACATGTTGTCCAAGACAAGCATGACCACAAAGTAATCTTATAATAAAACACTACTGAGTTCTGGTTGGGAACCATCACCGTGGATAACGAAGTCCTTACATAAGTCATATGATTAGCTCTTATGAGGGAACTTCTTCTCCTTGAACAAATCAATCAGTGGCTTGGTGTGCTCGGGACACATATGGAATGAAGGTTGCAAGTCTTCAAACCACAGAATTCTTCGCACGTGTGCATGACTGATTTGGGATGATTCCAAAGGAAACAACATTAACTTTCTCAAATTCACGGCGACAACTTTCACCAAATGCACGTGTATAAGAGGAAGTCACTCCTTTCATCAAACACATACTCCATGAGCTAGCATGAAGAAAATGCTTTCGAAAGTTTCCAACACTAGCTTAATGTTCAGCAAAATTATGGAGAAGACAAGGATGTTGTCGATGGGCTCAACAACAATTCATCCAGCTTCCCATGGAGATGGAATTCCATAACTATGTGAACAAGGTGATAGCATTGGTCAGACCAAAAGATGTAATGGGGTATGCTCGAGGAAAATCCACGAGTAAGACAACATTACGAACATCGTTGGTTCTGATTTGATTTGACGATAACCCATACTCAAATCAAAGTTTTTATAAGGCAATAGGTCCAATAACTGATCACAGGGACCAATCGCTGAAGATATCATCTTTCTTCAACTCACACAAACACAAGATATCCCTTTTGGAAAATGAACTAAGTTAGGCAAGCTTTTATCTTCCAACTCTCCAAGTTGCTGTTCAGCTTAACCGTCTAGCTCAGGGATATCCAACACAGACTCTTGGGGAAGGGGTGGTTTATAGGAATAAACCAACTTGATCACGAACTCAACATAGCGGTCAGGTGACAACCTGGTAATACTTCCGAGAAGATAATCGAAAAATCACGAACCACCAATATGTTACTAAGCTTGAGGACAATCTTGCTTTTCAGGGCAAGACGATATGATCAATAGAGCGAGGATTTGAAATAATCCTAACTCATCGATCGAGGAGTGAACCAGGAGAATGGACTAGGTAGCACAATCAATCTTAGAATGATGATTCAATAACCAACATGCTAAGAATGAAATTATTGTCCTTTAACTACCAAGCAACAAGGTTGCTGGGAGTATTGATTTCACACATCATGATTCACTTGTCGGCGTTCCGGTTGCATCAACACGAGGACCGAGAAATGAATAACGATGGTGAGAAGTATCACTGTACCAAGAGTTCATAGGATGGTGTGCAATTCCTATAACAATCCCGATATAAAAGATGGTAATACTCCAAGGTAGAACAGAGCAAAAGCTGGATTGGCATTTTGATCTGCGGAGTACAATTGTTTTGACCCAATCCTAGATATGGAAGAGGTACTGGAGTTTGTTTCTCCCAGTCATTCTGCGATAGAATGGCTTGACGGACCACAAGAGTAATAGGCATCGATAAACAAACGCACGCATACTCTTGACTATCAATTGATAGATGAAGGTCAGTAGACAACTAAAGAGGGGCAACTCAAAAGAACATATGACTTTCTGAGTTGTGGATGCATAGATTAGTATGTCGAACCAGGTTCAACATAATTCTTCCGGATAACCCATGCAGAAAGATTGAGCTGGCAGAGTCACAACATAGAATCGAGAACTCAACAAGAGCTCTGGTTGTGATCTTTTGGTTCAAAGAACTTCTGCCATAAACGGTTCATAGTATTTGGAAGAAGGAAGTACCACGGACCTTGAGGACTATCGCAAAGGATACTAGTATCCTAAAGGGAATAGCAAACACTATCAACATGAAGTAAGTAGGGTGAATCTCGGGTTCAAGAACCCAGGAATAGAATACCTACTCCTAAGTAGCATCACGAGATGCTTTCGAGAATGATGGCCAGAATATTCACACTGGGAACACAAAACGTTGCTAGATTACTAGGTGACTCCCTAAAACACCTAGGGTCATAATAATAGCTCCAACATATATGTCAAGGCAATAGAATACCTCAACTCAACAATTAGTGTGATTGAGCTGGCATAAAGGAACATCGAAACCAGAGGGAAAGGATTTTGCAAATGCATCAGACTATTTAGAAACCTGGGATGACTCGGACAACATAACGGCTGTAAATGCTCAGAAAAGATTTGAGACATTCACAAAAATGGTGGCATAACCACTCAGAAGCACATTATCAAGGTTTCGAGATCAACAATTAACATATGGAAGTAATAGGAACTGAAACGAGGCTTAAGTCCAACAATCTATAAGTCTACGGATTAGTAACATGTGATCCTGATAGAAAGAAGAGAAAGCCTAGTTCCTTAACCCCGTAGAAAGATAAGATGACTCGGATCAGAAGGGCATGAGGTATAAGGAGTAAAAAGAGCCTTACGTTCCATCCCACAATCAATTCCCTTATATAACTAAATAATTTCTAGACTCAACTTCGACCAGTTTGGCTTGGTAATCCTACAGGCAGTCAAGCTCTGATACCAACGCTGTCAGGATCCCGACTCAATGCCACATCGATCTAGCATGTAACACCTCATATCACTTTGCGACCTCACGCACGGTATTCCCACGGGTGTCGCCTTACCTTTGCCCGGGACCGTTTGCGTCTTTTGGCACACGTATATGATAGTGTCGCTAGCATCCATATGATAAGGAGCCCGGGCTGACATGGCTAGTCGTAAACCCAAAGTGGCACAAACTTACAGGGACAGGCATCCATGACCCAACATCGAACGTGTCGGTCATCAGCGAGTGAATCCAGGCTGTAGCACTGGGCTAGCAGGACTCCGGTGAACCGAGCTGTAGCGGGCTAACAGGACTCCGGTATTCACCGCGTGACATTTCCCCGAAGGGACAGACACAGGAACGAAGAAGGACACATGCCGGCCAGCCTAAGTGTTCCGGAGCAGTAGCAAGCTACCATGGCTCGGTGGAAACACTAGGAGACATTTCCCGGTAAGAGAGGCTACTAAAGATAAACAACTAGATAGTCAGATCCCACACATACCAAGCATTCCAATAACATACACACAATATGCTCGATATGTGCAAATACAACATGGCATCACAACATGACTCTACAACTCAAGTATTTAATCAATAGGCTCCGAGGAGCGAGATATTACAAACAGGGGTCTCACGACCCAACATTCAGAGCATACAAATCAAAGCACAAGCGGAAGCTATCATGTCTGGGTACAGACATCTATAAATGGAAAAGGCTGAGAAGCCTGACTATCTACCAAATCCTGCCGAGGCACAAGATCGTAGGTGAGGTAACAAGCTAAACGTCGAAGTCCACGCGGAACTACTAGTGAGACCGAAGTCTCTCTGCAAAAACATAAAATAGGCAAACGTGAGTACAAATGTACCCAGCAAGACTTACATCAGAACTAACTACATATGCATCATTATCAACCAAGGGGATGGTGGGGTTTAACTGCAGCAAGCCAGCTTTGACTCGGTGGCTATCCTAAACTACGACTGCAAGTAACTCTTTTGAGGTGGCGCACACGAGTCCACATATTCACCAACCAATACACCACTATGGAACCGCTCCCATCTCCCTACGAGAACGCCATCCATAGCACTCACGCTTATCTTGCGTATTTTAGAGTATCCACTTTCACTTGTCTATGAACTGATATAAGCAACCCAGAAGTCCTTTACCACGGACACGGCTATTCGAATAGATGATATTAACCCTGCAGGGGTGTACTTCTTCATACATGTTTCCACCACTTAGCGTCTGCACACGACATGTGCTCGGCAGACTTCAAGCGAAAGCCGACGTGGGTGTAGACCACGACCTACCTAAACACTCAAGTCTCTAGTCTAGGTTTATCGCCTATTCGGGTTCCATCCATGAGGAGATCCGGCCGGAGTTTCGCTCACAGCCCCAAACGATGTGAACAGGGTTCCGTGACACCAAACGGGCGCCCGGTATACCCGGCCACGTGCCTACCGCATCACAGCCCACCCCTCCGGTCAGCGCTGCCCATGGCCTCCAGCATACTACAAACACCAGAAACTACTTGCAACTCCTGGACAGAGGACAAGGGTGATTAAGAAGTCGAGCGGGGTCATATTTCAGGGCCCAATGTATGGTAGTAGCTGAATCATGGATCACAAACACAGAACTCAGTTCCTGAGGATGGCTGCAATGAGACAACCCACCATGTACTCCTACATGGCCTCTCACCGCTACCTTTACCAAATCGTGTTCACACACTTAGCTCACACACAGTAGGACATGTTCACACGCCTCTCATTCATCCCCGATGAATCAGGCCTGACACAACTCTAAGCAGTAGCAGGCATGACAAACAAGCAAGAATGAGTAGGCACAACAGGGCTCAAACAACTCCTACTCATGCTAGTGGGTTTCATCTATTTACTGTGGCAATGACAGGTCATGCAAAGGATAAAGGGGTTCAGCTACCGCAGCAAGTAACAGATGAATCGGTGTTGTCCTAATGCAGTAAAAGAGAGCAGGAGCGAGAGAGTAGGATTGTATCGGAATGAACAAGGGGGTTTTGCTTGCCTGGCACTTCTGAAGATAACATTGAGTCTTCATCAGTGTCAACGATCACATCATCGGTATCACGTCTATCGAGAGGGGACAAATACCGGCAAACAAGAAAGAACACAATCAATGCAATGCACAATATGATGCATGCTTTAACATGACAATATGAATGTGTTTGAGCTAATGCAACTAGCAACAGATTAAATGAAGTTGGTTTGAATACAAGATTCAAATTCAAACTCCATATGTGATTATTCAAATGCCATTTAATTAATTTGTGCTATACAGCAGCTATAAGTTGTTCTAACATGCAAGAAAATGGTACAGATGGATTCCTTGAATTTTTCTGATAATTTTTCATATATAAATTATTTAATTTGGAGTTACGGTTGAATTTCTATTAATTATTGAAGTTTAGGGCATTTTCTGAATTTTTCTGAATAATAATAAATCCAGAAAATGATTTAACTGCGTCAGCCTGACGCCAGCATGACGTCAGCGAGTCAACGGCCAGGTCCAGGTCAAACCTGACGTGCGGGGTCCACACGTCAGTGACACAGGAGCTAATCCCGCGTTGACTCGGGCTTTGACCCGCTACGGGGCCCGCTGTCAGTGTCTGTTAGTGTGCTAATTGGGGGGATTAGCCGCTAATGACAACGCCACGTCAGCATCGCCGGATTAGGCGCCGGCGACCACATCTCGCGGCGGAGGCTCGCCGGAGTTGCGCTATGGGCTGCGGTTGGACGCGCGAAGAGCACCAGGAGGTAGCCCATGACCGCGTGCATCTAGGGAGACCAAGGGGAGGTGCGGGGGTGGCCGGGATTCACCGGAGTGGAGCCCGAGGCGGCGGCCGGAGCTCGGGCGAGCTCGGGTTCGAGGCCACAGCGGCCTTGGCGACGCGGGGATAACACCTACGGTGTCTACGTGGTGCGGCGAGAACGTTGGACGCATGCCCGGGACCGAATGGTCACCGGAGCGTCATCGCCGGCGAGCTTTGGCGGCGGCGCTATCGGGTGAGAAAGGCACGACGGCTACGGCATACTAGGGAGAAAACGGAGAAGGGGAGGAGGATCAGGAGCTCACAGCGGTTCCAGTAGGCGTCGAAGCGGGCTCGGGGAAGGTCGAAGCTGAGCGGGGCGGCGAGGCCGATCTCCGGCGGCCGAGAAGGGGAAAAGCGTCGGGGCGGCGCTTCGGGGCTCTTCCGGTCATGTGGCGCGGTGAGGGGGTTGGCGACGAGGTGCAGGAGCTCGGGAGCAGCTCGGGGCATCGTCGGAACGGCGGTGGTCGCGGCAACGGCGAACGGCGGCGATGGGCGTGTTCGGTGGCGAGAGAGAGGGGTCCAGGGGAGAGGATGAGGGCGCGGGAGAGTGAGGGAGAGAGGCAGGGAGGTGCGTGGTGCCCGGGGGACGCGTCCAGAGCGTCGAGGAAGGAGAGCGGCAAGCAGGAGGTGGCTCGGCGCGTGCCGGCGTGCGGTGGCCACACGCCTCGCGTCCTTCTGGCGCGAGGTGGGAGACGGTGGCGGTTCGGTGGGCTGGGCCGCTGGAGGAGCTGGGCCAGGTAAGTGGGCGCCAGGTAAGTGGCTGGGCTTCTCTCTTTTATTTCTGTTTTAATTCTGTTTTCTATTTTCTGTAGTTTGTTTTGATTTAATTTTAGACACTAAATCATTTTTATTGCTTTTGATAATTATGGTAGGGACTAGTAGGATTATTCCAAAGCCCTTCATCAAAGATCAGAATTATTGGACATATATTAATTAGTTAAGAAATATATATCCAATGCAAATAGTTATTTATTTAATTCAAAGGCCCAAAATAATTAACTCTGAGATACCAAAAATATTGTTTTGAGTTTTTCCTCTTTGCAATATTTTCAGAGACTAAGAGGAACATTTTCTTGGACTTCTTTGAGAAGATTTTAATGTTGATCATTTTTAGAAGGTTTCTGAGGCTTTGAAAATCCCTCAATTCAAATTTCATTTGAATTAAAACATGATGCTCACATGAGGTCTAGCCTAGTGCATAACAGGACCAGGGATGTGACACACTTAGTAGCCACTGTCGACGATTTAACCGACATGCTAGACTTTGACTCCGAAGACATCGACGGTATGGACGATGATGCCGGAGACGACCAGGAACCAGCGCCTACTGGGCACTGGAAAGCCACCTCAACTCACGACGTATACATGGTGGATACACCAAAAGAAAGCGATAACGAGGAACAACGGGACGCGGCGAAGGATAATTCCCCCGAAAAACAACAAAAATGGCGACGCAAGCGCCGCCCGAAGTCCCGCCTCGATAACAACGGCACCCATACCGACCCAGCCATAGAGCAGGGCGAACCAGTGGACGAGCAACCCATTCCCGGCGAAAACAACAGTCCAGACGATCTCACACCGGACACATCACCGGAGCATAAGAACCTTCACAAAAGGCTCGTCGCCACTGCAAGGAGTTTGAAGAAGCAAAAGCGGAAGCTCAAAACGGCGGAAGACGAACTCAGAATGAGATGGAGCAAAGTACTCAAGACCGCAGATAAATACGGTGATAGTCACCACGCAAAGAGCTACCCGAAGCACAAACTGTTGCCTGAATTTGACGAGGAGGCCGTAGAGCCCCCACTGTCAAAAAAGAAAGAGGCCGCCTGGCTGGATAGACGACCAGATAACAGGCTAAGAGCGGCAAGAGGCGCCGCACATAATCCGGCACACTTTCCAAACAAGGATCCTAGCAAAATGGATGGCCCAGTCAGGTCCATCTATGGGCCAAAAAAGAAGGCTCCAGGAAGCAACATAACCCACCGAGTGTTTGAAGATAATGGCACACCTAAATACAGGGGCGCCGCACACCCACTATGCTTCACCGACGAGGTACTGGATCATGAATTTCCAGTAGGATTCAAGCCCGTAAACATAGAGGCATATGACGGAACAACAGACCCCGGAGTCTGGATTGAGGATTATATCCTACACATACATATGGCTAGAGGAGACGATCTCCACGCCATAAAATACCTACCCCTCAATCTCAAAGGGCCAGCTCGGCACTGGCTCAAAAGCCTCCCAGAAAATACCATTGGAAGTTGGGAAGAGCTTGAGGATACGTTTCGAGCAAATTTTCAGGGAACTTATGTCCGCCCTCCGGACGCAGACGATTTAAGTCACATAACTCAATAGCCCGTGGAGTCAGCACGCAAATTCTGGAACAGGTTCCTCACCAAAAAGAACCAAATAGTCGACTGTCTGGACGTCGAAGCCTTAGCAGCCTTTAAACATAACGTCCGAGACGAATGGCTCGCCAGACACCTCGGCCAGGAAAAACCAAGAACAATGGCCGCACTAACAAGCCTCATGACCCGCTTTTGCGTGGGGGAAGATAGCTGGCTAGCACAATGCAGCATGAGCGACCCGAGTACATCCGAGGTCAGGGATGGAAATGGGAAATCACGACGTAGAAAAGATCAGTGCGGGAATAAGGAAAGCGGCCCAAATAGCACGGCGGTCAACGCCGGATTCAAAAGCTCTCGGCCGAATAACAAAACACGGCCCCTTAAGGACAACAGTGACGAGCTATCCAACCTAAACAAAAATCTTGGATAGGATATGTCAAATCCATAGTACCCCCGGGAAGCCTGCAAACCATACCCACAGAGATTGTTGGGTCTTCAAGCAGTCCGTCCGACTTAATGCCGAACACAAGGGGCTCGACACACCAAGCGAAGACGATGACGAATCCCACAAGCAGCAGACCGGAGTATAGAAGACTTTCCCACTAGAGGTTAAAACAGTGAACTCACTTCATGTGATAAAACTGCTATACCAGGACACCATCCGCAGAATGGGGATAGACCCTACCAAAATTCGCCATAGCAACACTTCCTTCAAAGGAGTGACGCCAGGCACTTATGCCAAGTGTACAGGCTCTGTACTACTAAAAGTTGTGTTCGGTTCACCCGACAACTTCCGTCGCGAAAAGCTAATCTTCCATATCGCCCCATTCAAAAATGGCCATGAAGCCCTACTGGGACGCGAAGCTTTCGCCCGCTTTAACGCAATACCGCATTACACGTCTCTCACACTCAAAATGCCCGGTCCACGCGGCACAATCCCATTAAAGGGAAAACTCCGAGTGTTCCTCGACCACGGAAAACGTGAGACTGCCTTGACAGCCGCACATTAATCCAACCTTGCTGATCAAAGCCCCTAAAAATAGGTCATTTAGACCTCGGACACGGTTAGGCAAGTCCGACATAAATAAACAAGGGGCTTCCCAGCCGCATACCTCTTTACAAGGGGCTGCACGTATAAACAATGAGAGCCAATAAAGCTCAATCTTTCCAAATCATACTCTGTTTTAAATACATATTTCGCACGATATTTTTTCCAAACTAAGTTCTTCTATTTTATAGATGAATCACGTGCTACACCCGTCCAGGATACAGCACAACAAAGACACAGGCGCAGACGTGCAGCAGGGACCCGTTACAAGGATTCTTTTCAGATTAAGACCCTGCGTAAACCTTTCTTACTGTCTCTTGTTGATACTCATCCCCCGGTTTCCTACCATAACCGAGGAGGAGGCTGGCGTTTTGGCATCGGCCGCGTCAGAAGTTTTCGCCTGTGCCTGGACACTAGGGGCTTAGGGCACTGTTCCGCCCATTATCATAAAGTCCGAATACCTTAGGGAGTGTTCGGCGTCTCGAGTTAGGCCTTATATGCATCAGCTCCGAATCATGTCTTTGGTCAAATGTTGGGTTTGCCCGGCTCCTGTGTTTTGCTGCCTTACGTTCCGCTCCATTGGCTAATGCGGCACCAGGAGAACTACTGCGATTGTGCCCCGGTTCGGCCGGGCGAGCACCTCAATAGAGAAAGCCGAAAACTGACTGTCATGATACAGCGAGAGACTGGTCAACCACTCGATCGACTATTGGAATGTTTAGAATTCGTCCGCTTTGATGAAGGACTGCTTCCCGGTCAGGCACAAACGCGCCTTGAGTTCGGAGAGCGCAGTGCCTCTAGGGGCTATATCGTAGCCCCACCATCGAGCTCCTATGGCTAAGTGAAAGTGATAAAGCATTATAGTCCGGTTGCCTAGTTTGCTATGCTATCACCTCCTTCAAAGGACCAAGACGTTGGATTAATTGTGAAAATGCGCTTTTTGCAAACACCCCCGCACTATGTGCGTGGGGGCTGAAGCCAAAGACTGCCATCTTTCAGGTTATAAATACATATACATTAACGGCCGCACAGGAGATATTTCAATACTTGAACGCACAAGTATAAAAAGTCGTTATATTATAAATATGATCTCACAAATCATACACGTCATTTGAACATGACATTTTTCGAGCACTGCGACTCTATTAAATGAGCGCCCTGCAGGACTTCCTCAAAATAGTGCTCGGTGGGTAATCGGCTCTCGTCCGAACCCCGGGACGCAACATCGGTGGCATTCATCTCCGCCCAGTATGTCTTAACACAGGCAAGAGCCATCCGTGCACCCTTTATGCACGCTGACTGCTTCATCGCCTTGATATGCGGCACCGCCCCAAGGAATTGCTGCAATAAACCAAAATAACTGTTCGGCTTGGGCCTCTCCGGCCACAGATGAGCCACCACATCTGTCATGGCTAGTCCGGACAATCTATTCAGCTCAGCCCACTCAGCTAACTGATCGGTCAACGACAGGGGACGCTCCAGACTATGGAATTGAGACCAAAACAGCTCTTCCATTTCATGATCCTTCTGACTTTGGAAGTGCCGAACTGCGTACGCCGCACTCGCCGCCAAATCCAGATAAAGATCCTCCGCACTCCACAACTAGCCCAACTGAGCATACTTCGGATCCGTGAATTTCCTATGCAACAGAAAGGGCTTTCCATCCACAATGTCTCCGGCCTGACGCAGTTCCTCCTTTATAGCCCGCATTGCAGAACGAGCATCCTTGGCTTCGGCGGTGGCCTTCTTCAGGCCCTCTTAATCCACTTGGCGTTCTCTTTCAAGAACCTCATAGCGGTCGGTAGCATATTTTAATTTCACGGCCATTACGGCCATTTCCTCCCTGCTTCGGCAGTAAGCAGCCTTCTTGGCTTTTAGCTCCTCCGCTGCCTTCACGGCAGCCGCATCACTTTTTCTGGCTTGGTCCTTGGCTCGAGCAAGCTCCGCCCGAAGGTCTTCCACAACAGCGGCACCATCTGCATCAAGCATACATGTTGTAAGGAGTGGGCGTCAGCTCCCTTACCAGGTGACCACGGAAACACCACTTACCTTGCGACTCGTCAAGTCGTTTATTGACCAACATGATGTCCGCATCCGCAACATCGAGTTGCCGCTTCAGTTCGGCAACTCTATCAGTCCGGATGGCCACCGAACGCTCCGCCACCTGCATAGGAAAGGCGACATTTCGTAACTGAGATTATGATCCTCGGCACGCTGTCGCTTTCGACAACATACCGAGTCTCAGGGGCTACTATCTATACAGGGCGCACCCTATGTGCAAAACTGTCAAAAGGTATGTCATTTTTTTGTGTACCTCAAACCCCGTCAGTAAACTTCCGACGGCCTCATGTAACCCGCTTTCGGCGGATGAGATCCTTTCAATCACCGCACTCATTAATGCACGGTGATCTTCTGAGAGAGACACCCTCTCGAGCAAACCCTGCAGCTCCACCGGCCGCACTCCAGTGGGTGCCGAACTCCCAGGCCCCGCCGGACTCGGGGAGACCCTCCGTGACGACACCTCAGGGTCGTCCGCCCCGCCTGATGGGACGGCAAATGGAGGCGTTTCGCTCTCCATCATCTCCGGACGAAGGTCCCCCGAGGATGAGCTCTGCTGGGAAGGGCTGAGATCCGAACTACAAGGTAAAAACTTCGGTTATCCTTAGAAATAAAATAGGGATGTCCTTTATTATAAAACTCCCCCTTTTTCTACTTACGGCTCGCTGGAGGGCTGATTCCTTTGGGGAGACTGTACGGCCAGGACTCCTCCCGGCACAGGACCTTCCGGTGCAGATTTCTTTCCCCGCTTCGAGGCTTTGGCCTCCGGGTTTTCGGAAGCGGTCCTCTTCTCCCCCTGGAGGGAGGGATTCTTGATTCCCCCCTTACTGAGAGCCTCCTTAACAGAGGTGGTAGTTTCCCTGTTCCCCCCTTCGCCTTCCTCCGAAGGCGCAACCTCCAACATTTTGATTAACACGGGATCCGACGTGGTGTCAGGGAGGGGGGCCGGACACCGTATCAGTTTTGCTTGTGCTATCCACTCCTATTCAAGGGATAGCTGGTTAAAAGGTGAATCCATGATAAATAAATGGATGATATGTCCGTTCACAGTGTCACACCCTAGCTAGTTCATGCATTAGAGTGTTGCATCATGTCTATTTTTCTCAACAGAAACTTGAAATGGGGATGACAGAACCCCCAGCCCCCTCTGAAACCAACTAGGGTTTACTAAAAATATTTTCAATGAACCTGAAATGCCCTTCTAAAATGTCCAGCATTTTTGTCTTGGTTCAGAGCCTCTGTCAAAAGTGGTGCACAATTTTCTAGGTCATCTTAAGGTCCTTGAATTAAATCATAAAAATTTGAGTTTGGGCATTTAAAATTTATAAAAATATTTTAAAGCTCAAATATTCCCAGACTAAAACGTTTCATGTTGGAAATATTACAACTATGAACCAGGAGCAGTTTGGTGAATTTTGGATCTGTTTAGGTATTTTAAAAAAAACTCCACAAAGTTGCAAAAAATAGAAAAGAAAAACAGGAAGAAAACTTACCTGGCGCCTACTAACCGGCCCACCTGCCGGCCCAGCCCAGCTGCCGCGCCAGCGAGCTGCTTGGCTCGGCCAGACAGGCAGGCAGGTGCTCGGCGGCAAGCACAGCATGCGTTCCACGTAGCTGCCCGCCGCCTCACCGCTCCCCTCGTCCAGCTGATGACGGGGATCGATCCCCCTCTCTCCCCCGAACCCCGCAGACATCTCCTCTCCTCCCCAGCTCCTCCCCCTCGCGCTCCCCAGCCATGGCCGACGCCACCGCCGCCGCCCCATCGCCGTAGCCGCGCTCCCCGCCGTCCGTGCTCCGTCTCGCCGTGTCTAGGAGCTCCGCCGCCATCCTCTTCGTCGAGCTAGCCGAGCCCCGCGTGCTCGTGTGGCCCAAGTCCACCGCACCGACTTCGCCCGAGTCCACCGTCGCCGGAGATACCCTTCAACACCGTCGCCGCATCAGTCCGTCCCCGACCCCGCCGGTTGCCTCCAAGAGTGCCCTGTGAGCCTAGCTACCTCCCCTTCCCTTCCTCTCTCGCCCCCGAGCTGTGTAGCAACCGCACGAAGATCACTCGCACGCACCGCCGCGGAGATCGTCGCCGACGTGCTCCCGGCCATCCTCCGGTCACCTCTCGGTGTCCATCGCACTCACCACGTCGCGTAGGGTCTAACCATACACTCCCCGCACCTCACCGCACACCCCAGCCCTGAGTTCGCCTCCACCCGAACTCCGGCGGCCGCCTAGGTCGTCGCCGGCTCCGATTCCGGCCACCCCGACCCCAACTAACTCCACCAAGAGCTGTGGTTTGTCCCCAGCTCCACTTAGGTGCCTTCCGCGACCCATTTGGTGGCCGGAACAGCCAAAATCACTTCCGCCGCCGCGTCGGGCTCGCCGGCGGCTAAACGCCGGTGCAGCCGGTTTGACTTTGACCACGGGTAGGCCCTGGTTGACTCTGTTGAGTCAATGACAGGTGGGGCCCAGCCCTGTTAACTAATCCGGTTTAGTTCTAATTAATTTTTAGCTAAACTAATTGCACTGACACCCTGGACCCACTGGTCAGTTTGACCTGGACCAGTCTGTTGACTTGCTGAGGTTAGCATGACATCATGCTGATGCAGTAATCCTTTTCTGGAATTAAAATAAATCTAAAATGATTTATAAATTTCAGAAAATGTTCTAAACTTCAAAAATTCATAGTAATTCAACCATAGCTCCAAATGCAAAGTGTTATATATGAAAAATGATCAGAAAAATCCAACCTATGCATCTTTACTGGTTTCATGCATGTTTAAACAAGCTAACCTACTGTTTATTGCAGAACAAGTTAAAGCACTTATAAGGGCCATGTATGAGTTTGAAACTTGAATCTTTGATTCTAAATGGTTAAAACCCATCTGGTTTTAGTTGCATTAGCCCAACACACTCATATTGCCATGTTTCATGCATGCATCATATTGTTGCATATTGTTTGGTGATGTTGTGTATCGGTGTTCTCTGCGGCAGGTTCTGCCTCCGAGGAGTACCACGATTACCCTAACGAAGAACCATATCAGTGCATCGACCCATCAGGCAAGCAACCAACCATTTGATCATATCGATACAATCCCATGTTCTCGCTTCTGCTCTCTTTTACTGCATTAAGACAACGCGTTTCAAACTGCTGTGTGCTACGGTAGTTGAATCCATTTCCTCTGCATGACCTGTCATTGCCACAGTAACTAGATGAAACCCACTAGCATGTGTGGGAGTTGTTTGAGCCATATGTATGTGTTGTTCCTACCTTGCTATGCCTACTATGCTTAGAGTCGTGTCAGGTCTGGTTCATCTGGGTGATGGGCTAGAGTGAAATGATCATGCTGGTAATGAGAGTGATGTGGTGAACACGATTTGGTAAAGGTTTCGATGAAAGGCCATGTAGGAGTACATGGTGGGTTGTTTCATTGAAGCCGTCCTTAAGCACTGAGATCTGTATGTGTGATTTAAGAAACAGCTACTACCATGAATTGGGCCCGAAACCAATGGACCCTCTCAGCTTCTTATTCAACCTAGTCCTCTGTCTAGGAGTTGCAAGTAGTTTCTGGTGTTTGTAGCCTACTGGAGGCCGTGGACAGCGCTGACCGTAGGGGTGGGCTGTGATGCGGTAGGTACGTGGCACGGTGTACCGGATATCCGTTAGGTATCTCAGGAACCCTGTACACATCGTTCAGGGCCGTATGTGGAAACCTCGGCCGGATTCCCTGTGGATGGAACCTGGATAGGCGATAAACCTGGACTAGAGACTTAGGTGTTTAGGTAGGTCGTGGCCGACACCCACGTTGGGCTTCCGCTTGAAGGTTGCCGAGTACATGTCGTGTAAACGGCGGTAAGTGGTGAGAGCGTGTATGAAGAAGTACACCCCTGCAGGGCTAACATTATCTATTCGAATAGCGGCGTCCGCGGTAAAGGACTACTTGGTTGCCTATACAGTTCATAGACAAGTAAATGGATACTATTAAAAATCTCAAGATAAGCGTGAGTGCCGAAGATGGCTCTTCCGTAGGATGACGGAGGTGGATCTTCGGTGGTGTATTGAAGTGGTGAGTAGTGGACTCATGTGCGCAAAACCATTTCAAGGTGGTGTATCATAGGATAGCTTAGCCAATAATCAAAGCTGGCTTGCTGCAATAACCCCACCAACCCTTCTTGATAATGTGCATGTATGTAGGATCTGATGTAAGTCTTGCTGAGTACCTTTGTACTCATGTTGGTTTAATTTACATTTTTCAGAAGACGCTGCAACCCCTTATGATGGGTTCTTCGTAGACGTTGACATCGATGAGTAGACTGAGGCCCAGGTGGTGACCCTGAGCTTGTGAAGGACCACCTAGTATAGCCCGGCTTTCCCAACCCTCTTTTATTTTACTAGTTGTCTGTACTCAGACAAGTTACTTCCGTTGTTGGTTTGTATGTCTATATGACTTGAATGCTGGGTCGTGTGACCCGTACTTGTGTGTATGATATGTATGGCTCTCTAAGCCTTAAATAAAGTACTGGTGTCGTAGAGTCATGTTGTGATGCCTTGTTGTATTTGCACATATCGAGCATATTGTGTGTATGATTGAAATGCTTGGTATGTGTGGGATCTGACTATCTAGTTGTTTATTCTTAGTAGCCTCTCTTACCGGGAAATGTATCCTAGTGTCTCCACTGAGCCTTGGTAGCTTGCTACTGCTCCGGAACACTTAGGCTGGCCGACATGTGTCCTTCTTCGTTCCTGTGTCTGTCCCTTCGGGGAAATGTCATGTGATGGATACCGGAGTCCTGTTAGCCCAGTGCTACAGCCCGGATTCACTTGCTGATGACCGACACATTCGATGCTGGGTCATGGATGCCTGTCCCTGTAAGTCTGTGCCACTTTGGGTTTACGACTAGCCATGTCAGCCCGGGCTCTTTACCATATGGATGCTAGCGACACTATCATATACGTGTGCCAAAAGGCGCAAACGGTCCCGGGCAAAGGTAAGACGACACCCGTGGGAATACCGTGTGTGAGGCCGCAAAGTGATATGGAGTGTTACATGCTAGATCGATGTGGCATCGAGTCGGGGTCCTGACAGCGTTGGCATCAGAGCCGGACTGCCTGTAGGTTCTCCAAGCCAAACTTGTCGATGTTGAGTCTAGAAATTCTCTAGTTATATATAGGGGAATTGTTTGTGGGATGGAACGTAAGGCTCTTTTTACTCCTTTATCTCATAACATTCTGATCTGAGTCAGTCTATTCTTCTACCGGGGGTTAAGGACTAGGATCCCTCCTCTCTATCAGGTTCACGTGTTACTAATCAGTAGTACCTTATAGGTTTGATGAATACAAGCCTAGTTCAGCTCTACTACCCCATTATGTTGCTAAGATGGACCCAGAACCTTGATATGATGTTGTTGAGTGTCTATGCAATTCTTTGTCAAATGCCTCAAAATCCCTTTTGAGCATTTCCAGCCGTTATGCTGTCCAATTTCTGCTAGAAATCTTAATATCTTGTGTTTATCATGTTCCAGATGGCGACCCGTCCTCAGAATCAAGTGGTTCGTTTGACTCGATGCCTAGATGTACCCGGCCATACTGCTATGTTGGTCAGGGTAATGACTGAGGCTGGATACCGTTGGTATCCTGAGTACACGGTCAAAGAGCAATTCTGAGACTTTAATCAAAGTCAATATCTTTGCACTGTCAGGATATTTCCATCTTATCCTGGATCTACCGAGCCCCTCCACTGCTCCTATGGACTCGGGGTTACTATTGAGATGGCTGTGCAGGATGCTGCCTACTCTATGATGACCATCATGCGAGTCAGGATTGGCCTATTTCGGGACTCTGATTTCCGGTATATGCCAGCATCACTCCCGGGAGCACAAGGGTATCTCCAGGCTATCTATGCTGACTCCACTCAGGAGGATTCACGGACCCGCACCACTGCACAGTTGCTTGAAGACAAGGACCATGAAAATCGGGCCTTGAGGCTAGAGCTTTTCAATACCCGTGCTGATCATTGGGCCACTTTGACTCGGTTTGCACCGGCTGTGCAAGCTGGATATATGGATATGCGAGATCTCTATCCTGTGAGATCTGCTCTGCCAGACGTGATGGATTGGCGTGATGTAGGAGGCATCACCCCACCTTGTGGTCCCCGTAGGTCACCGTTTATTGGTCCAAGACCTTATCCTAGCCCCTATGGTCCACAAGCTCCATGGGACCGACTGTTTCTGGATGATCACGTTGAGCTTCCAGGCTATGGAGGTGACTTCTATGAAGACTACTACGGAGCTGTCTGAGTTAGTAGTAGTATCACTAGTATCGTACTAGCTGTATCGTCCACCGTCCTGCGTGACTCGTGGGATATGCCTTAGCTTGTACCGCCTTCCGGAGGTGTAGAAAAATAATGTATAGGAGCTCGGAATGCCTCCGATGAGATGTAATATTTTTCACCATAGCAGTACTTTGTTTGGTTCTGTACTAAACTTTGTATGGTGTGTATGACGATGGAATAAAAGAAGCAGTTTCTGTATCTACCATGTCATATGGATGACCATCTTACATTCCAAGTTATCCATTACATTCTACATTCTATGTCAAAATCCTATCATCCTGGACTAAACCATTGCTTTGTTTTCCTAGGATGGTTAACACCCGCACCAACCCTGCTCCCCCAGAGCAGGCCGAAGGCAGCAGAGTTGGGGGAACAAACCTGCCTCACCCTCCCTCTCTGGCCGAAGTTATGCTGGAAGCCGAGAGAAACAAGCGGGAGATAACCGTTTGTTGAAGCGCATCGAGCAAAACACGGCACACCATCAGATGAATAACTTGGTGTCACTCAGTGATTTCATCAAGTTACATCCACCCACTTTCCACCACTCCGTCGAGCCTCTCGACGCCGATGACTGGCTTCGCAGTATTACTCACAAACTGCGTTCTGCGCTAGTAGCTGAGGCTGATAAGGTCACCTTTGCTGCATATCATCTTGAAGGCCCCACCAGTCTATGGTGGGAGAACTATGGAGCTATGCGCCCAGCGGGCCATGTCACTACTTGGGCTGAATTCAGCGAGGCTTTCCGTGAACATCACATCCCGGAGGGTCTCATGGACCGTAAACGTGAGGAGTTCTGCAGTTTCACTCAAGGCCGACTCTCCGTGGATGCATACAGCAGGGAGTTCGGTAACCTAGCACGGTATGCAACTGAAGAAGTCTCTACTGATGCAAAGAAGAAAGCAAGGTTCCGCAAGGGACTTAGCCCTGAGCTTCGCCGCGACCTCCGTCTGCATGAGTGCACATCTTTTCAGAAGCTTGTTAACAAAGCCATCAGTGCTGAGTCTGGTCAGACTGATTATGAAGCAACACGCAAGCATGGCCATGACATGGGTTCCTCATCCGGTGCTGGTCCTCAGAAGCGCCGCGTGTGGGTGCCTAACACTGCCCTGCCACCCAGTTTCACACCGAGGCCATCCTTCCAGGCGCCTCGCCCCACTCAATAGTTTGCACCAACCAAGCCCTATGGTGGTCCAACCAACAGTGCTCCTCCACGTACCAGCTCCGTGACTTGCTTTAAGTGTGGGGAATCAGGCCACTACCTGCGCGAGTGTCCCCAGACCAACCCCAACCAATCTGGAAAAGTTGTTGGCCGTGGCAAGCCGATAGGGAAAGCGTTCTACGCCAAGCCGGCCACCGCTGCACGTGGCCATGTCAACTGTATCTCTGCCGAAGAAGCTCAAGAGGATCCCAACGTCGTTCTCGGTACGCTCCTTGTTAATTGCCATCCGGCATCTGTTCTTTTAGATACTGGAGCATCTCATTCTTTCATATCCGAAAATTATGCTCGTCTGCATAACACCACATTCTGTGAGATGCCCACCTCTATGGTAATTCAAACCCCGGGATCCAAATGGCAAACTTCTAGAGTAAGCCATGGAAATGAAATTCAAGTCGATAGACTTGTTTTTCTCGCATCTTTGATAGCTCTCAAATCTTCGGATATTAATGTCATTTTGGGCATGGACTGGATGTCAGCCCATCATGCCAAAATTGATTGTTTCTCTAGGACTGTCCAACTCACACATCCTTCGGGGAAGATAGTCAATGTCTTGACCCGAGTAGCTAAGCGTCAGCTATATTCTCTTAACGCCAGCCCGTTGCCAGACCTTGAAGACGTTCCGGTAGTCCGTGACTTCCCGGATGTCTTCCCGGAATAATTGCCAGGTGTTCCACCTGACAGAGATGTTGAGTTCATGATAGATCTCATTCCAGGAACTGTCCCAATTTCTAGAAGACCCTATAAGATGGCACCTTTTGAACTAGCCGAGCTTAAGAAACAACTCGATGAGTCCTTGAAAAAGGGTTTCATCCGACCTAGTTCGTCCCCATGGGCTTGCCCCGTCCTCTTCGTCAAGAAGAAGGATGGTACGGACCGGGTGGTTGTAGATTATCGACCAGTCAACCTGGTCACAATCAAGAACAAGTATCCGCTCCCCAGGATCAACGACATGTATGATCAGCTCGCTGGATCCTTAGTCTTCTCTAAAATGGATTTGAGATTGGGCTACCATCAAATCAAAATCCGGAATGGGGACATTCCTAAAACGGCCTTTGTTACTCGTTATGGCCAATACGAGTACACCGTCATGTCCTTCGGTTTAACCAACGCCCCAGCCACCTTTTCTCGGTTAATGAACTCAATCTTCATGGAATATTTGGATAAATTCGTCGTAGTCTACCTCGATGATATACTCATCTACTCCAAGAACGAGGAAGAACATGCCAAACATCTAAGGCTTGTGTTGATGAAACTTCGAGAGCATCGCCTTTATGCCAAGTTCTCTAAATGTGAATTTTGGTTGCCAGAAGTGACCTATCTAGGACATGTAATTTCTGGTAAAGGTATTGCTGTTAACCCCGAGCGAGTTCAAGCCGTCCTTAATTGGACTCCATCTGAATCGGTCAAGCAAGTTCGGAGTTTCCTTGGCTTAGCGAGCTATTGTCGCTGCTTTGTCGAGAACTTCTCCAAAGTTGCCAAACCTCTAACTAAACTCCTCAAGAAAGATAAAAAGTTCGAGTGGACTCCACAATGTGAGCACAGCTTTCAGGAACTGAAAAGATGCCTGACATCTGCTCCCGTATTGGTACCACCAGATTTTTCTAAGGACTTTGTTATCTATTGCGATGCCTCGCGACAAGGACTAGGTTGCATTCTCATGCAGGATCGTCACGTAATTGCTTATGCTTCACGGCAATTACACCCACATGAGGAGAATTATCCTACTCATGATCTAGAGCTTGCAGCCGTAGTCTATGCACTTAAAACCTGGCGACATTACCTCCTCGGTAATCGTTGTGAAATCTTCACCGATCACCAAAGTCTAAAGTACATCTTCACCCAACCGTATTTGAATCTCAGGCAAAGACATTGGGTTGAGTTGATTACGGATTTCGACTTAGGGATAACTTACACCCCAGGAAAGGCCAACGTCATGGCTGATGCACTAAGTCGTAAATCTTATTATAACAATCTGATGTTACAACAAAGTCAACTGCTTCTCCATGAGGAATTTCGGAAGCTTAACCTTCACATTGTTCCTCAAGGATTCCTTTCCACCTTGGTGGCGAAACCTACCCTTACGGATCAGATCATCAAAGCATAGAAGGTAGATCCGGGGATTTCCCGCATCAAAAGAAACATCAAGAAAGGAGTTGCAAATTGTTTCTCCATTGATGATCAAGGAGTCGTATACTTCGGGAACCGTCTAGTGGTTCCCAAAGTGCGAAACCTGAGGCGATTGATCCTAAAGCAAGCTCATGAATCTCCTCTCACCATTCATCCCGGTAGTACCAAGATGTATCAGGACCTACGCCAGAGGTTCTGGTGGACTAGGATGAAGAGAGACATTGCTCAGTTTGTTGCTAGCTGCGACGTCTATCGTCGTGTAAAAGCAGAGCATCAACGGCCTGCTGGCACCCTTCAACCCTTAGCTATTCCTGAATGGAAATGGGACAAAGTTGGTATGGATTTCATTACCGGTTTTCCCAGGACCAAGGGAGGGAATAACGCTATCTTCGTCGTTGTCGATCGTCTTTCCAAAGTAGCCCATTTCTTACCTGTTCGCGAGAGTATAACCGCTAGTCAATTAGCAGACCTATACATCTCCCGAATAGTGTCTCTCCATGGTGTTCCACTAGAAATTAACTCAGATCGAGGAAGTCTCTTCACCTCTCGATTTTGGGAAAGTTTCCAAAATGCTATGGGAACCCGCCTTTCCTTTAGCACTGCTTTTCACCCTCAATCAAGTGGTCAAGTAGAACGTGTCAACCATATTCTAGAAGACATGCTTCGAGCTTTTGTTATCTCATTCGGAATGGATTGGGAGAAATGCCTTCCATTTGCTAAATTTGCTTATAACAACAGCTATCAATCAAGCTTGGGTAAAGCCCCTTTTGAAGTTCTCTATGGACGAAGGTGTCGAACGCCTCTTAACTGGTCAGAAACCGGGGAAAGACAATTCTTTGGCCCAGACATGATCCAGGAAGCAGAAGAGCAAGTTCGCATTGTTCGTGAAAAGTTGAAAATAGCCCAATCTCGTCAAAAGAGTCAATGCGACCGAAAACATAAGGCTATGACCTTTGAGGTTGACGAGAAGGCTTACCTTCGGGTTACTCCTCTGAAGGGAACCCATCGTTTCGGTATCAAAGGCAAATTGGCTCCTCGTTACATTAGACCCTTTCGCATTCTCGCTAAACGAGGAGAAGTTGCCTACCAATTGGAACTACCTCCACATCTCTCTAGAGTCCACGACGTCTTCCACGTTTCTCAACTCAGGCGTTGCTTCTCGGATCCTATCCGTGGAGTGGACCACGAAACGCTTGATCTTCAAGATAACCTCACGTATCGAGAGTACCCCGTTCGTATCCTCGATCAAGCCGAGCGTACCACTCGACGTCATAATATCAAGTTTCTCAAGGTTCAATGGTCACACCATTCTGAGAAGGAAGCAACTTGGGAAAGGGAGGATCGTCTTCGACTTGAGTACCCCGCCTTCTTTCCGGAGGAACCTAAATCTCGGGACAAGATTCTTTTGAGTGGGGGTGAGTTGTCACACCCTAGCTAGTTCATGCATTAGAGTGTTGCATCATGTCTATTTTCCTCAACAGAAACTTGAAATGGGGATGACAGAACCCCCAGCCCCCTCTGAAACCAACTAGGGTTTACTAAAAATATTTTCAATGAACCTGAAATGCCCTTCTAAAATGTCCATCATTTTTGTCTTGGTTCAGAGCCTTTGTCAAAAGTGGTGCACAATTTTCTAGGTCATCTTAAGGTCCTTGAATTAAATCATAAATATTTGAGTTTGGGCATTTAAAATTTATAAAAATATTTTAAAGCTCAAATATTCCCAAACTAAAATGTTTCATGTTGGAAATATTCCAACTATGGACCAGGAGCAGTTTGGTGAATTTTGGATATGTTTAGGTATTTTTAAAAAAAAACTCCACAAAGTTGCAAAAAATAGAAAAGAAAAATAGGAAGAAAACTTACCTGGCGCCTACTAACCGGCCCACCTGCCGGCCCAGCCCAGCTGCCGCGCCAGCGAGCTGCTTGGCTCGGCCAGGCAGGCAGGCAGGTGCTCGGCGGCGAGCACAGCATGCGTGCCACGCAGCTGCCCGCCGCCTCGCCGCTCCCCTCGTCCAGCTGATGATGGGGATCGATCCCCCTCTCTCCCCCGAAGCCCGCAGACATCTCCTCTCCTCCCCAGCTCCTCCCCCTCGTGCTCCCCAACCATGGCCGACGCCACCGCCGCCGCCCCATCGCCGTAGCCGCGCTCCCCGCCGTTCGTGCTCTGTCTCGCCGTGTCTAGGAGCTCCGCCGCCATCCTCTTCGTCGAGCTAGCCGAGCCCCGCGTGCTTGTGTGGCCCGAGTCCACCGCACCGACTTCGCCCGAGTCCACCATCGCCGGAGATCCCCTTCAACGCCGTCGCCGCATCAGTCTGTCCCCGACCCCGCCAGTTGCCTCCAAGAGTGCCCTGTGAGCCTAGCTACCTCCCCTTCCCTTCCTCTCTCGCCCTCGACCTGTGTAGCAACCGCACGAAGATCACCCGCACGCACCGCCGTGGAGATCAACGCCGACGTGCTCCCGGCCATCCTCCGGTCACCTCTCGGTGTCCATCGCACTCACCACATCGCGTAGGGTCTAACCATACACTCCCCGCACCTCACCGCACACCCCAGCCCCGAGTTCGCCTCCACCCGAACTCCGGGGGCCGCCTAGGTCGTCGCCGGCGCCGATTCCGGCCACCCCGACCCCAACTAACTCCACCAAGAGCTGCGGTTTGTCCCCAGCTCCACTTAGGTGCCTTCCGCGACCCATTTGGTGGCCGGAACGGCCAAAATCACTTCCGCCGCCGCGTCGGGCTCGCCGGCGGCTAAACGCCGGTGCAGCCGGTTTGACTTTGACCACGGGTGGGCCCTGGTTGACTCTGTTGAGTCAATGACAGGTGGGGCCCAGCCCTGTTAACTAATCCGGTTTAGTTCTAATTAATTTTTAGCTAAACTAATTGCACTGACACCCTGGACCCACTGGTCAGTTTGACCTGGACCAGTCTGTTGACTTGCTGAGGTCAGCATGACATCATGCTGACGCAGTAATCCTTTTTTGGAATTAAAATAAATCTAAAATGATTTATAAATTTCAGAAAATGGTCTAAACTTCAAAAATTCATAGTAATTCAACCATAGCTCCAAATGCAAAGTGTTATATATGAAAAATGATCAGAAAAATCCAACCTATCCATCTGTACTGGTTTCATGCATGTTTAAACAAGCTAACCTACTTTTTATTGCAGAACAAGTTAAAGCACTTATAAGGGCCATGTATGAGTTTGAAACTTGAATCTTTGATTCTAAATGGTTCAAACCCATCTGGTTTTAGTTGCATTAGCCCAACACACTCATATTGCCATGTTTCATGCATGCATCATATTGTTGCATATTGTTTGGTGATGTTGTGTATCGGTGTTCTCTGCGGCAGGTTCTGCCTCCGAGGAGTACCACGATTACCCTAACGAAGAACCATATCAGTGCATCGACCCATCAGGCAAGCAACCAACCATTTGATCATATCGATACAATCCCATGTTCTCGCTTCTGCTCTCTTTTACTGCATTAAGACAACGCGTTTCAAACTGCTGTGTGCTACGGTAGTTGAACCCATTATCTCTGCATGACCTGTCATTGCCATAGTAACTAGATGAAACCCACTAGCATGTGTAGGAGTTGTTTGAGCCATATGTATGTGTTGTTCCTACCTTGCTATGCCTGCTATGCTTAGAGTCGTGTCAGGTCTGGTTCATCTGGCTGATGGGCTAGAGTGAAATGATCATGCCGGTAATGAGAGTGATGTGGTGAACATGATTTGGTAAAGGTTTCGATGAAAGGCCATGTAGGAGTACATGGTGGGTTGTTTCATTGAAGCCGTCCTTAAGCACTGAGATTTGTATGTGTGATTTAAGAAACAGCTACTACCATGCATTGGGCCCGAAACCAATGGACCCTCTCAGCTTCTTATTCACCTTAGTTCTCTGTCCAGGAGTTGCAAGTAGTTTCTGGTGTTTGTAGCCTACTGGAGGCCATGGACAGCGCTGACCATAGGGGTTGGCTGTGATGCGGTGGAAACCTCGGCCGGACTCCCTGCGGATGGAACCTGGATAGGCGATAAACCTAGACTAGAGACTTAGGTGTTTAGGTAGGTCGTGGCCGACACCCACGTTGGGCTTTCGCTTGAAGGTTGTCGAGTACATGTCGTGTAAATGGCGGTAAGTGGTGAGAGCGTGTATGAAGAAGTACACCCCTGCAGGGTTAACATTATCTATTCGAATAGCCGCGTCCGCGATAAAGGACTACTTGGTTGCCTAAACAGTTCATAGACAAGTAAATGGATACTATTAAAAATCTCGAGATAAGCGTGAGTGCCGAAGATGGCTCTTTCGTAGGATGACGGAGGTGGATCTTCGGTGGTGTATTGAAGTGGTGAGTAGTGGACTCGTGTGCGCAAAACCATTTCAAGTTGGTGTATCGTAGGATAGCTTAGCCAATAATCAAAGCTGGCTTGCTGCAATAACCCCACCAACCCTTCTTGATAATGTGCATGTATGTAGGATCTGATGTAAGTCTTGCTGAGTACCTTTGTACTCATGTTGCTTTAATTTACATTTTTCAGAAGACGCTGCAACCCCTTCTGATGGGTTCTTCGTAGATGTTGACATCGATGAGTAGACTGAGGCCTAGGTGGTGACCCTGAGCTTGTGAAGGACCACGTAGTATAGCCAGGCTTTCCCAAGCCTCTTTTATTTTACTAGTTGTCTGTACTCAGAGAAGTTACTTCCGCTGTTGGCTTGTATGTCTGTATGACTTGAATGTTGGGTTGTGTGACCCGTACTTGTGTGTATGATATGTATGGCTCTCTGAGCCTTAAATAAAGTACTGGTGTCGTAGAGTCATGTTGTGATGCCTTGTTGTATTTGCACATATCGAGCATATTGTGTGTATGATTGAAATGCTTGGTATGTGTGGGATCTGACTATGTAGTTGTTTATTCTTAGTAGCCTCTCTTACCGGGAAATGTCTCCTAGTGTCTCCACTGAGCCTTGGTAGCTTGCTACTGCTCCAGAACACTTAGGGCGGCTGGCATGTGTCCTTCTTTGTTCCTGTGTCTGTCCCTTTGGGGAAATGTCACGTGATGGATACCGGAGTCCTGTTAGCCCAGTGCTACAGCCCGGATTCACTTGCTGATGACCGACACGTTCGATGCTGGGTCATGGATGCCTGTCCCTGTAAGTCCGTGCCACTTTGGGTTTACGACTAGCCATGTCAGCCCGGGCTCTTTACCATATGGATGCTAGCGACACTATCATATACGTGTGCCAAAAGGCGCAAACGGTCCCGGGCAAAAGTAAGACGACACCCGTGGGAATACCGTGCGTGAGGCCGCGAAGTGATATGAGGTGTTACATGCTAGATTGATGTGGCATCGAGTCGGGGTCCTGACACAAAGGGCTACTTACTTGAATATCCGGGCGATTGCAGCTTACGCCAGCGTCCTCGGTCAAGTACGGACACACTTCTTGTGATCCGAAGAACAGTTGTACATCTCCACGGGTTTTGCACCCATAAAGTGTTGGAGAGCTCGTGGTCCCTCCAGATTAAATTCCCACAGGCGGAGGGGGCGACGTTTGCAGGGCAGAAGACGCCGAATCAGCATAACCTACGTCACTACGACCAGGTTGATCTCCCTCTCTTGGAGATCTCGAATTCGGCCCTGCAATAGGGGTACGTCCTTGGACGGCCCCCAGTCGAACCCTTTGTTGACCCACGATGTCAGCCGTGGTGGAGGGCCCGGGCGAAAGGCGGGCGGCGGCCTTTGCCTGCTGCCCCTGGGAGCGGTGATATAGAACCACTCTTGTTGCCACAAACCGAGCTCCTCCTGAAAAGAGCCCTCGGGCCATGGAGCATCGGCCCTCTTGCTTATAACCGCCCCGCCGCACTCTACATGACGCCCCTCAATCATCTTCGGCTCCACATTGAAGGTTTTGAGCCACAAACCAAAGTGAGGGGTAGTGCGGAGGAACGCCTCGCAGACGACAATAAATGATGAGATATGGAGGATAGACTCCGGAGCCAGGTCGTGGAATTCCAGACCATAGTAAAACAGGAGCCCCCTCACGAAGGGATCCATCGGGAAGCCTAAACCCCGACGGAGGTGAGACACGAACACGACGCTCTCGCCAGGCTCAGGGGTAGGGATGACTTGCCCTTGGGCAGGCAACCTATGCGAAATCTCGTAGGTTAAGTACTTGGCATCCCTAAGCTTTAGCACGTCCTCTTCCGTAACGGAGGAGTGCATCCACCGGCCCTGTAGGTCGGAGCCGGACATTGTCAAAGGTCCGAAGTGCCCGAATCTGGAGCCCTGGGTGTTGGAACTCGGGGCGAGGGGCGGATTCGATTGAGGATTGAAGAAAAGGAACGGGCCTTGGTCTCATTATAAAGGGGGAGAATACCAAGAGCCGTCTCCGTGACCGTTTGGAACTCGCCTTCGATGGAGGGGGCGTGGCAATGGGCGCGGTTGGGTTACCCACGTCCGTATTGATGAGAATCCCGGAATAAGGGGAACACGATCTCTGCTTCGACAAGACGTGCCAAGGAAACCGCTTCGCTAAACGCGCTGAGGTGGTATAATAAACGATTCAAGTAAAGGCTTGGTTGTGGTGTGACGTCACGCCACGAAATACGTCAGCAGATCGAACTTTTGTAAATATTACTCTCTCTACGGTGGAATGTGGAATTTATTATGCAGAGCCGGACACTATCCTGGTGTTCACAATCTTCTATAAATTATTCGGAGGAGGAACCCGCCTTGCAATGCCGAAGACAATATGCGCGCCGGACTCATCGTCATTGAAGCCTGGTTTAGGGGCTACTGAGGGAGTCCTGGACTAGGGGGTGTCCGGATAGCCGAACTATCATCATCGGCCGGACTCCAAGACTATGAAGATACAAGATTGAAGACTTCGTCCCGTGTTCGGATGGGACTTTCCTTGGCGTGGAGGGCAAGCTTGGCGATACGGATATGTAGATCTCCTATCATTGTAACCGACTTTGTGTAACCCTAACCCTCTCCGGTGTCTATATAAACCGAATGGTTTTAGTCCATAGGACACAACAACAATAACAACAATCATACCATAGGCTAGCTTCTAGGGTTTAGCCTCCTTGATCTCGTGGTAGATCTACTCTTGTAATACCCACATCATCAATATCAATCAAGTAGGATGTAGGGTTTTACCTCCATCAAGAGGGCCCGAACCTGGGTAAAGCGTCGTGTCCCTTGTCTCCTGTTACCATCCGCCTAGACGCACAGTTCGAGACCCCCTACCCGAGATCCGCCGGTTTTGACACCGACACCCTTCCTGACAAGGAACATACTGTACGTACTAAATACAGAATAAACAAAGAGGAACATGTTTCTGCTTCATTGCATACAATGTTGGTTGCCCACTCATGATGAATCACAGCGCCCAAAGAAATGCAATTCCATGTTGTCTCTCTATATGTGGCAATTTTGAACAAGAGTCATTAGGATCATATTCTGAACAAGAGTCAACAGGTGGGGAGCGTATGAGTTTCATTGCATCCAGAATGGCACTCAATGCCTTGGTGCCAATTCTGTAAGTCATTGCAGTGTTTAGCTTCAAGGGTGGACTGTTGCTAGTGCGACACAAAGTAGCTACATAGATCATAGTGTAGATATAACGGGAAAACCTTAAGCATCAGAGTAAAATCAGCAAAGTGGAACTTGCTGGAATATATGTGCTAGTTTGCCAGTACGGCTAGAAAGGCTTCGGATACCAGCTCTCTTCAAGTGAAGGTGCGGTATTGTTAATACCAGTGTAACTCTCAAAGGCGACACAGCTCCCCGCATTTCCTTGCTATTATTATGGGATTCAAGTGGGCAGGCCACTACAAATACTATTCCTATGTTTACAAGATCCTACGAATCAAAGAGGCTCAAAGTGTCCATCACAACCGACCGTATAGACCTCTACACTGCAAAAGTCCCTGCTCATCTTCAGTACAAGGAACATATTGTACTACTATCATACTCCCTCCGTTCCAAAATATAAGTCTTGGTAGAGATTTCTACTATGGATCACATACAAATGTATCCACATACATTTTAGAGTGTAGATTCACTCATTTTGCTCCATATGTAGTCCATGGTGGAATCTATACAAAGACTTGTATTTAGGAATGGAGAGAGTACATATTAAAGAAGAATGGAAGAGGAACATGGTAAAGAAGAGCAAGCAGATTTTGGTAATAAAATGTTGGTTGCGCAGTGCCCACACATGATGAACTAGAGCGCATTAAGAATGCAAGTCCCAGCTATCTCTCGACCATTTCAGGCGGTTGGATGAAGATCCTACGTCTCCTAACCCATCCTCTTCCTCGTCTCTGATTCTTCCCATACAGAACACCGCACGGGTCGCCGGTCGGACCATCGGCCCCCACCGCCTGTGTTCCTCCGCCACCCCCACCCCACCCCCGCCCCAACCCCCACCCGCGTCGAGTTTTCTTCATTCGGCGAGGCCCCACAACCACCCGAGCCCCTTTTTTCGCACCGGCGAACTCCGGCGAGCTCTGAAAAATTTAGTCTACTGTGATTTAACTAGTGTGGAATATAAAAGGGGAAAACCATAAGCATTGGGAATATAGTGTTGAGCGTGCCATGGCGGATCTGAAGGTGCAAACCGGACAAAGGCAACTTCACAACCAAGACAAGAAATCAGAGTAAAGCAGTGGCGATCTATTTTCTTGCTGCGATAAATAAGGTGAGCATATACGAAAGAGTATCGCCTTTGGTGCGGCGCCATGTACGCATCTGCTGAGAATTTGACGGTGCTGCGATAGCAATGGCTGTCGGCAGCATGGAACCAGATCTAGGAGGGTAGACGGTGGCGGCAGGGTGCGGTGGACGAGATGGTCGTAGGAGCGGCACCGGCAAGGTGGACGATGGCGGGGATGAAGCGAGAGGACGGGATGCAAGGATCCCGGTCCGAAGCCGTGGATGAGAGAGGTCGATCTCTTGTAATGGACGGCGGCATCAGGGTATCATCTCCGGCATGGTGGAGGAGGACGGCGGTGGATGGGGTGGCGGACGGCGGCGGATAGAGGAGGGTGGGGTGGAGAGGGTGTTTTGGCACCCACGGAGTACGAATGGGGAAAAGGGAGGTAGAGAGGAAGGGGGAACCATGTGTTCAGGGCGCGCTTGTCTCAAATGCGAGGAAATTTACAAACTTAGCCCCCGTTTCAAATTTCTACTACATCACAGCACCATTAGTCGGTTAGGGATAGGACTGTAATCTCGCATACGCCGAATATTTGCCGATGAGAGTTTGTTTTTGGCGCCCACCATGTATGAATATGAATCGTGGAGGGAGTCAATTTCGGCCGAGGACACACTGTGTTTTGGCGCCCACCGTATATGAATCCAAGTGAGAGGCGGTTACGTCACGTTTGGGTCAAATTACAAACCTACCCCTATCGAAACCTATAGAAATCCAGCAGATAGGCTTTGCGTGGCAAGGATAGGCAGTAGTAATTTCCATCTCGCATATTTTGGTTTCGGGCGGTTACTGCGACTTTCCCCGCTTCGTTCAAATTTTGCAGAGTGCACGTTTACACTCGTGCCAACTCAATTCGAATCCCGTTTGTATTCTATTTTTTCGGGCGGGATCCATTTTCAATTGGTATTACATTCTATATACATCATTTTTATATATATACTTTCAAAAGCACAACACCATTTATACATAAATATGGTTTACAAATGGCATGATCTCAGATTCATAAGGTTGTATCCATCAATTTGGATTTTCAAATATTTGAAACCACTTTATGTTGAAATCCAATGTATGCATTCCTCGCTAACTGTCTCCAATTAATGTGTGTTTCATGCGGGGTTTTTTTACTTCTCAAACATGTATAATGTGTTTCACACACGCAACATATAGTGTAATCCCGTTTAGGCATTAATTGCATATAAACCATGCATTTTTTGCAATTAAAGAATCTATGGATCACCAATATTGATAAACTATATAACATTACACGTGTGCCCAAATTCAAATGAATATGCATGTTTGATACACCAATTTGCATTATGATATTATCGATGTTGTGATCTCCAGTTTAAATATTTGAATCCCCTTTAATCCAGATATTCGTCTCATATAGCTATCACTCATGCTTATATAGGACTATCTCTCTGGACCTATACGCGTTCATCGTCTCGCAGGTATCTCTCGTGCTACCTATATGTCGACAATGATCTTTTATCTTCCTAACACACTGACGGTACTCTCTCCCTCGACCTTCATCACTCTATCTATCTCTAAGTATATATCGCTCCCTGCTATGTGTCTCTAACTATGATTCTCCATGTGGAATCTCTTTCTATCACACAAACACAAAACTTTGTCTCCCGGGGTCTCATTTATCTCTACTATTCCCATGTGTGCCACTCGCACACCCCTCATACACAGATGTCTTTCGCTCCTTAGATATGGGAACCTACGACTCTTCCTCTTAAATATCTCTTTCTCACACACAAACACAAACTCTGTCTCCTAGGGTCTCATATTTCTCGATTGTTCTCTTGTATGTCGCTCACACACACTCTCTCTCTCCCTAGATATATCTTGCGTTCCCTCATATGTCTCTCCAGCTATCACTCTCGTTGTGAAATATCTTTCTCTCTCGCAGACACAAAACTCCGTCTCTCGAGATCTCATTTCTCTCTGATATCTGTTTGTATGTGACTCACATGCACCCTATCTCTATCTCTCTCACACCCACACACATAACTCAGCCTTCTGATCCACTCGACTCCTATCTCTAACGCACACTAGCTAGCATCTTTATCTTTCTATTTATCTGTTTCTCCATCAACCTTCTTTCTCGCCCTCACTCTTGATTCCTATCACGCACACTACATATGTTTCTCTCTACATGCAGTCAAGTGCCCTCTCACACACATACATAACTTCACCCTCTGGACCACCCGGCGGTCATCTCCAACACCCAAACTAGCGGATGTCCCTCTAGCTAGCATCTCCATCTCTGTATCTATCTGTAGTTTCGCCGTCAACATTTCTTTCTCGCACGGAGTCTTGCTTCCTCTCACCCACACTATATATGTCTCTTCATACATATGCATTTATAGGTTGATCTCTTTTGCACAATCGTTGTGCCTCACTCCCTCTGCTCACCATAGATGCATGCTCTAGCCCACGCCACTATCTCTTAAAGACAAAAACACATGCTCAATTGTCGGGCCTTCTTCCCTGCATTCTCACATGCATGCATATTGTCATACCGATCCGTCTCTCCCATGTTGTTGATCTTATGACTTATGTCTTCTTTCTTTTATCTCGATCATGCACGCGCGCACACACACACACATCCCACGTATACATGTATACCTCTCACACATGCACGTTCAAGGTCTCTATGTCTCCATACGTAGTTAATTACCCTCAATCCTAACGCCACATCGGATCGTTCTCCTCTTTTGTGCACATAACTTTCGCCTGGATGGGTAAAACACACACTCACACTTAAGAATCTCCTTCTAGCTACCCCCGCCCCCACCTCTCACTCTTCCCCTATATCCCCGGAACCAATAAGACCATCCCTTTGTTTAATCCCCGCCTACATGCACCATCGATATATAGTAGTCTTCCTCAATGTCTCTCGAACAAACACGTTCTCTCGATGTCGACTCCTCTCACGCGCACACACCTTCTCTTCCCTCTCTACGGCCATTTTCTCTCTCGCACCCCATCGTTGGTGGCCTCTGCCATACACATCACCTCTCTATGATGAAGCCATGCACACTTAAATTACATCCGCCACAGAGGACCCCG
>NC_041387.1:108289880-108299388 GCF_002162155.2 Triticum dicoccoides | reverse complement strand
CACACACACACACGCACGCACGCATGCACCCCCCACACACACACACTAAGGCTCCATCTCTCTCTCTATCTCTCTCTCTCACACACACACAAACTAAGACTCCATCTCTCTATCACACACATACACCCCACACACACACTAAGACTCCATCTCACACACACATGCTCTAGGCGGAGCATTTGTTCCTACCACCCTTCATCCAACCTTACTCGTATGATAAACAATCACCTTTATTTACTTGCATAACATGGAAAAATTCCACTTTACTTTAGTAGTCAGCAAACTTATCATCTGTACCCTTATAAAAAACGAGTTGGAGATGATGGTGTGTTTGCCATCTTGTAATACACACTCTATGATCTATATCTGATGGATAGAAAGCAAACTATGATAATTTTACAAAAGATACCCGCACCTCTCTCCACATCATTATCTCCCACAACCTCATTGCTCAGCAATTAAAAAGGAATAAGTCTCTGGAACAATCTAGCATGCATGGTGGCTGCTGCCGCCTGCCGGCACCGTCCATCCCCATGCCTCCGCCCATTCTGACCACCAGTCACCACCACGCTCCACTCCTCCTCGCCTTATCTCTCATCTTTCATTTTTTTCAATGACATTCTCGAGATACCAGTTTTCCGATAAAATTCTTGAGATATCATTAGTTTTTACACATGGGATTACTCCTGCATGGGTCAATCACAACAGGTGTTTTGTAAAAAAATGCATATTGATGTTCCGTGCAATGCACGAGAATCTTGCTTGTAATTATATAACGCAAATCACGAGCAGGAAGTGACATTTTTTGACACAACCATGTTAACATGGCCACCTAAATCACTAGCTAAAGTAAATTCCATTATACTTATATCCCGATGCAAAAGGTTGAGTACATGTCCGAAGAGTAGAGTCACACACACGCACTCTGTCTCTCAGAATCTCTCTCACACACACACCAGTTACGTGACGCCCACTTAAGCAGACACGTATGTTACAATTTGTGCACCCACGGGTACATGTGATGTTGCGCATTTATTTAAGTCGAAAGGCGAACCCAAACATTAGCTGCATTCATTCCCCTCCCGCCGCCTCTTCTCTGGTTGCCATCGCCCGGTAGCCATGGGTCGGCCGAAGGTAACAACATACGCCATACTCCCGCCGGAGCGGCGCTTTAATATGGAAATTTTAGTGGTTATGCATGCATCTTTTTATGCTAGCATTCCTATATAAGGGTTGACCGGTCGCTTCCCGCGGACATGCGCGGGCGGTGGAAGAGGAAGGAGAACAGAAGCGGGCTGTGGAGTAAGGTTTTTTACCACAATTTCTTAGGAAACCGAGTGCAATAATTGAGTAGTTTTGCAAACTACCAGTACTACACCTGAAACGATTCAAAACCTATACTCCCTTACCAGCGCGCGCTTCCCGAGTGAAACGGTTAGCGTCTCCCTGGAGCGTCAGTGCCGCATTAATGCCCGGCCAGAGCGGAGGCGACCTGTCACTAGTGCCAGCTTTGAAGTGGCGCGACGGTCGAGAGAGCGCCGCTTCCCGGTGCATGCGACTGCTCCGCGTCGAGACTAGCCATAGGCCCTGTTTGGATCCATGGGTTAGAGTTAGTTTGAGCTAGTTGGGGCTCAAATAGCCCTAAAGTATCCAAGCTAAGGGTTTAAATTGGAGCAAGTTGCACTGAACCCACCAAAAAAAACTATCCCACCCAAGAGGTTCTAACTGGAGATAGTTCTCATTGGGACCACTGAAAAATCACTTTTCTCTCTCTATCAAGTGCATTTATTGTCAATCTAACCCTGTCACCCAAACACCTCTTTGACTACAGTTAGTTCAGGGTTAGTATTGAGTTAGTCTAACCTCTAGCTGAGTTAGAGTATCAAACATGAGTAGTATAGGACATGCAAGTTGCTCAAAGCATACAGGCAAATTCGTACGTGAAAGGATTTTTTTCTTTTTGAAAACGGAACGTGAAAGTAATTTTTTTAGAATGCTCTTGGCATGTCACTAACATGTGATGATTTAACCGACCTCAATAGACGACAAAAACGTGTTGGAAATATGCCCTAGAGGCAATAATAAAATGGTTATTATTATATTTCCTTGTTCATGATAATTGTCTATTGTTCATGCTATAATTGTGCTATCCGGAAATCATAATACATGTGTGAATATGTAGACCACAACATGTCCCTAGTGAGCCTCTAGTTGACTAGCTCGTTGATCAATGGATGGTTACGGTTTCCTGACCATGGACATTGGATGTCATTGATAACAGGATCACATCATTGGGAGAATGATGTGATGGACATGATCCAATCCTAAGCATAGCACAAGATCGTGTAGTTCGTTTGCTACAGCTTTTCTAATGTCAAGTATCATTTCCTTAGACCATGAGATCATGTAACTCTCGGATACCGTAGGAGTGCTTTGGGTGTACCAAACGTCACAACGTAACTGGGTGACTATAAAGGTATACTACAGGTATCTCCGAAAGTGTCTGTTGGGTTGACACGGATCGAGACTGGGATTTGTCACTCCGTATGATGGAGAGGTATCTTTGGGGCCACTCGGTAATGCATCATCATAATGAGCTCAATGTGACCAAGTGGTTGGTCACGGGATCATGCATTATGATATGAGTAAAGTGACTTGCCGGTAACGAGATTGAACGAGGTATTGGGATACCGATGATCGGATCTCGGGAAAGTAACATACCAATTGACAAAGGGAATTGTATACGGGATTGCTTGAATCCTTGACATCGTGGTTCATCCGATGAGATCCTCATGGAACATGTGAGAGCCAACATGGGTATCCAGATCCCGCTGTTGGTTACTGGCCGAAGAGCTATCTCGGTCATGTCTGCATGATTCCCAAACCCGTAGGGTCTACACACTTAAGGTTCGGTGACGCTAGGGTTATTAGGAAGACTTGTAAGTGATTACCGAATGTTTTTCGGAGTCCCGGATGAGATCTCGGACGTCACGAGGAGTTCCGGAATGGTCCGGAGGTGAAGATTTATACATGGGAAGTTGTCATACGGTTACCGGAAAAGTTTGGGGGCTTATCAGTATTGTATCGGGGCCACCAGAGGGGTTCCGAGGGTCCACCGGGAGGGGCCACCTGTCTCGGAGGGCCTCATGGGCCGTAGTGGGCAGGGAACCAGCCCCTGGAGGGCTGGGTGCATCCCCCCCTTGGGCCCATGCGCCTAGGGTTGGGGGAACCCTAGAGGGGGCGCCCCCCTTGCTTGGGGGGCAAGCCCCCTCCCCTTGCCCCCCCCCTCTAGATCTCATCTAGAGGGGGCCGGCCTCCTTCCCCTTCCTCTATAAATAGAGGTGCGAGGGGAGGGCTGCACACCACATCAAAGGTGCAGCCCCTCCCCTCCCCAGCACCTCTCCTCCTCCGTTAAGAGCTTGGCGAAGCCCTGTCGGAGTACTGCCTCTCCACCACCACCACGTCGTCGTGCAGCTGCTGGAGCTCTCTTCCTCAACCTCTCCCTCCTCCTTGCTGGATCAAGGCGTGGGAGAGGTCTCCAATCCATACGTGTGTTGAACGTGGAGGTGCCGTCCGTTCGGCGCTAGGATATTTGGTGATTTGGATCACGACGAGTACGACTCCATCAACCCCGTTCTCTTGAACGCTTCCGCTCGCGATCTACAAGGGTACGTAGATGCACTCCTCTCTCTCTCTCTCTCTCTCTCTCTCATTGCTAGATGACTCCATAGATTGATCTTGGTGATGTGTAGAAAATTTTAAATTTCTGCTACGATCCCCAACAGTGGCATCATGAGCTAGGTCTATGCGTAGTTTCTATGCACGAGTAGAACACAATTTTGTTGTGGGTGTAGATGTTGTCAATTTACTTGCCACTACTATTCTTATCTTGTTTCGGCGGCATCATGGGATGAAGCGGCCCGGACCGACCTTACACGTACGCTTAAGTGAGACAGGTTCCACCGACTGACATGCACTAGTTGCATAAGGTGGCTAGCGGGTGTCTGTCTCTCCCACTTTAGTCGGATCGGATTCGATGAAAAGGGTCCTTATGAAGGGTAAATAGAAATTGTCATATCATGTTGTGGTTTTGACGTAGGTAAGAAACATTCTTGCTAGAACCCTATTGCAGCCACCTAAAAACATGCAACAACAATTACAGGACGTCTAACTTGTTTTTGCAGCATATGCCTTGTGATGTGATATGGCAAAAGGATGTGATGAATGATACATATGTGATGTATGAGATTGATCATGTTCTTGTAATAGGAATCACGACTTGCATGTCGATGAGTATGACAACCGGCAGGAGCCATAGGAGTTATCTTAATTATTGTATGACCTGCGTGTCATTGAATAACACCATGTATTTACTTTACTTTATTGCTAAACCGTTAGCCATAGTAGTAGAAGTAATCATTGGCGTGACAACTTCATGGAGACACGATGATGGAGATCATGATGATGGAGATCATGGTGTCATGCCGGTGACGATGATGATCATGGCACCCCGAAGATGGAGATCAAAAGGAGCAAAATGATATTGGCCATATCATGTCACTATTTGATTGCATGTGATGTTTATCATGTTTTTGCATCTTATTTGCTTAGAACGACGGTAGTAAATAAGATGATCCCTCATAATATTTTCAAGAAAGTATTCCCCCTAACTGTGCGCCGTTGCGAAAGTTCATTGTTTCGAAGCACCACGTGATGATCGGGTGTGATAGATTCTAACGTTCACATACAACGGGTGTAAGGCAGATTTACACATGCAAAAACACTTAGGTTGACTTGACGAGCCTAGCATGTACAGACATGGCCTCGGAACACAAGAGACCGAAAGGTCGAACATGAGTCGTATAGAAGATACGATCAACATGAAGATGTTCACCGATGATGACTAGTCCGTCTCACGTGATGATCGGACACGGCCTAGTTGACTCGGATCATGGATCACTTAGATGACTAGAGGGATGTCTATCTGAGTGGGAGTTCATTAAATAATTTGATTAGACGAACTTAAATATCATGAACTTAGTCTAATGGTTATTATTATATTTCCTTGTTCATGATAATTGTCTATTGTTCATGCTATAACTGTGTTATCCGGAAATCGTAATGCATGTGTGAATACGTAGACCACAACATGTCCCTAGTGAGCCTCTAGTTTACTAGCTCGTTGATCAATGGATGGTTATGGTTTCCTGACCATGAACATTGGATGTCATTGATAACGGGATCACATCATTGGGAGAATGATGTGATGGACAAGACCCAATCCTAAGCATAGCATAAGTGATTACTGAATGTTGTTCGGAGTCCCGAATGAGATCCCAGACGTCATGAGGAGTTCCAGAATGCTCCGGAGGTGAAGATTTATATATGGGAAGTTGTCATATGGTCACCGGAAAAGTTCGGGGGCTTATCGGTATTGTACCAGGGCCACCGGAGGGGTTCCAGGGGTCCACCGGGAGGGGCCACCTCTCTCGGAAGTCCTCATGGGCCGTAGTGGGCAGGGAAGCAGCCCCTGGAGGGCTAGGCGCATCCCTCCTTGGGCCCATGCGCCTAGGGTTGGGGGGGGGCCCTAGAGGGGGCGCCCCCCTTGCTTGAGGGGCAAGCCCCCTCCCCTTGGCCGCCGCCCCCCTCTAGATCTCATCTAGAGGGGGTCGTCCCCCTTCCCCTTTCCCCTATAAATAGAGGGGCGAGGGGAGGGCTGCACACCACATCAAAGGCGCAACCCCTCCCCTCCCCAACACCTCTCCTCCTCTGTTAAGAGCTTGGCGAAGCCCTGCCAGAGTACTGCCTCTCCACCACCACCACGCCGCCGTGCTGCTGCTAGAGCTCTCTTCCTCAACCTCTCCCTCCTCCTTGCTGGATCAAGGCATGGGAGACATCTCCGCTCCGTACATGTGTTGAACGCGGAGGTGCCGTCCGTTCGGCACTAGGATCTTCGGTGATTTGGATCACGACGAGTACGACTCCATCAACCCCGTTCTCTTGAACGCTTCCGCTCGCGATCTACAAGGGTACGTAGATGCACTCCTCTCTCTTTCATTGCTAGATGACTCCATAGATTGATCTTGGTGATGCGTAGAAAATTTTAAATTTCTTCTACAATCCCCAACAAAACGCCAGCCCGCCGCACTTTGATAGAGACGAGGAGGGGGAAGCGATACAGGCTGCTGGATTACTAGAGATAGGTGTCACACGGAAGCCAAGAAATATTGTGACAGCATGGGTTAGCCATGTACTAGTATGATGTAACAACACTGGGATGTCGTGTTTCGTACTCTTCCAGTCCACTGTGGACATGATTGGTTAATTTTATATCGCTGAATAATATTAAATATTATGAGTGCAAACGCTCCACCACGAGGTTCCTTGCTCCTTCTCGGTCGTCCGGAATCTATGTTCTTCCACTCTATTTTTTTTAAGTGAGCTTTGTTCATCCTTTTGCCAACACACGAGACATCTAGCATCAAGGTGCATGTGTTATGCAAGGATTGTTCCATCTATATGAAGAACACATGGGACTAGAACTACGAGATGGACATGTACCCAGGAGTGGACGTACGAACCTGAGTAATGTAGTGCAGTAAGTGAAGTAGAAAGGCACAAATGGTATGAACATGCGTGGTATATAGGGTGTGTTTGGTTGCGTTCTCATCTCAGCATAGTTGTTCCCTCTTCATGCATGCTCAACTCAACACCCCTCTTCATGCATGCTCAACTCAACATCCCTCCTCATGCATGCTCTCTTCATGCATGCTTCTAGTGTATTTGTGCTAAACTAGTGTGGACTCATGCACCCTCCATACACTCTACCAAACACCCAAAAGTGGGTCGAGAAGGGAACTCTTGGGCGGCATTTGTCTCTTACTACGCACTACCACTAAATGTTGTACGTGCAATGCACGGTGATGTTTTGGAGTACGTGCCTAAGTACTCTACTACTACTATATTAGTTGGAGGCACGTATTAACTTTTATATTTGTTTACGTGTATGCCCCGAGACCTTCCAACTAGACGTGTCTTTCTCTCCAGGTCGCACTTTGTATCGTTCGTACCACTAAGTACTACTACGTGTGGTCTCCGACCCAGAAGTGGAAGAAGTGGAGACGCTCTACCATGCTATTTTTTTACGCTGGGCTCTACCACGTTGTTCATGTCGCACTCCTTTCGCTGACATGTGGGACATCCAGCACGTGCCGTGTTTGGCACCCTTCGTCGTAAGAGTTGAAACGCTAGCATTCATCAGAAATAAAAAATAATTATAAATCGGCAGTGATTACAATTTTTTTGCGAAACAATCAGCAGTGATACTATACCACGCGGTTTCCTTGCTCCTCGATATCGGAAAGAATACTTCGGTTCGCCAACATGTGGGACGTCGACCATCCTGGTCCACTTGCCATGCACGCAGAACTCCAAGGGAGAGTCACCCAGGTCGTCGCGCCGTAGTAATAATGACTAATGAGCCGTCAAATCACAGGCACACTTCCCACTTTGAAGTTGCTCGGACGAAGGAACCATCATGACTTCGTTGAATTCCGCTTCTTGAAGAAAAGTACTGTACCAGCAGTACTGCTAGCTACAGTAGTTACTCCAACAAAGGCCTCCTTTCGTTCATAGGATAGGAATATGAAAATCATAGGAAGTGAGATGACATGCATCTCAATTCCTATAGAGAAAGAGATACCATTTGATTCTTAGGATAGGATTTTTTTCCATTTAGTCTAGGCTAATGTACTGGTAATTTGCTCTAAAAACTACAGTAGTAACTAGTAGTACTGGTACATGCTCGTACTCAGACACAGACACACACACTAACTACTAGTACTACTACTTCTCACATGCTGGCCAGACACCGTCGTTCTCCTTCCCGGCTTTGTCAGTGACACCCCACCCTGCTTGGATCTCCGCCGACCTCTCCGCAGCAGCGCGTGCGTCCTTTTCTTTCTTGCGGCGGCGGGCCTCTCTTTTCTTGAGTGCTTTCTGACTTTTCCACTCCCTTTGTGCGGCTTTGGCTGTCTCTTGCTCTACCGCCCATTCGGCCTTGGCATATTCAAATTCCTCCCACATAGTTGTGAGGTCACGAGCGGCGATGAACTCGGCACGGCGGGATGCCATCTCTTCCCTACCATTTTGTGTGCGGTCGTGGGCGGCGAGGAGTTCGGCGCGGCGGGATGTCATCGCTGCCTTACTGGTTAGTGTGTGGCGCGGTGGCATGAACGACGCTTGGTGCGAGCTCTGGGGTGGAGTGGTCGGACAACCGTATAGTGCATTGGTTTGTTAAGAGCTCAAAGGACAGAAGACGAAGCAAATTTGGATTCCCCTTCAATCCTGGTCATTTATTACCGAGTAAAATGCATTGGCGGTCATCGAACTGGTCTTAATAGCCCACTTTGATCATTGTATACGAGATATGGTGATTATACGGTCACTGGCTCAACGTATAGCTCCGTATTTGTCTCGTTGACCAGTCAAACAGTCCGCATGCGCCTCATCATCTCGTGTTCTTTATCTATCTATGCGGGCCTACCTGTCAATGGAGAAAGAAATACTGTAAAAACCAAAATTATGCGTATGTGGGGAATCAAACCACGGACTCATCACTGCAACGCACCCTCGTCAGCCAAATGAAAATGAAATACTTCGCGTCAGACACTCACGCTCACATTGTCAAAGCATGCTAATGCATGCACGTCGCCCTCTAAATCAAAGTCCTGCTCATGGCGCAACGCAAACGGCGAGCCCATCACCTGCGCGCCCCGGCGGTGCCTGACATTACTATTTAGATGTTTGATGGAGGCCTACGCGAACACCAAGCATGTATTCACCTGGCTCAACACCAATGGTCATACTCGGACCGCCTTGCTCATGTATATCGTCCATCACAACGACAATCTATAAAACAGCCTAAGCTAGAGAGGGTACTATGGTAGTATGGTATGGAGTATGTACTACCGTGAGCAACCGATCTTAGTGCCACTGCACACCGAAACCCCTTCCATCGCTAGCACGCGCTTCCCGCCTGAAACGGTCACCGTCTCTCCAGAATGTCAATGTCGCATTCACTAGACTTAACTGCAGGTGCAATTGGTGTGTCACTCACATGCAGGCCAGATGCCCGTTGGGCCCACATGTCAGTAACCCAAACGCATCTGCAGTTAAGTCACTGAAGCAGCGTCCGCATTAACGCCCGATGAACCTACTCCGGCGCCAGTTGTCCATCCGTCTGCCGTGGCTCATTGTCATTTGCCTGCTATATTAACTTGATCCCTAGCTCCCAGCCATAGCCAAAGACCCACACTTTATTCTCCTCCGGTCCCTTCCTTATGTCGGCACCACTTCAACCATGGCCTCCTAGCGCTCCGAAGCTCTCTTGGACGTACTATCCCAGAAGCAGACGAGGGACATCGGCGGCTCCACTCTAGGCGCACTCCAAAGCTCTCTTCGACGTACTGTCGCAGGAGCAAACGAAAGAGATCGCCGGCACCCCACC
>NC_041387.1:108224911-108289423 GCF_002162155.2 Triticum dicoccoides | reverse complement strand
GCCCTCCGCCGCCACGACCACGAAGCCGGCGCGCATGCACAGGCGCAGCCGGTGGCGAGGAAGAGTAGTACACGGTAGGTCACCGCCGCTCTGGTCTCGGGAAGGCCACCGCTACTCCACTCAGTCGATGCCAAGCTTGGTGGGGTAAACATCGGCGGCCGATTAGCCGCTTGACGGCGACGTGGAGGTGGAAATCTTCAGAACCTTGTGCTCCGGAGGAGGAGGTTATTGAGGCGGATGAGAAGGAGGCAAAGGAAATGGCTGGCTTTCTCGGGTTCATGGCCGAACATGGTGGTCGGGCGCCCGCGATCGTTTAGATTAGGTTTACAATAGGTTTTAGTACGGTTTGTGCAAAATATGTTTCCTCCACCTGACTGCTGGGACCCACCGGTTGTATCTTCGCACGGAAGGAAGTGCCTCCTTGTTTTGCGAAAAAAATTATTCATCCCATTGACAGCTGGGACCCGTCAGATTTGGTGGCTGACTTGTGGGCCTACTAAGCGGATGTGTACGCATGGCTTTGTCAACTTAATCAACAAATGATTCTAGCAGCTGGACCGTTGGATGTTAATCCAACAGCCGTGCTCATTCTTCAACCTTTGTTCTTGCTCCTGTCTCCCGTGGGCGGCACCGCGGCTGTGCTGCTGCGCACCCGAACCAGTGAAGTTTCCCACTCCTCTCCATCTGCGACTCCACTGCCCCGTCTTCCCCATCTTCGGGTCGTTCCAGTCTGGGTGCGCTCGGCACGGTGTGGTCAACATGGTCAACAACCGAGAGTCATCGGAAGATGACTGTACATGAGAGGCCCACCGGAATTGCCTCCTTATTAAGCAGAAAAAAATGAATACCCCCTGCTAGCTGGGACCCACCTTGGTGGGAGGCTGACTTGTGGGCCCAGTATGTTGACGGGGACGGAGGGCTTTGTCAACTTAGTCAATATGAACGATTCTAACTGCAGTGACCGTATGATGTCCATCCAACGGCCATCGTGCTTCTTCAACCTCTGGTCTTCTTGCTCCAGCCACCCAAAGCAGCGCCGATCGTGCCGCCTACTCCTGCCTCCCGTGGCCGGCTGTGATGCCGCGGAGGCCTCACCGGCCCCTACTACTCCCTCCGCTGGCTAGGCCATCCCTCCACTCACCCACACTTTCACTGTCGCGTCTTCCCCAGCTCCGCATCGTCCCCTTCCTAGGCCTCGCCGTCGTCCACCGCCGTGGTGCTCTCCGTGCGGCGTGGTCAACGTGGTCAAGGAACGACTTCCATCAGAAGAGTACTGTACGTGGAGAGGCTGACAGCTGGGTCCACGACCACAGCCCAGTTTTTTTGTGATTTGCCAAGTAAGTCGCTTTGTCAGGCCTGTTGGGCTGCAAATCTTTCAAGACAAGGAGAGCTTTCATTTGGCTGGCCGAGAAAATGGCCCATCAGTAATGAGAAATGGGCCGTACATTCTTAAAACACATCAAACCGGCAATTCGTTTCAAATATCTTTTTTTTCATTTCGAGATTTTAAATTACATTAACTTATATGCATGGAGAATTTGTTAGATTTTATATTGATATACATTTATTTTTAAAATCAGTTTGAATGTGAGTCAAAATTTCGAGATTAAAAATAGTTCGGACTGCACCGAAATATGCAAAATTTCGTATAATTTTTTAACTGTGGCCACAATATGGGCTGTAATGCTAACAAAAAGAATATGGGCTCCAAGAAAAACCATAAGAATCAGCAAATGGGTTATAAATTATTAGAAATAATGGCAGATGGGCTGTATGCTGTTTTCCACAGATTTGAGGCTTTCCTAAAAAAAGGTTGACGCACAAGCAGTGACTGTTGGATGTCCATCCAACGGCTATCGTGCTTCTTCAATCTCTGCTCTTCCTGCTCCAGCTGCTCAAACAAGCACCAGCGGGACTGCCTGCTCCCTCCTCCCCGCAACCGGTTGTGCTGCCGCACAGGCCTCACCGCCCCATCGTACTCCCATCGCTGGCCTAGCGATCCCTCTACTCACCCACACCTGTTGTTATTCTCCGGCGACGGTAGACGAACCAATAAACCCTCGTACAGTCGTACTCCCCTCCGCGTGGGAAACAACTGCCGAGTCTTCTGTGCCTCCGTGTCGTTCCCTTCCTAGGCCTCGCTGTCGTCCACCGCCCTGGTGCTCTCGGCGCGGCCTGGTCTACGTGGTCAACAACCGACATGCATCTGAAGTGGACTGTACGTGGAGAGGCCGACAACTGGGTCCACGGCCGCACACAAGGAAATCCTCCTTATTACGTGCAAAATAATGATTCCTCCACCTGACATCAGGGACCCATCGGAAGGGCCTCTGTATTTCATGAAAAAAATGTTACCTCCGCCGATAGCCCGGACCCGCCAGCTATATCTTTGCACGCAAGGAAGTGCCTCCTTATTACGCACAAAACAATGAATACTCCCCCTGTTAGCTGGGACCCAGTATAGTGGCAGGCTGACTTGTGGGTCTACTAAGTTGACGGGGATGGATGGCTTTGTCAACTTAGTCAATATGCACGATTCTAGCTCTAGTGACCGTACAATGTCCATCCAACGGCCGTAGTTCTTCTTCAACCTCTGGTCTTCTTGCTCCAGCCGCCCAAACCAGCGCCGGTTGTGCCTCGTGCTCCTGCCTCCCGTGGTTGGCTGCAATGCGACGGAGGCCTCACCGCCGCCTACTACTCCCACCGCTGGCCAGGCCATCCCTCTACTCACCCACACCCCCTACTATTCTGCGGGGATGGCAGCCTCACACCACAGCGAACCAGTGAACCCTCGTACTACTCTATGCGTGGGCATCCACTGCCGCGTCTTCCCCAGCTCCGCGTCGTCCCCTTCCTAGGCCTCGCCATTGTCAACCGCCCTGGTGCTCTTGGCGTGGCGTGGTCAACATGGTCAAGGAACGGCTTCCATCGGACGTGGACTCTACACGGAGAGGCTAACAGCTGGGTCCACGGCCGCAGCAAGGAAGTGCCTCCTTACTACGCACAAAATAATTATTCCTCCACCTGACAGCGGGGACCCACCAAATGGGCCACCGTATTTTGCGAAAAAAACGATTCCCCCCTGACTGCTGGGACCCACCAGCTACACCTTCGCACGCAAGGAAGTGCGTCCAGGCAAAAAAACAAAATGATTCACCCCCTAACTGCTGGGACCCACCAGCTACACCTTCGCGTGCAAGGAAGTGCGTCCGGGCAAAAAAACAAAACGATTCACCCCCCTGATTGCTGGGACCCACCAGCTACATCTTTGCACGCAAAGAAGTGCCTGACAGTCGGGACCCACCTGGTCAAAGCGTACGTAGCGTTGTCATTCTGGTCGCGAATGTGTCCATACATATATACTGGTCGATGTAGAAGCACGCACGTGTCGTAATAGAGGCGCACACGTAGCATGTACATGTATGTACAGCGGCCAGTGCACAAGAAAGAAAATACGGCCACTTATGTGTACATACGGGCGGGGTCTCGAACGCCTACTCGCGCATACGTACGGCCAGGGCTCGTGTACATGGCTGGGTCAGAACTGAGAAACAGCGTCGTCGTCGTGTTCATGGGGAGCCAACCGGATGGGTCGAAACCTAATGCATGGTCGTGTTCATCGGGAGGGCTTGGACGGAACAGGCGATGAAAACGAGGCCTGGCATAGTGCACAACGGAGGAAACGGCCTTGTGTTCGACCGGCCATGTTTGAAACGGGATCATGTTCATCGGGAGGGGTCTGGCGTACCGCAAAACGGAGGAAACGGACCTCCTATGGTCGAAACAGGGGTCCTATAGATCGGGAGGGCTGTGGCGTACCGCAAAACGGACGAAACGGACCTCCTACGGTCGAAACGGGGGTCCTGTTGATCGTGAGGGGTGTGGCGTACCGCAAAACGGACGAAACGGACTTGTGTTGGAGCGCTACGGTCGAAATGGGGGTCCTGTTCATCGGGAGGGGTGTGGCATACTGCAAAACGGGACTCCACGGGATATTGTTCATCTCCACCGTCGATCTCCTCCATCCTCCACGGGCTACTATTCATCCACCATCGACCTGTTGGGGAACGTTGCAGAAAATAAAACTGTTTCCTATGGTTTCACCAAGATCCATCTATGAGTTCATCTAAGCAACGAGTGAAAGGAGAGATGCATCTATATACCACTTTGTAGATCGCGAGCGGAAGTGTTCAAAAGAACGGGGTTGAGGTAGTCGTTCTCGTCGTGATCCTATCACTGGAGATCCTAGCGCCGAACGGACGGCACCTCCGCGTTCAACACACGTACGGTCAGCGTGACGTCTCCTCCGTCTTGATCCAGCAAGGGGGATGGAGAGGTTGATGAAGATCCATCAGCACGGCGGCGTGGTGGTGGATGCAGCAGGACTCCGGCAGGGCTTCGCCAAGCAACTGTGGGAGGAGGAAGAGGTGTAGCAGGGGGAGGGAGGCGCCAAGACTCAGCGTGCGGCTGCCCTCCCTCCCCCCTCCTTTATATAGGCCCCCAGGGGGGCTCCATCCCTAGAGATCCAATCTCCCAAGGGGGGCGGCGGCCAGGGGGGTGGAGTGCCCCCCAAGGCAAGTGGTGCGCCTCCCCCCTAGGGTTTCCAACCCTAGGCGCAGGGGAGGCCCAAGGGGGGTGCACCAGCCCACTAGGGGCTGGTTCCCCTCCCACTTCAGCCCACGGGGCCCTCCGGGATAGGTGGCCCCACCCGGTGCACCCCCGGGACCCTTCCGGTGGTCCCGGTACAATATCGGGTGACCCCGAAACTTTCCCGATGGCCGAAACAGCACTTCCTATATATAATTCTATACCTACGGACCATTCCGAAACTCCTCGCGACGTCCGGGATCTCATCCGGGACTCCGAACAACATTCGGTTTGCTGCATACTCATATTCATACAACCCTAGCGTCACCGAACCTTAAGTGTGTAGACCCTACGGGTTCGGGAGACATGCAGACATGACCGAGACGGCTCTCCGGTCAATAACCAACAGCGGAATCTGGATACCCATGTTGGCTCCCACATACTCCTCGATGATCTCATCAGATGAACCACGATGTTGAGGATTGAATCAATCCCGTATACAATTCCCTTTGTCAATCGGTACGTTACTTGCCCGAGACTCGCTCGTCGGTATCCCAATACCTCGTTCAGTCTTGTTACCGGCAAGTCACTTTACTCGTACCGTAATGCATGATCCCGTGACCAGACACTTGGTCACTTTGAGCTCATTTTGATGATGCATTACCGAGTGGGCCCAGAGATACCTCTCCGTCATACGAAGTGAGAAATCCCAGTCTCGATCCGTGTCAACCCAACAGACACTTTCAGAGATACCTGTAGTGCACCTTTATAGTCACCCAGTTACGTTGTGACGTTTGGTACACCCAAAGCACTCCTATGGTATCCGGGAGTTACACGATCTCATGGTCTAAGGAAAAGATACTTGACATTGGAAAAGCTCTAGCAAAACGAACTACACGATCTTGTGCTATGCTTAGGATTTGGGTCTTGTCCATCATATCATTCTCCTAATTATGTGATCCCGTTATCAACGACATCTAATGTCCATAGTCAGGAAACCATGACTATCTGTTGATCAACGAGCTAGTCAACTAGAGGCTTACTAGGGACATATTATGGTCTATGTATTCACACATGTATTACGATTTCCGGATAATACAATTATAGCATGGATAAAGACAATTATCATGAATAAGGAAATATAATAATAATCCTTTTATTATTGCCTCTAGGGCATATTTCCAACAGTCTCCCACTTGCACTAGAGTTAATAATCTAGTTACATTGTGATGAATCGAACACCCATAGAGTTCTAGTGTTGATCATGTTTTGCTCGCGAGAGAGGTTACTTAATGGATCTGCGACATTCAGATCCGTATGTACTTTGCAAATATCTATGTCTCCATCTTGAACATTTTCACGGATGGAGTTGAAACGACGCTTGATGTGCCTGGTCTTCTTGTGAAACCTGGGCTCCTTGGCAAGGGCAATAGCTCCAGTGTTGTCACAGAAGTGTTTGATCGGCCCCGACGCATTGGGTATGACTCCTAGGTCGGTGATGAACTCCTTCACCCACATTGCTTCATGTGCTGCCTCCGAGGCTGCCATGTACTCTGCCTCACATGTAGATCCCGCCACGACGCTCTGCTTGCAACTGCACCAGCTTATTGCTCCACCATTCAACATATACACGTATCGGTTTGTGACTTAGAGTCATCCATATCTGTGTCGAAGCTAGCGTCAACGTAACCCTTTACGACGAGCTCTTCGTCACCTCCATAAACGAGAAACATGTCCTTTGTCCTTTTCAGGTACTTTAGGATATTCTTGACCGCTGTCCAGTGTTCCTTGCCGAGATTACTTTGGTACCTTCCTACCAAACTTACGGCAAGGTTTACATCAGGTCTGGTACACAGCATGCCATACATAATAGATCCTATGGCTGAAGCATAGGGGATGACACTCATCTCTTCTTTATCTTTTGTCGTGGTCGAGCATTGAGCTGAGCTCAATCTCGCACCTTGTAATACAGGCAAGAACCCTTTCTTGGACTGATCCATTTTGAACTTCTTCAAAATCTTATCAAGGTATGTGCTTTGTCAAAGACCTATGAGGCGTCTTGATCTATCCCTATAGATCTTGATGCCTAATATGTAAGCAGCTTCTCCAAGGTCCTTCATTGAAAAACACTTATTCAAGTAGGCCTTAATGCTGTCCAAAAGTTCTATATCATTTCCCATCAAAAGTATGTCATCTACATATAATATGAGAAATGCTACAGAGCTCCCACTCACTTTCTTGTAAACGCAGGCTTCTCCATAAGTCTGCATAAACCCAAATGCTTTGATCATCTCATCAAAGCGAATGTTCCAACTCCGAGATGCTTGCACCAGCCCATAAATGGATCACTGGAGCTTGCATACTTTCTTAGTATTCTTAGGATCGACAAAACCCTCCGGCTGCATCATATACAGTTCTTCCTTAAGATGCCCATTAAGGAATGCCGTTTTGACGTCCATCTGCCATATCTCATAATCATAGTATGCGGCAATTGCTAACATGATTCGGACGGACTTTAGCTTCGCTACGGGAGAGAATGTCTCATCGTAGTCAACCCCTTGAACTTGTCGATAACCCTTAGCGACAAGTCGAGCTTTATAGATGGTAATATTACCATCTGCGTCCGTCTTCTTCTTAAAGATCCATTTGTTTTCTATCGCTCGCCGATCATCGGGCAAGTCTGTCAAAGTCCATACTTTGTTTTCATACATGGATTCTATCTCGGATTGCATGGCTTCAAGCCATTTCTTGGAATCTGGGCCCGCCATCGCTTCTTCATAGTTCGAAGGTTCACCGTTGTCTAACAACATGATTTCCAGGACAGGGTTGCCATACCACTCTGGTGTGGAACGTGTCCTTGTGGACCTACGAAGTTCAGTAGTAACTTGATCCGAAGTACCTTGATCATCATCATTAATTTCCTCTCCAGTTGGTGTAGGCACCACACGAACATTTTCCTGAGCTGCACTACTTTCCGGTTCAAGAGGTGGTACTTCATCGAGTTCTACTTTCCTCCCGCTTACTTCTTTCGAGAGAAACTCTTTTTCCAGAAAGGATCCGTTCTTGGCAACAAAGATCTTGCCCTCTGATCTTAAGTAGAAGGTATACCCAATGGTTTCCTTAGGGTATCCTATGAAGACGCATTTTTCCGACTTGGGTTCGAGCTTTTTAGGTTGTAGTTTCTTGACATAAGCATCGCATCCCCAAACTTTTAGAAACGACAGCTTAGGTTTCTTTCCAAACCATAATTCATACGGTGTCATCTCAACGGATTTAGATGGTGCCCTATTTAAAGTGAATGTAGCTGTCTCTAGAGCGTGTCCCCAAAATGATAGCGGTAAATCGGTAAGAGACATCATAGATCGCACCATATCCAATAGAGTGCAATTATGATGTTCGGACACACTGTTACGCTGAGGTGTTCCAGGCGGCGTGAGTTGTGAAACGATTCCACATTTCCTTAAGTGTGTACCAAATTCATGACTTAAGTATTCTCCTCCACGATCTGATTGTAGGAACTTTATCTTTCAGTCACGTTGATTCTCTACCTCATTCTGAAATTCCTTGAACTTTTCAAAGGTTTCAGACTTGTGTTTCATTAAGTAGACATACCCATATCTACTCAAGTCATCAGTGAGAGTGAGAACATAACGATATCCTCCGCGAGCCTCAATGCTCATTGGACCGCACACATCGGTATGTATGATTTCCAACAAGTTGGTTGCTCGCTCCATTGTTCCAGAGAACGGAGTCTTGGTCATTTTGCCCATGAGGCATGGTTCGCATGTGTCAAATGATTCATAATCTAGAGACTCTAAAAGTCCATCAGCATGGAGCTTCTTCATGCGCTTGACACCAATGTGACCAAGGCGGCAGTGCCACAAGTATGTGGGACTATCATTATCAACTTTACATCTTTTGGTATTCATGCTATGAATATGTGTAACATTACGTTCGAGATTCATTAAGAATAAACCATTGACCATCGGGGCATGACCATAAAACATATCTCTCATGTAAATAGAACAACCATTATTCTCAGATTTAAATGAGTAGCCGTCTCGTATTAAACGAGATCCAAATACAATGTTCATGCTCAAACTTGGCACTAAATAACAATTATTGAGGTTCATAACTAATCATGTGGATAAATATAGAGGTAGCGTGCCGACGGAGATTACATCGACCTTGGAACCATTCCCGACGCGCATCGTCACCTTGTCCTTCGCCAGTCTCTGCTTATTCCGCAGCTCCTGCTGTGAGTTACAAATATGAGCAACGGCATCGGTATCAAATACCCAGGAGTTACTACGAGTACTGGTAAGGTACACATCAATTACATGTATATCAAATATACTTTTAGTGTTGCCGGCCTTCTTGTCCGCTAAGTATTTGGGGCAGTTCCGCTTCCAGTGACCCTTCCCCTTGCAATAAAAGCACTCAGTCTCAGGCTTGGGTCCATTCTTTGACTTCTTCCCGGCAACTGGCTTACCGGGCGCGGCAACCTCTTTGCCGTCCTTCTTGAAGTTCTTCTTACCCTTGCCCTTCTTGAATTTAGTGGTCTTATTGACCATCAACACTTGATGTTCTTTCTTGATTTCAACCTCTGCTAACTTCAGCATTGAAAATACTTCAGGAATGGTCTTCACCATCCCCTACATATTGTAGTTCAACACAAAGCTCTTGTAGCTCGGTGGGACCGACTGAAGGATTCTGTCAATGACCGCCTCGTCCGGGAGGTTGATCTCCAGCTGGGACAGGCGGTTTTGCAACCCAGACATTTTGAGTATGTGCTCACTGACAGAACTGTTTCCCTCCATCTTACAACTATAGAACTTGTAGGAGACTTCATACCTCTCGACCCGGGCATGAGCTTGAAAAACCATTTTCAGCTCCTTGAACATCTCATATGCTCCGTGTTTCTCAAAACGCTTTTGGAGCCCCGGTTCTAAGCTATAAAGCATGCCGCACAGAACGAGGGAGTAATCATCAGCACGTGACTGCCAAGCGTTCATAACGTCTTGGTTCTCTGGGATGGGTGCTTCACCTAGCGGTTCATCTAGGACATATGCTTTCTTGGCAGCTATGAGGATGATCCTCAGGTTCCGGACCTAGTCCGTATAGTTGCTGCCATCATCTTTCAGCTTGGTTTTCTCTAGGAACGCGTTGAAGTTCATGTTGACATGAGCGTTGGCCATTTGATCTACAAGACATATTTTGCAAAAGTTTTAGACTAAGTTCATGATAATTAAGTTCATCTAATCAAATTATTGAATGAACTCCCACTCAGATTAGACATCCCTCTAGTCATCTAAGTGTTACACGATCCGAGTCGACTAGGCCGTGTCCGATCATCACGTGAGACAGACTAGTCATCATTGGTAAACATCTCCATGTTGATCGTATCTTCCAAACGACTCATGTTCGACCTATCGGTCTCTGTGTTCCGAGGCCATGTCTGTACATGCTAGGCTCGTCATGTTAACCCTAAGTGTTCTGCATGTGTAAAACTATCTTACACCCGTTGTATGTGAACGTAAGGATCTATCACACCCGATCATCACGTGGTGCTTCGAAACGACGAACTTTAGCAACGATGCACAGTTAGGGGGAACACTTTCTTGAAATTATTATAAGGGATCATCTTATTTACTACCGCCGTTCTAAGTAAACAAGATGCATAAAACATAATAAACATCACATGCAATTATATAAAGTAGTGACATGATATGGCCAATATCATATAGCTCCTTCGATCTCCATCTTCGGGGCTCCATGATCATCTTTGTCACCGGCATGACACCATGATCTCCATCATCATGATCTCCATCATTGTGTCTTCATGAAGTTGTCACGCCAACGACTACTTCTACTTCTATGGCTAACGCGTTTAGCAATAAAGTAAAGTAATTTACATGGCGTTCTTCAATGACACGCAGGTCATACAAAAATAAAGACAACTCCTATGGCTCGTGCCGGTTGTCATACTCATCGACATGCAAGTCGTGATTCCTATTACAAGAACATGATCTCATACATCACAATATATCATTCATCATTCATCACAACTTCTGGCCATATCAAATCACAAGACAATTGCTGCAAAAACAAGTTAGACGTCCTCTAATTGTTGTTGCATCTTTTACGTGGCTGCAATTGGGTTCTAGCAAGAACGTTTTCTTACCTACGAATAACCACAACATGATTTTGTCAACTTCTATTTACCCCTCATAAGGACCCTTTTCATCAAATCCGCTCCAACTAAAGTAGGAGAGACAGACACCCGCTAGCCACCTTATGCAACTAGTGCATGTCAGGCGGTGGAACCTGTCTCACGTAATCGTACGTGTAAGGTCGGTCCGGGCCGCTTCATCGCACAATACTGCTGAAGCAAGAAAAGACTAGTAGAGGCAAGCAAGTTGACAAGATCTACGCCCACAACAAATTTGTGTTCTACTCGTGCAATAGAGAACTACGCATAGACCTAGCTCATGATGCCACTGTTGGGGAAAGTTGCAGAAAATAAAAAAATTTCCTACGGTTTCACCAAGATCCATCTATGAGTTCACCTAAGCAACGAGTGAAAGGATAGATGCATCTACATACCACTTTGTAGATCGCGAGCGGAAGCGTTCAAAAGAACGGGCTTGAGGTAGTCGTTCTCGTCGTGATCCTATCACCGGAGATCCTAGCGCCAAACGGACGGCACCTCCACGTTCAACACACGTACGGTCAGCGTGATGTCTCCTCCATCTTGATCTAGCAAGGGGGAAGGAGAGGTTGATGAAGATCCAGCAGCACGACGGCGTGGTGGTGGATGCAGCAGGACTCCGGCAGGGCTTCGCCAAGCAACTATGGGAGGAGGAAGAGGTGTAGCAGGGGGGGGAGGCGCCAAGACTCAGGGTGCGTCTGCCCTCCCTCCCCCCCTCCTTTATATAGGCCCCCAGGGGGGGCGCCGTCCCTGGAGATCCAATCTCCCAAGGGGGGCGGCGGCCAGGGGGGTGGAGTGCCCCCCAAGGCAAGTGGTGCGCCTCCCCCCTAGGGTTTCCAACCCTGGGCGCAGGGGAGGCCCAAGGGGGGCACACCAGCCCACTAGGGGCTGGTTCCCCTCCCACTTCAGCCCACGGGGCCGGGATAGGTGGCCCCACCCGGTGGACCCCCGGGACCCTTCCGGTGGTCCCGGTACAATACCGGGTGACCCCGAAACTTTCCCGATGGCCGAAACAGCACTTCCTATATATAATTCTTTACCTCCGGACCATTCCGAAACTCCTCGTGACGTCCGAGATCTCATACGGGACTCCGAACAACATTCGGTTTGCTGCATACTCATATTCATACAACCCTAGCGTCACTGAACCTTAAGTGTGTAGACCCTACGGGTTCGGGAGACATGCAGACATGACCGAGACGGCTCTCCGGTCAATAACCAACAGCGGAATCTGGATACCCATGTTGGCTCCCACATACTCCTCGATGATCTCATCGGATGAACCACGATGTCGAGGATTGAATCAACCCCGTATACAATTCCCTTTGTCAATCGGTACGTTACTTGCCAGAGACTCGATCGTCGGTATCCCCATACCTCGTTCAGTCTCGTTACCGGCAAGTCACTTTACTCGTACCGTAATGCATGATCCCGTGACCAGACACTTGGTCACTTTGAGCTCATTTTGATGATGCATTACCGAGTGGGCCCAGAGATACCTCTCCGTCATACGGAGTGACAAATCCCAGTCTCGATCCGTGTCAACCCAACAGACACTTTCGGAGATACCTGTAGTGCACCTTTATAGTCACCCAGTTACGTTGTGACGTTTGGTACACCCAAAGCACTCCTATGGTATCCGAGAGTTACATGATCTCATGGTCTAAGGAAAAGATACTTGACATTGGAAAAGCTCTAGCAAAACGAACTACACGATCTTGTGCTATGCTTAGGATTTGGGCTGTCCATCACATCATTCTCCTAATGATGTGATCCCGTTATCAACGACATCTAATGTCCATAGTCAGGAAACCATGACTATCTGTTGATCAACGAGCTAGTCAACTAGAGGCTTACTAGGGACATATTATGGTCTATGTATTCACACGTGTATTACGATTTCCGGATAATACAATTATAGCATTGAAAAAGACAATTATCATGAACAAGGAAATATAATAATAATCCTTTTATTATTGCCTCCAGGGAATATTTCCGACACGACCTCCTCCAGCCTCCACCTACGACTGTTCATCCACGAGCTCGTGTTCATCCAGCCTCCACCGCGCGCTACTCCACCGGCTACTGTTCAACCACCCCTCTCCACGGGCTCCTGTTCAACCACCCCTCCACGGGCTACTGTTCATCCACCCCTCCATCGTCTACTGTTCATCCAGACCTCCACGGGGTTGTCATGTTCATCCAGCCCTCCACGGGGTCCTGTTCATCCTGCCCCAACCGACTCGATCGATCGGGGTCCTGTTCATCCAGAGGCAACACCACGGGTCCTGTTCATCCACTCCCACCGCTCACTGTTCATCCAAACCCCCGCAACGCTCACTGTTCATCCAGAGAGGCAGCATCAATCTGCTTCAGTTAGCAGCAGTAGCGAAGGAATCGCTCGATTGGGTTCAGTTAACAACCATCGATCGATCGCTCGGGTTCAGTAACGTGTACCCTGCAGTGCAATCGCTCGGGTTCAGTTAGAGCCTAATGCCTCGCTCGGGTTCAGTTAGAGCCAACGCCTCGCACACACGCGCGTACGTGCACGAGAGAAACGCGCATCGCTCGGCCCCCGACCACCAACCGTAACCGGGAACTCCCTGAAACTTTCCTCGCCCTTGCTTCTACCACGGTGTTTTTCGTCATGGACGGCCCAAAGAATGTCATGCAGCTGCGTCTCCGGCCCGCCCACGATGAAAAGCCCATTTTCTGTCATGATTTTTTGTCATAGAAGTAGGAGCCCACCACATCTATGATGATACCGGGTTTTGTCACAATTATCGTCATAGAAGTGTCATATGTATGACAGAAAATTTTTCGTTCGGCCCAAAATGTCACGGATGTGTCTTTTTTTGTAGTGTATTACGGCGGTTTGCTCCTAGTCGTCCCATTGTTTCACATTATGGTAGTTCCACTAATCCTAATCCTCCTCCCAAATCCATGGCATCCCAAATATCCATGATCGGCAGTGAGTACAAGGTTAGAACCATCACCGGTGATGAGTTCGACGTCATCTACACCCATTCTTCCGCGACGGTGAAAGAATGCCTTTCTCGCTTCAGACACATGTTCCAAAACTTAGATGATGAGTGGGTCGCTGGGCTAGATGTTGAGTACACCACAGTCCTGGGACGAGAGAAGGATCTAAAGGACGAAGAGAGGAAGAAGCCCGCCGTGATCCAGGTTTGCATGCATGACTTATGCTTGGTCTACCACATATGACATGCCGATGTTGAATGCCTGGATTTTAAGAACTTCCTCGAGAGCAACCTAGTCAAATTCGTTACAGTAGACTGTACGAACGACAAAGAAGTCCTGGATTGGATAGGCCTCATTGTAGGCAACCCCTTCGACCTCCAGAAGAATCGACTGCTGCCCTCCGATGGCCAGCCTTCAATGCTGACCCTGGCAGGAGCCATGGTTCATCCTTTGTAGGGTAAACTGGAGAAACCTCCATACACGTTTCATTGTTATGCATGGCAGCGGAATGTACTAGATACAGACCACATCCACTATGTTGCAATGGATGGCTACCTTTGTTTCAATATCTACAAGGGTTGGATGAAAAGCAAGGGCCAAGTGTGCGTTTCAAGCAAAGAAGCATCGGCCAAGAGGAAGAGGGACAAGGACAAAGTCGAGGACGTGGACGAGGACTTCGAGTAAGGTGGCAGTGTCATTGCTCATGGTGGTTCTAATGTAGTGTCTACCGGAATAGTTGTAAAGTTTAATTTCAGGTGTGCTTAGTTTAATTTGAGGGGTGTGTTGTGCTGAGCCCCCAGCAGAACTATGTTATGTTTCTTCTCGTTACTTTAACTCTTCAGTACATACATACTAGTATTTCTTACATTTGATCTTTTAGTTGGTATAATACTACCACTCGTTTCTTCATATTATATACGTACAATATATATGGCCAACATCATATAGCCAGCAGTTTAGTTGTCAAAGAATTTCAGGGTGCCTAGTTTTGTCAAAGAATTCCAGGATGCTTAGTTTTATTTGAGCGGTGGGTTGTGCTGGACACCATTATTGTGACTAGCCTTTTTAATAGTACTATATGCATAAGTTGGCGACGAGCACTCTCTATATGTACCACATTTTCTTTAATTTCAAGTTTTGCTCCATGGCACAATCCATCGATACTACTACTATACAAAAGTGTACATTTTTAGAAGGCTAGAGGGCGGGGCAGTCTAGCTTGGTCGGTTTCACGAGAGGCGAGGGAATTTGTGATTTGACGGCTCATTACTGCTGGAAGGCGGGGCCTTGTGATTTGACTGCTCGTATAAATGCGCCGACGACCTGAGGAGGAGCAAAGAACTGTGCGGTATACTCAAGTTTTCCACTTGAGTAGTACTACGACATACGAGCATGAAACACGGCAGCCCAGTGCCATATGGCGATAAAAATGATCTAATTTGCTACTCATCTCATTGTTAGCATTTTTCTATTCATTCCCTCAAAAAAAGCATTATTCTATACATGCCTCGCAGAGAACGTGACATGTGCGGCGAAACACCTGAAGCGAAAGATGAAACACAAGAGCAAAATAAGAAGGAAGATTATCACCCCAAATGATCTAATTCACCGTGGAGTCGTAACTGCTTCTTCATCGCCTCCACGACCTCCATATCCTTGCGCGTCTCCTCTGCCATCTTCTTCATTCTGTCCATGACGCGGGATTTCTCGACGCGAGCCTTCATCATCTGTTCCACGGCCGCATTATGTACCTTGACAGCAGCCGGGTGCTCAATGCGGAGCTTTGCCAACTCCTCCTTCTGTTCCATGACGAGGGCCTGCAGCATCTTCATCGAGGAACTACTATTCTCATGCAACTTCTTCCAGTCGGCGTTCTTCTCCTTCAACAGGTCAAGCTCGTGGCAGAGCTTCGCCTTGTCCTCCTGAAGTTGCAGGATTTCGCCGGTCGCCTTCTTCTTCGAGGCAATGCTCTTCTTCAGCAGCATCACCAAGCCGGCGGTCAACTCCCCCTGCTTATTGAGCTCAGCGGGCATGTCGTTGAGGCTCTCCTTCAGCAGCTCCACCAAGCCTTGGATGAACTCCTTCTACTTATTGAGGTGCTTATTGAGCTAATCGGGCATGCCGTCGAGGGATAACGACTCCAGCGCCACTGGCTTGGCATGTTCGCCTCCGCGGCTAGGGTGCTCCTGGGACCCATCGCCTGCCCGTGAGAGATCTTTTGAGGTCTCTGCATGGCTGCAAGCCCTCTCTTTTTTCCGCGGCCTTGGTTGTCGCTCCCTTGTTACGAGTAGTTCTCGACCTAGAGCTCTGCTCACCGGCCATGGCAAGGAAGGACGAAGAAGAAGCACTTATGAGGAGGAAAGGTAGAGCAATTTTCGGTTAGGTAGTTCCCCTTTTTATAACCTAAGTACTAGCACTAGTACTAATACCTGCATAGTGGGAACACGTTCAGGTTTGGTACGTACTAGTAGGTGTGAGCACGCTTTCGAATGGGATGGGAACAACGTAAAGATTAATTGATGGTTTTGGTTTCGAGGCCCGAAACGGCGCCCGATGAGTTTAGTGGAACAAAAATTTCAAGTAGACTACACTGCTCAAATGCGTAAATATTATGTTAGTGTAAAAAATTGGCACAAAATACGAAGGAGACCAATGGAAGTACTACTATCAACCCATGATTTAACTACTCGCTGCGCGCAGTGGAGTAGTAATGTCTTTCTTCCGCCCTCTGATACGTCTCCAACGTATCTATAATTTTTTATTGTTCCATGCTATTATATTACCTCTTTTGGATGTTTATGGGCTTTATTTTACATTTTTATATCATTTTTGGGACTAACCTACTAACCGGAGGCCTAGCCCGTATTGCTGTTTTTTTGCCTATTTCAGTATTTCGAAGAAAAGGAATATCAAACGGAGTCCAAACGGAACGAAACCTTCAGGAGCGTGATTTTTGGAACAAACGTGATCCAGAGGACTTGGAGTGCAAGCTAAGAAGCAGCCGAGGCGGCCATAAGGGTGGAGGGCGCGCCCCCTATCTCGTGGGCCCCTCGGGCGGCCACCGATGTACTTCTTCCTCCTATATATACCCACGTACCCCGAAAACATCCAAGGAGCCACCAAAACACAATTTCCACCGCCGTAACCTTCTGTATCCGCGAGATCCCATCTTGGAGCCTTCGTCGATGCTCCACCGGAGGAGGAATCGACCACGGAGGGCTTCTACATCAACACCATAGCCCCTTCGATGAGTTGTGAGTAGTTTACCACAAACCTTCAGGTCCATAGTTATTAGCTAGATGGCTTCTTCTCTCTTTTTGGATCTCAATACCATGTTCTCCCCCTCTCTTGTGGAGATCTATTTGATGTAACTCTTTTTGCGGTGTCTTTGTCGAGATATGATGAATTGTGGGTTGACGATCAAGTTTATATATGAGAAATATTGAATCTCCTCTGAATTCTTTTATATATGATTGAGCTATCTTTGCAAGTCTCTTCGAATTATCAGTTTGGTTGGCCTACTAGATTGATCTTTCTTGCAATGGGAGAAGTGCTTAGCTTTGGGTTTAATCTTGCTGTGTCCTTTCCCAGTGACAGCAGGGCAGCAAGGCACGTATTGTATTATTGCCATCGAGGATAAAAAGATGGGGTTTATATTATATTGCATAAGTTTATCTCTCTACATCATGTCATCTTTCTTAATGCGTTACTCTATTCTTATGAAGTTAATACTCTAGATGCATGCTGGATAGCAGTCGATGTGTGGATTAATAGTAGTAGATGCAGGCAGGAGTCGGTCTACTTGTCATGGACGTGACGCCTATATACATGATCATGCCTAGATAGTCTCATAAGTATTCGCTTTTCTATCAATTGCTCGACAGTAATTTGTTCACCCACCGTAATACTTATGCTATCTTGAGAGAAGCCACTAGTGAAACCTATGGCCCCTAGGTCTATCTTTTATCATATAAGCTTTCAATCTACTTTTATTTGCATCTTTACTTTTCCAATCTATATCATAAAAATACCAAAAATATATTTATCTTATCATACTATCTCTATCAGATCTCACTTTCGCAAGTGGTCGTGAAGGGATTGACAACCCCTTTATCGCATTGGTTGCGAGTTCTTAGTTTGTTTGTGTAGGTGCGTGGGACTTTTTAGGAGCCTCCTACTGGATTGATACCTTGGTTCTCAAAAACTGAGGGAAATACTTACGCTACTATTGCTGCATCATCCTTTCCTCTTCAAGGAAAACCAACGCAAGCTCAAGATGTTGCAAGAAGGATTTATGGCACCGTTGTCGGGGAGGTCTTTGCTCAAGTCAAGACATACCAAGTACCCATCACAAACTCATCTCCCTCACATTTACATTATTTGCCATTTGCCTCTCGTTTTTCTCTCCCCCACTTCACCCTTGCCATTTTATTCGCCCTCTCTTTCCCGTTCGTCCTTTTTTTTGCTAGTGTTGCCATGTGCCTTCTATATGATTGCATCTTCGCTTGCTAAAAATCTATTGAAATGGATCCACTTAAAGTGTTCTACTTGGATCATCTTCGATCCTTATGCGCTCGTGCTGAAACCCCAACTAGCCTAGTTGATGGGAAATATTTAGATGAGCATGCTCATTTTGTGCGTCATCGTTTGTCTGAAAAGGGAAGGTATTATGGTATCATATAAATAGTTTTCTATGCTATGCTTGGAATCTTTGTGAAATTTGTGATTTTACTTGTTGCCCTAAGAACCCTAAAAACACCTTCCCTACCTATGTGAGTTCAATGATAATGAAATCTTATCTTCTTATGCAAAGGGTGTTTATAGTTACTATGATATCGAACAAATTGAAGAATTTGTCATTTTTAAGGGTGCTCACGAAGTTGCTTCTTTGATTGAAAAGTATGATTTTACTCTCAACAAGTCTGAAAATTTCGTCATACTTAAATATTGCAATGAAAACTTTGCTCATAATGTCTATGTCCAAGAATTTATTGAAAGAACGACCATTGCTTTGGAAGAAAATAATGATATGCATGAATATATAGATAATGATGATTCCGATGATTTGGTTGAAATATCCCTTGACGAACATGATGCTTGCTATTCTTGTGGCCATGATGCCAATATTTATGAAGACGAATTTGTTGTAGTTCCTTATGTTAAACATGAGATCGTTGCTATTGCACCCATACTTGGTAGTTCCTTCAATAAAAAGCATGATTGCAATGATTTTACTATAAATTCTCTTGATGTCAATTGTGCTAAAAATATGCAAAACCCTAAGCTTGGGGATGCTAGTTTTGCTATGTCTACTATTTGTTGCAATGATCATGATTGGGGTGATTCTTTTTATGATCTTGAAAATTTATTTAAGCCCCATGATGAATATGAGATTGATAATAGTGTTTGCAGTAATATTGAAAGTGGGTTTGGAAGAGTGTCAACTTTAGATCCTATATATTTGGAGTATGTTCAATCTTATGATACTCTTGATAAAAGTGGGTTTGGAGAGGTCATGACTTTAGTTAATGTTAATCCCACTATTTTGGAAGAGTGTCAACTTTGCATACATGTGGATCATGTTAAGAATATGTTTTGTGATAGCTATATTGTTGAATTTGCTTATGATCCTACATGTAATTATTATGAGAGAGGAAAATATGGTTGTATAAATTTTCATGATAATAAATTACCTCTCGTTATGTTGAGATTGCTATTGTTTCTTTCCGCTTCCTTGCATATGCTAGTTTTTGCTTGCTATGATAATTTGTTTGCCTATAAGATGCCTATGCATAGGAAGTATGTTAGACTTATATGTGTTTATCACGTGTTCTATGATGCTCTTTTTGTGCTTTAATTCCTATCTTTTATGTGAGCATCATCGAAATCTCCATGCCTAGCTAGGGGCGTTAAACGATAGCGCTAGTTGGGAGGCAACCCAAATTTATTTGTGTTTTTTTGTTGTTTTTATTCATTTTTAGTAATAAATTTTGCATCTACCTTCTGTTTAGATGTGTTTTTATGTTTATTTAGTGTTTGTGCCAAGTAGAACCTATAGGATAACATATGATGATAGTTAATTTGATTCTGCTGAAAAACAGAAATTTTGCGCTCACGAGAAAAAATTCAATAAATCATAGAAACGTGCTTTTGCATTGATTCTTTTTGCTGTAGATCAATAGACAAATTTTCCAGGACTTCCTAGTTTGGTAGGATTTTTAGAGTTCCAGAAGTTTGCGTTAGTTACAGATTGCTCCAGACTATTCTGTTTTTGACAGATTCTGCCTTTCGTGTGTTGTTTGCTTATTTTGATGCTTCTATGGCTAGTATTAAGTGGTATGAACCTTGGAGAACTTGAAGTACAGTAGGTTTAACACCAATATAAATAAATAATGAGTTCATTACAGTACCTTATGTGGTGGTTTTGCTTTCTTTCACTAACGGAGCTTATGAGATTTCCTGTTGAGTTTTGTGTTGTGAAGTTTTCATGTTTTGGGTAAAGATTTGATGGACTATGGAATAAGGAGTGGCAAAAGCCTAATATTGGGGATTCCCATGGCACCCCAAGATATTCAAGAATAGCCAAAAGCACGGGGCATCCCCTCTTTCGTCTTCGTTCATTGGTAACTTTACTTGGAGCTATATTTTTATTTGCCACATGATATGTGTTTTGCTTGGAGCGTCGTGTATGATATTAATATTTGCTTTTTAGTTTACCCACACCTTTTGGGAGAAACCCACTTGATTGAAATTTATTAGAATACTCAATGTGCTTCACTTATATCTTTTGAGCTAGATAGTTTTTGCTCTAGTGCTTCACTTATATCTTTTAGAGCACAGCGGTGGCTTAATTTTGTAGAAATTGCTAGTCTCTCATGCTTCAGTTATATTATTTTGAGAGTCTCTTAGAACAGCATGTTATTTGATATGGTTATAAAATTGGTCCTAGCATGATGAGCATCCAAGTTGGGTATAATAAAAACTATCATAGGAAGTGCATTGGATGCTATGATCAATTTGATACTTGATAATTGTTTTGAGATATGGAGGTAGTGGTATTAAAGTCATGCTAGTTGGGTGATTATGAATTTAAAGAATACTTGTGTTAAAGTTATCAAGTCCCGTAGCATGCACATATGGTTAAAGTTGCGTGACAAATTTGAAACATGAAGTGTCCTTGGATTGTGCATCCTTATGAGTGGCGGTCGGGGACGAGCGATGGTATTTTCCTACCAATCTATCCCTCTAGGAGCATGCGCGTAGTGCTTGTTTTTTGATGACTTCTAAATTTTTGCAATAAGTATATGAGTTCTTTTGACTAATGTTGAGTCCATGGATTATACGCACTTTTACCTTTCCATCATTGCTAGCCTCTTCGGTACCGTGCATTGCCCTTTCTCACCTTGAGAGTTGGTGCAAACTTCGCTGGTGCATCCAGACCCCGTGATATGATACGCTCTATCACACATAAACCTCCTTATATCTTCCTCAAAATAGCCACCATACCTACCTATTATGGCATTTCCATAGCCATTCTGAGATATATTGCCATGCAACTTTCCACCGTTCCGTTTATCATCATGACACGCATTACTTTTGTCATATTGCCATTGCATGATCATGTAGTTGACATCGTCTTTGTGGCAAGGCCACTTTGCATAATTTTTCATACATGTCACTTGATTCATTAACCATCCCGGTACACCGCCGGAGGCATTCATATAGATTCATATCTTGTTCTAGTTTCTAGTTGTAATTCATGAGTTGTAAATCAATAAAAGTGTGATGATCATTATTAGAGCATTGTCCCCAGAAAAAAAAGGCCAAAGAAAAAAAGGCCAAAAAAAGAAAGGCCAAAAGAAAAAAAAGAAAAAATAAAGAAAAAATAAATAAATAAATAGGGGGCAATGTTACTATCTCTTTTTTCCACACTTGTGCTTCAAAGTAGCACCATGTTCTTCATATAGAGAGTCTCATATGTTATCACTCTCATATACTAGTGGGAATTTTTCATTTTAGAACTTGGCTTGTATATTCCTACGACGGGCTTCCTCAAAATGCCCTAGGTCTTCGTGAGCAAGCAAGTTGGATGCACACCCACTAGTTTTTCTTTTGTTGAGCTCTCATACATTTATAACTCTAGTGCATCCGTTGCATGGCAATCCCTACTCCTCATGTTGACATCAATTGATGGGCATCTCCATAGCCCATTGATTATCCTCGTCAATATGAGACTTTCTCTTTTTTTTGTCTTCTCCACACAATCCCCATTATCATATTCTATTCCACCCATAGTGCTATATCCATGGCTCACGCTCATGTATTGCGTGAAAGTTGAAAAAGTTTGAGATTATTTAAGTACGAAACAATTGCTTGGCTTGTCATCGGGGGTGTAGAATTTGGGAACATTTTTGTGCGACGAAAATGAAGCATAACCTAACTATATGATTTTGTAGGGATGAACTTTCTTTTAGCCATGTTATTTTGAGAAGACATGATTACTTTTATTAGTATGCTTGAAGTATTACTATTTCTTATATCAATATGAACTTTTATTTTTAATCATTTGGATCTGAACATTCATGCCACAATATAGAAAATTAGATTGAGAATTATGCTAGGTAGCATTCCACATCAAAAATTCTGTTTTTATCATTTACCTACTCGAGGACGAGCAGCAATTCAGCTTGGGGATGCTTGATACGTCTCCAACGTATCTATAATTTTTGATTGTTCCATGCTATTATATTACCTATTTTGGATGTTTATGGGCTTTATTTTACACATGTATATCATTTTTGGGACTAACCTACTAACCGGAGACCCAGCCCGTATTGTTGTTTTTTTGCCTCTTTCAGTATTTGGAAGAAAAGGAATATCAAACGGAGTCCAAACGGAATGAAATCTTCGGGAGCGTGATTTTGGGAACAAGCGTGATCTAGAGGACTTGGAGTGCAAGCCAAGAAGCAGCCGAGGTGGCCACGAGGGTGGAGGGCGTGTCCACCCCTACAGGGTGCGCCCCCTATCTCGTGGGCCCCTCGGGCGGCCACCAACGTACTTCTTCCTCCTATCTATACCCACATACCCCAAAAACATCCAAGGAGCCACCGAAACACAATTTCCACCGCCGTAACCTTCTGTATCCGTGAGATCCCATCATGGAGCCTTCGTCGGCGCTCCGCTGGAGGGGGAATCAACCATGGAGGGCTTCTACATCAACACCATAGCCCCTCCGATGAGTTGTGAGTAGTTTACCACAGACCTTCGGGTCCATAGTTATTAGCTAGATGGATTCTTCTCTCTTTTTGGATCTCAGTACCATGTTCTCCCCCTCTCTTGTGGAGATCTATTTGATGTAACTCTTTTTGCGGTGTGTTTGTCGAGATCCGATGAATTGTGGGTTTATGATCAAGTTTATCTATGAGAAATATTTGAATCTACTCTGAATTCTTTTATGTATGATCGAGTTATTTTTGCAAGTCTCTTCAAATTATCAGTTTGGTTTGGCCTACTAGATTGATCTTTCTTGCAATGGGAGAAGTGCTTAGCTTTGGGTTCAATCTTGTGGTGTCCTTTCCCAGTGACAGCAGGGGCAGCAAGGCACGTATTGTATTGTTGCCATCGAGGATAAAAAGATGGGGTTTACATTATATTGCATAAGTTTATCCCTATACATCATGTCATCTTTCTTAATGCATTACTCTGTTCTTATGAACTTAATACCCTAGATGCATGCTGGATAGCGGTCGATGTGTGGAGTAATAGTAGTAGATGCAGGCAGGAGTCGGTCTACTTGTCATGGACGTGATGCCTATATACATGATCATGCCTAGATAATCTCATAATTATTTGCTTTTCTATCAATTGATCGACAGTAATTTGTTCACCCACCGTAATACTTATGCCATCTTGAGAGAAGCCACTAGTGAAACCTATGGCCCCCGGGTCTATCTTTTATCATATAAGCTTTCAATCTACTTTTATTTGCATCTTTACTTTTCCAATCTATATCATAAAAATACTAAAAATATATTTGTCTTATCATACTATCTCTATCAGATCTCACTTTCGCAAGTGGCCGTGAGGGGATTGATAAACCCTTTATCGCATTGGTTGCGAGTTGTTTGTTTGTTTGTGTAGGTGCGTGGGACTTTTGAGGAGCCTCCTACTAGATTGATACCTTGGTTCTCAAAAACTGAGGGGAATACTTATGCTATTATTGCTGCATCACCCTTTCCTCTTCAAGGAAAACCAACGCAAGCTCAAGACGTAGCACCCTCACGTCCACTCAATTTGCATGCGCTGTATTAATTGACCATCAATGAAGTGGACGACTTTACACACGTCAAATTATCACATGGGGTGGATCTTGGTACAAAATTGCATCCGCTCGTGTACCTGCGTGTGCATGCGAGGGAATGAGTGCGTGCGTGGTGTGCGTGCACATCTTTGCTTCGTGCATGTACCGACAATATGGCTCAGGGAGGACGAGTACATTCTTCTGGAACGAGCAGCACGTCACTGTGATCAATCCACACAAGGAGGTCGCGACAATGCCTCCACATGTGCCACGTGGCTTCATGAATGAAGCGTGCCATTGGAATTCTAATTTATGTGTTTTACACATACTCGAAGTACTAGTAAGGTACACGTGCATTGCACGCATCAGATTTTGCAACCAAATTATGAATAAATACCACACTATAGCATGTAAGCTCTGAGTCATATATGCCTGATGTAGACCTTCGTTTAATTCTTATAGTTCATCTCATTCAAAATCAATTAGTTTTTATAAAAAATCTAGGGCCTCTTGGATTCGTAGGATTTCCAAAAGGCGGGAATAGGAAAAACATGGTGGAATGTCGTCTTGAATCCTACAGGATTGTACGAGTGTTTGATTGTGCATAGAAAATATGCAAAATTCTTTCAAAGAGGTTTGACTGGATGGGATGTTTACTATGAAATCTAGTGCAAATGAATCATATGGAAAAATTCCTATGGTTTACAATCCTACGAATCAAACAACCAAGATAGGAAAAATTCCTAAGGATTAGAATCCTCCAAAATTCCTTTGAGAATCCTTTGAATCAAAGAAGCCCTTAATCTATTTTATGATTCATGGAATTGTGTGTTGTAAATCATGAATGAAAAACAAATAATGGCAATTCAACTAGAAAAAAAGTTTGGTCAGTTATGATACGGAAGATTCTAAAATAAAAGAGACCCACTGTTGTTTTGAGGTTTGTGCATTATGCTTAAGTTCAACCAGGGAATCTGCTAGATTGTACATGTGGCAAAATCCGGTGGGGGGCTAGAAGATGGTGCGAGGGGCTGAGTGGAGGGAGACTATGAAGGAGTGCACAAGTGCGAGATCAATATTTAGAGAGAGGGGGGCGAGAACGTGCGTTGTTGCGCACAGTGGTGGAGCCATGAAAAATAAATGAGCTAGGGGGCCAAGCATTGCTAATCCTTTATAAGGAGGGTCAATTCATGAACTTAAACCATTTTTAGCAACAATTGTCTAATGATCACATTCATATTAGCCTCGATATATAGTGATGTTAGGGGGGCAGGGCCCTTGCTGCCCCCTGTCTTCACCATTGTGCGCACATCTGAGAGATGAAGCGGAAGGCATGGATGATGAGAGGGGGACGTTGGATATATAATTAATGTGGGTGTATTAGCTATATATGTTAATCCTATATAGAGAGGTATAGATTGATCGATGTGGACGTGGGAAAGAGGGTGAGACCTCACTAGATATATCGATTGATCGGTTTGTGTGGAAAACTATGAAAGACCTAGCTATATACACACATACATAGAGGAACATCGATTGTTGCGCATGCACACGTGAGAGATAAAGAATGCATGATATGATGGAGAGGGGGATGTGTGCGGGTGTGTGCCTTCATGGGAGACCAATCTGAAGAAAAAGATTGCATGTGTGCGATCTATAATGCCGACTGGTAGTGCGTGTGCATGCATGAACGAGAGGAAGTTAGTGGTACAATTATAAAGAGAAGACGACTATGTGGGTGTAAAAGACTAGGTGAGGTCATAATCAATGTAAAGTTGAATTCAAATATTTGAATAAGAGATCCTGATGTTTGAAACCCATGCATGCATGAATATAACGGAGATATGCGCGGTGTGGTTTGGAAACGAGCATGTTGTAATGTATACACATTGAACAAGGTCAGACTGATTTGAATTTGAGATACCAATGGTAGACATCATTTGGCCACGTCGCATCCGTGCATGGACACACTATTCTAATTGGAGATGATGGGTGGCTTTCGCATCACATATCTATATCTATACCCCTATACATATTATATTTTATATTTTTTTATATTGTGTGCGGGTAACTTTAACTTTGAAAGATGGTCATTCGATGAGGCGAATCCAATGGTCCAAAGATGGCAAATTTGAGCACTATTGGTCGTTGGATATCATCTAGATTCCACCAGATTTGGCCACATGTATATTCTAGAAGACTCCATGGTTGAAATTAAGAATAATGCACAAACATCAAAACACAAGAACTTCTTCTTTGTTCTAGAATTTTCTGTATCAGAATTGCCCAAATGTTTTTCTACATGATTTGCCATTATTTGTTTTTACTTTATGTCTTACAACGCACAATTCCATGAATCTTAAAATAGATTAGCTTTCTTATAAAAACTAGATGATTTTGAATGAAATGAACTATAAGAATTAAAGGAACATCTACATCATGCATATATGCTCAAAGCTTACATGCTATAATGTGGTATTTATTCATAATTTAGTTGCCAAATCTCATGCGTGCAATGCACGTGTACCTTACTCTAGTCTAAATGGTGTTTGTGTGTGTGGTGTGCGTGTTGAGGTGCAAATTGTCTTTTTTTGGGTACACGTTAAGCTTGTTCTCCTGAAATTTGAAGCCGCGCCTTGTTATGCCGAAAATTCAAGCTAGCGTCTCTGTCTATCGTGCTGCAAAACTCCCGCCTCTTCAACCCGCGCCTTGTTAGCCCGAAATATTTAAGATATATCTTTGTCTTGTTGTGCTCCGACAACTCCCTCTATCTCAACCCGCGCCTGGCTATTCCGAAATTACAACGCACGCGAAAACTCCCACCTCCTGTGGAATCCCGACACGTGAAATGCCCGTGGTACCCCTGAACCGAAAGAACCGCCTCAAATCGGTGGGGGTACTTTTGTAACTTACCCCACATTTCGGACAAGCGCGTCCCTAAGCCATGGTTCCCCGCTGCCATCCCATCCGCCCACCCATCCGTACACCGAGGCCACGAAAACCCGCGACGAAGCCCCACACCCTGCTCCGTCCGCCACCCAACCGGAGCCTCTTCCCCGACGACGTCGTCCACAGCAACACCTCAACGTCCCTCATCCACCATACCGGATGAGGATCCGTCGTTGATCTCGTCGTCCCGCCGGTTTAGCCACCCCGTCCTCCACCTCCAAGGAGCTGCCCCGATGTTCCCCTTGTCTTTCGCGCCACCTCCATTCCCACACCATCGTCTTCACCTGCACCACCGGAAGATCATCATCATCATCGTTTCCTAGGATGAAGTTGCAGCCTAATTGGCGCCACCAAAGAGGTTGTACACTAATCGTCGCATTTTTCTTCTTAATTCGATCTCACGGTGCTGCCAGCACTCGGTCCCGAACCGACACGGCGCGACTCCATCCACGGCGGCATCGCCGGCCACTTCCTCCATGTAGTCGCTCGCTCCCTCGGCGGCGATGTCCACATCAGTAGGAGCTGCTGCTGCTTTAGCTCTCGCTTGTGCTGCTACTCTGCTCTTGCTCTCGGTCCCCTGCCTGGTCTGCTCTTGCTATTGCTCTTGCTCGTGCTGCTGCTCTCGCTCTTGCTCTTGCTTGCGATGCTGCTCCGATTTAGCTACACTTCAGTCTACTGAATCGACTTTTGGGTCAGTCGATTTTCAGGGGGTGGGGGGCTCACCGGGGTGAAGGAAGAACCAGCCGCAGCGGGGAGGAGGCTTGCCGGAGAGGTATGATAACCCACAAGTGTAGGGGATCGCAACAGTTTTCGATAAGTAAGAGTGTCGAACCCAACGAGGAGCTAAAGGTAGAATAAATATTCCCTCAAGTTCTATCGACCACCGATACAACTCTACGCATGCTTGACGTTCGCTTTACCTAGAACAAGTATGAAACTAGAAGTACTTTGTAGGTGTGATAGGATAGATTTGCAAGATAATAAAGAGCACGTAAATAAAAAGTAGTGGCTGTTTAGATAAAGAAGCAATAAAGTAAATATAGCGAGTGTGGAAAAGTGGTGGTAGGAGTTGTGAAATTGTCCCTAAGAATTGACTATGTTACTAGACCGGTAATCACTATTGCAATTCTATTTGAGGGAGAGGCATAAACTAACATACTTTCTCTACTTGGATCATATGCACTTATGATTGGAACTCTAGCAAGCATCGCAACTACTAAAGATCATTAAGGTAAACCCCAACCATAGCATTAAAGCATCAAGTCCTCTTTATCCCATATGCAACAACCTACTTACTCGGGTTTATGTTTCAGTCACTCACGCAACCCACTATAAGCGAATCATGAATGCATTGCAACACCCTACATCAGGAATCCCTCACGCTTGCGCGACACGGAGGGCACCATAGGACAACACCAATAATAAAACATGCAACTCAAACCAATCATAGCAATTCATCAATCACCGATAGGACAACGAAAATCTACTCAGACATCATAGGATGACAACACATCATTGGATAATAATATGAAGCATAAAGCACCATGTTCAAGTAGAGGGTACAGCGGGTTGCGGGAGAGTGGACCGCTGAATATAGAAGGGGGAAGGTGATGGAGATGTTGGTGAAGATGACAGCGGTGTTGGTGAAGATCGGGGTCATGATGATGGCCCCCGGCAGCGCTCCGGCGCCACCGAAAGCAAAGGGGAGAGAGTCCCCCTTCTTCTTCTTCTTCCTTGACCTCCTCCCTAGACGGGAGAAGGGTTTCCCCTCTGGTCCTTGGCTCCCATGGCTTGGGAGGGGCGATAGCCCCTCCGAGATTGGATCTATCTCTCTGTTTCTGCGTTCTCTGATCCTTCCCCTTCACCATTTCTTTTATATCTATAGATCCGTAACTCTGATTGGGGTGAATTTTTCGCCCAGATTTTTCTCGTAAAATTAGCTTTCTTGTGGCAAAATAAGGGCATCAACCGCCTTACGGGTGGCCCACAAGAGTCCAGGGCGCGCCCAGGGGGGAGGGCACGCCACCCTGTCTCGTGGCCACCTCGGACACTGTTTTGCGTTGATTCTTCCTCCGAAAAATCCCAAATATTCCAAAATAATTCTCCGTCCGTTTTTATCCCGTTTGGATTCCGTTTGATATTGGTTTTTTGCGAAACATAAAACATGCAACAGACAGGAACTGGCACTGGGCACTGGATCAATATGTTAGTCCCAAAAATAGTATAAAAAGTTGCCAAAAGTATCTGAAAGTTGAAGAATATTGGCATGGAACAATCAAAAATTATAGATATGACGGAGACATATCAGCATCCCCAAGCTTAATTCCTGCTCGTCCTCGAGTAGGTAAATTATAAAAAAAAAGATAATTTTTGATGTGGAATGCTACCTAGCATAATCTTGATCATGTATCTAATCATGGCATGAATATTAAGACACGAGTTATTCAAAGAAATAGTCTATTATTTGACATAAAAACAATAATACTTCGAGCGTAGCAATAAAGCAATCATGTCTTTTCAAAACAACAAGGCGAAAGCAAGCTTATCCCTACAAAATCATATAGTTTGGCCATGCTTCATTTTCGTCACACGAAATGCTCCCATCATGCACAACCCCGATGACGAGCCGAGCAATTGGTTCATAAATTTTAACGTGCTTTAGCTTTTTCAACCCTCGCGCAATACATGAGCGCAAGCCATGGATATAGCACTATAGGTGGAATAGAATATAATGGTGGAGGTTTATATGGAGAAGACAAAAAAGGAGAAAGTCTCACATCGACGCGGCTAATCAACGGGCTATGGAGATGCCCATCAATTGATGTCAATGTGAGGAGTAGGGATTGCCATGCAACGGATGCACTAAGAGCTATAAGTGTATGAAAGCTCAACAAAAGAAACTAAGTGGGTGTGCATCCAACTTGCTTGCTCATGAAGACCTAGGGCATTTGAGGAAGCCCATTGTTGGAATATATAAGCCAAGTTCTATAATGAAAATTCCCACTAGTACATGAAAGTGATAACATAGGAGACAATCTATATGAAGAACATAGTGCTACTTTGAAGCACAAGTGTGGAAAAAGGATAGTAACATTGACCCTTTTATTTTTTTCCTTTTTTTCGGTGAGCTTCTTTGGCCCCCTTTTTTATTTAGGCTTCTTTGGCCTTTCCTTTTTTTCATGGGGCAATACTCTATAATGATGATCATCACACTTTTATTACTTACAACTCAATATTACAACTCGATACTAGAACAAAGATATGACTCTATATGAATGCTTCCAGCGGTGTACCGGGATGTGCAATGATCTAGCATAGCAATGACATCAAAAACGGACAAGCCAGAACATCATGCTAGCTATCTTACGATCATGCAAAGCACTATCACAATGAATGCTCAAGTCATGTATATGATGATGATGGAAGTTGCATGGCAATATATCTCGGAATGGCTATGGAAATGCCATAATAGGTAGGTATGGTGGCTATTTTGAGGAAGATATAATGAGGCTTATGTGTGATAGAGCGTATCATATCACGAGGTTTGGATGCACCGGCGAAGTTTGCACCGACTCTCGAGGTGAGAAAGGGCAATGCACGGTACCGAAGAGGCTAGCAATGATGGAAAGGTAAAAGTGTGTATAATCCATGGACTCACATTAGTCATAAAGAACTCATATACTTATTGCAAAAGTTTATTAGCCCTCAAAGCAAAGTACTACTACGCATGCCCCTAGGGGGATAGATTGGTAGGAAAAGACCATTGCTCGTCCCCGACTGCCACTCATAAGGAAGACAATCAAAGAAACACCCCATGCTTCAAATTTGTCACGCAACGGTTACCATACGTGCATGCTACGGGACTTGCAAACCACAACACAAGTGTCTCTACAATCCACAAGCACCCACTAGCATGTCTCTAATATCACCATCTTTATATCGCAAAACTATTGCGAGGAATCAAACATATCATATTCAGCGATCTACAAGTTTTATGTAGGATTTTATGACTAACCATGTGAATGACCAATTCCTGTCATCTCTCTAAATAGATATAAGTGAAGCAAGAGTGTTTAATTCTTTCTATAGAAGATATGCCCATGCTCTAACAAATATAAGTGAAGCAAAAGAGCATTCTACAAATGGCGGTTGTCTATGTGAAGAGAAACAGGCAATCCAAACTTCAAATGATATAAGTGAAGCACATGAAGCATTCTATAAGGCCATACTCAAAATATTTAAGTGAAGTGCAATGAGAATTCTATAAATCAACCAAGTACTATCTCATACCAGCATGGTGCATAAGATAAACGTGAAAACTAAATGCAAAAGACGCTCCAAGACTTGCACATAATGCATGGACGAAACGAATTCGAAAACATATCGATACTTGTTGAAGAAAGAGGGGATGCCTTCCGGGGCATCCCCAAGCTTAGACGCTTGAGTCTCCTTGAATATTTACTTGGGGTGCCTCGGGCATCCCCAATCTTGAGCTCTTGCCTCTCTTCCTTTTCCTCATATCGAGACCTCCTCGCTTAGACACTTCATCCACACAAAACTTCAACAGAAAACTCGGTAAGATCCGTTAGTATAATAAAGCAAATCACCACTCTAAGTACTGTTGCAAACCAATTCATATTTTGTTTTTGCATTGTGTCTACTGTAATATATCTTTTCCATGGCTTAATCCACTAATATGAATTGATAGATTCATCAAAATAAGCAAACTATGCGTCAAAAACAGAATCTGCCAAAAACAGAACAGTCTGTAGAAATCTGAACATACACCATACTTATGTTATCCCAAAAATTCTACCAAAATTAGGAAAAATAAACAAGTTGTATAGGAAGACAGTGCAAAAAGAATAAGAACCAATTGATGTTCCAGTTAAAAATTTAAAATCGATCACTATAGCCAAAGTTTCTGTCCTGCACTGTACAAACCAACAAGCATTGTAAACATCCTAAAGGCAAACCTTGGCACATTATTTTTATAATACAATGGAATTGTACAAGGGGATAATTATTTTTGATGAAAAGTTTCTGTAATCAAGGTTCACAAAGTTTCCGTGAGCATGAACAAAGTTCAAGGAGCTCTCCCACTTCAACAATGCTTGTCTTTCTTACTTTCACTTTCCTTTTTGAAAAGTTTTTAGGTTCCCCTCTTTATTTTTTTTTTGTTTTTAAACTATATAAAAGCACTCAACAGAAATAAATGACTCTCTAAAACTTCCGGGTTGTCTCCCTGGCAGCGCTTTCTTTAAAGCCATTAAGCTAGGCATATAGTGCTCAAGTAATGTCCACCCGGATCCCAAGTTATATCAAAGCCAATTTTAATTAACAATGATTTGTAATTTAGTAGTGAGCACAAAGTAATATATATCATGTAACAACGAAGTCTAACTCTCTTCCTATGCATCGGCATGTCATAAAAGAACAATTCATGCACACATAGTAAAGGCCAATGCATAGTATAAGCAGTTTCTTGCAATTCTATCGTATTGGAAACATAGAGAGGTGGAGATATAGTTCCTCTCTCATAATAATTGCAAGTAGGAGAAGCAAGCACATGCATATTACATTCATCAAAATCATCATGTGCAATGGTAAAAGGCAACCCATGAATGTAATCCTTAATAAGCACAAACTTCTCCGATATAGTGTAGTCGGGAGAATTCAAATGGATAATAGGACTATCATGCATGGGTGCAATAGAAACAATTTCATGTTTAACATAAGGAACTATAGCGAGTTCATCTCCATAAGCATAATTCATATTGGCATCTTGGCCACAAGCATAGCAAGCATCATCAAAAAGGGATATCTCAAGAGAATCAACGGGATCATAGCAATCATCATAGCAATCATCCTTTAGTAAGTACGAAGGGGAATTAAAAATGTATGAGTTGAAGAGTTACTCTCATTAGAAGGTGGGCACGGGTGATCAATCCGCTCTTCCTCCTTTTGTTCTTCTCTCTCCTCATCATCTATTTCATCCAATGAGCTCACAGTTTCATCAATTTCTCCTTCCATAGCTTCCTGCAAAATACTAGTCTCTTCTTGGACAGTGGAGAATTTCTTCATAAAAGCATTGATATAGTAATTGTATTCATAATTTTCATAGCAATATCTAAGTATAGCAAGATTTTCAGGCCTATAAACACCATCATCATCAAAAGCTTCATACTTTTCAAACAAAGATTCAATTTCATAAGCAGCCTTAAAAGCAACAAATTCTTCTATTTGTTCCACATCATAGTAATCATATCTACCATTAGCATAAGAAGCTAAGGTTTCATTATCATTAAATTTGCATGAAAAGGGAAGGTGTGGAGCCTTCATCCTAGTGCAACAAGTAATATCATATCTCAAGCATAGATCCTGGGCATACCGACGCAACATAATAAATTGATCCCATAATAGTTTCCCTTTTTGTGTCGAGCGATAATCCCTAAAGTATTCACGTTGATCCAACGTGTCTCCCATTATAAAGTTGAATGGGGTTTTCTCAGGATTATCAAAGTAGTACGTAATATCTTTCACATAATGAGAATCGGGGGTTTAGGAGTTACCCCATCTACATGAGTAGCAAGTACATCTAATTTTTTGGTATTTTGTGTTCCATATCCATAACTAAAGATAGAGAACAACTAAGAACAGCAAATAAAAATTACTTAGTGATAAAGCAAACAAGCACACACGAGAATATTCACCCCACGCTATGACTCCCCGGCAACGGCGCCAGAAAAAGGTCTTGATAACCGAGCTAAAGGTAGAATAAATATTCCCTCAAGTTCTACCGACCACCGATACAACTCTATGCACGCTTGACGTTCGCTTTACCTAGAACAAGTATGAAACTAGATGTACTTTGTAGGTGTGATAGGATAGGTTTGCAAGATAATAAAGAGCACATAAATAAAAAGTAGGGGCTGTTTAGATAAAGAAGCAATAAAGTAAATATAGCGAGTGTGGAAAAGTGGTGGTAGGAGTTGTGAAATGGTCCCTAAGCAATTGACTATGTTACTAGACCGGTAATCAATATTGCAATTCTATTTGAGGGAGAGGCATAAACTAACATACTTTCTCTACTTGGATCATATGCACTTATGATTGGAACTCTAGCAAGCATCGCAACTACTAAAGATCATTAAGGTAAAACCCAACCATAGCATTAAAGCATCAAGTCCTCTTTATCCCATACGCAACAACCAACTTACTCGGGTTTGTGTTTCAGTCACTCACGCAACCCACTATAAGCGAATCATGAACGCATTGCAACACCCTACAGCAGGAATCCCTCATGCTTGCACAACACGGAGGGCACCATAGGACAGCACCAATAATAAAACATGCAACTCAAACCAATCATAGCAATTCATCAATCACCGATAGGACAACGAAAATCTACTCAGACATCATAGGATGGCAGCACATCATTGGATAATAATATGAAGCATAAAGCACCATGTTCAAGTAGAGGGTACAGCAGGTTGCGGGAGAGTGGATCGCTGAATATAGAAGGGGGAAGGTGATGGAGATGTTGGTGAAGATGACGACGGTGTTGGTGAAGATCGCGGTGATGATGATGGCCCCCAGCAGCGCTCCAGCGCCACCGGAAGCAAGGGGGAGAGAGGCCCCCTTCTTCTTCTTCCTTGACCTCCTCCCTAGATGGGAGAAGGGTTTCCCCTCTGGTCCTTGTCTCCCATGGCTTGGGAGGGGCGATAGCCCCTCCGAGATTGGATCTATCTCTTTGTTTCTGCGTTCTATTATCCTTCCCCTTCACCGTTTCTTTTATATCTGGAGATCCGTAACTCCGATTGGGGTGAATCTTTCGCCCAGATTTTTCTCGTAAAATTAGCTTTCTTGTGGCAAAAGAAGGGCATCAACTGCCTTACGGGTGGCCCACGAGAGTCCAGGGCACGCCCGGGGGGAGGGCGCGCCCCCCTGTCTCGTGGCCACCTCAGATACTGTTTCGCGTTGATTCTTCCTCCGGAAAATCCCAAATATTCCAAAATAATTCTCCGTCCGTTTTTATCCCGTTTGGATTCCGTTTGATATTGATTTTCTGCGAAACATAAAACATGCAACAAATAGGAACTGGCACTGGGCACTGGATCAATATTGCCAAAAGTATATGAAAGTTGAAGAATATTGGCATGGAACAATCAAAAATTATAGATACGACGGAGATGTATCAAGGTACCCCACTATCTATCTTAGGGTTCAGGGTGTGCGGGGTCGCCGGCAGTGGCAGGGCGGTGGCGTGGGGATCGCCAGAGAAAAAGCTTAGCACGGGGGGGCCTAGAGGGATGGCTGGGGCGGCGGCGGACCGACGGTGGGGAGTGTTATTGGGGCGGGCGGGGCGGCGCACCGCCGGCCATGGGCGACGGGGGCTGCTGTTTGGCCGGTGGTGGCTGGCGGCTCAGGGGGTGGAGGTTGAAGATGAACTGCAGGCCCTTGATTTCGTATCCAACGGCTGCAAAATCTACTGGCCAGAGATGAAAAAGTCAGTCGACCGGCATGTAGCCTCACCTTGCTAGTGCGTTCAGTTTCGACAGCAAAATTCAGTTTCGACAGCAAAATTCAGTTTCGACAGTTAAGTTCAGCTTCAACAGTTAAGTTCAGTTTCGACAGTTAAGTTCAGTTTCAACAGTTAAATTCAGTTTCGACAGTTAAGTTCAGAGATGAGCGGCTGATGTATTTTACATCTAGCACTTTGTGGTTATGTATTTTACGTCATGTATTGGAGATACTATTATAATTCCACTCAGGTTAACGTTGTCTCTCTTGTCCTACTTCAGCCTCGGCGTCGTACAACTCACCGGAGCTACTCCAACGATGAAACCCTACATCACAGTGGAGCAGTACGACGCCTAAGATCTTCTTCCCCTCCTCCGATAGCCAAGTTAGCTGGAGCATCCTCACCGGCCAACCCAATCACGCTGAGATCGACATGGCTTCGCCAAAGAGGTTGTACACTTGTTGCATCTCTTTTTTACTCTACATGTTATATATATTGTCCATTGAGCACACGTAGTAACGGGAAATACGATTATTTTATCCTACTATATGACATGTAGTGAGGTACCAGGCAACTTAGCTATCCGTGATGGACTCCCTTGAACGCCATCATTATTTATCTCTGCGTGTTTGAGCTGTGCATTTGTCGATGGGCCTCGGAGTTGAGCTAGTATGGCAGTAGCCTGGGTCCAAAGTAATAGAAGTGGCACAAAAACATTTTTTTAGCATAGGATTTCGCTTGCTCAAGCCTGCCTACTAGAATCGCCAGTGCTTGAAAGGAAAAGTGAATGAAAAACATAGGAATTGGAAAGTTTCCTATGGTACTACTTTTCACGAATTTGGTGCAAAGGAATGGAGCAAAGGAAAACTGTAGGATTTGTTCCTTTAGTGTCTCCTTGAAAGAAAAATCGTAGGAATTCTAATTCCCACTTGTCATCCTTTTCATATTCCTATTCATCAAGCACAAGACTAAGACATAGTAGCATAATAGCATTATAACCGTACATTTTCTTGCGGTTTAACTTAATCTCACCATGCTTTTTGCATCATGTGATCTTCCAATTGTTGTGAATCAAACACCCAGATTGACAGAAATCCTATGTTTTAAAATTCTCCATTTTGCACGTGCATTCCTATGTTATTGTACACAATGGAACTGATCATGTAGAGCAAAAGAGACGAGCCTTGCGTGGCAATAAAATTTCATGCACACGTCGCTCCATGGTGGGCACAAAGGCAGCCCCCCCCCCCCTCCACCCATTTTGGATCGTAATCAAGAGGAAGATAACTGTTCTGAGGGGGATTCAGAAGGAGAAGACCACTCCTATTTACCCCATGAGGTCTTCGCTCTAACTTGGCATGCCGATGTTGGTAATATCATGCATATGGTGCCTTGCATTGCTTACTGTATAATTAAAGATGTCATCTACTTAGTTTAGACATGCTTTGTGTCAATGTCATCTATTTAGTTTGTTTATCGTATATGTGAATCATGCAATGCCATCTTGTTTAGCCAGGCATCATATATGTGAATTTTGCAATGCCACCCTGGTTAGCCAGTCATCTTATATGTGAATTATATCATGCCATCATTTTTTATTACGTGTTAAATTTGTCAACAATTTTAGTACATTCAATTTCTCTTCCTATGCATCAGCCATTCGGCACGGTCATGGAAAAATCTGGAGTGGAAACAAGGTCTTCAGAGCAGACAATGCTATCTGACGAAGCGCATGTTCTTGCTGGTTACCGATAGCTCCTCAGAGGAGGATTCAGAGACAGATGACCAGTCATATCCCCCCCCCCCGAGGTGCATGCTCTAACTTGGCAGGGTTATGTTGCTCATATATATTGTGCGTATGGTATCTTGCATTGCTATGTCATTAGCTAAGTTTAGACATGCTTTGTGTGAATGCCACATGTTTAGTGTCTAATTACCATATATGTGAATTATGCAATGCCATCTTGTTGCAAGACATTACATATGTGAATTATGCAATGTTATCTTGTTGCAAGGCATTATGTATGCGAATTATGCAATGCCATGCTATTTAGGCAAGTGTCATATATGTGAATTATATCATGCCGTCCTTTTTTTGTATTTCTCGTTGCTTTTGTCGACAATGTTTGTATATTCATCTGCTCTTCATGTGCATCGGCCATTTGAATTGGTGATGGAGAAATCTGGAGTGAAAACAAGGTCTTCAGAGCAGACAATGCTACCTGCTGAAGCAGATATCTTGTTGGTTATAGATAGCTCTTCAGAGGAGGATTCAGAGGCAGATGACCAGTCCTATTATCCCCCTGAGGTGTATGCTCAAACTTGGCAGGGTTATATTACTCATATCATGCATATGTTGTATTGCAATGCTTAGTTTTTACATCATATACACAATATTGAATGCCATCTCCTTAGTTGACACATCATATATGTGATTGCCCTCTGCTCACTTCCTTAGTATATAAATCGTATATTTGAATTATATCATGCCATGATGTTTACATAGACAACATGTATCTGAATTATGGCATGCGAACCCATTTTCTAAAGACATAATATAGTTATATCATCTCATCCTATTTACATAGTCATCATATTTTAAATTATGTCATTCTATCCGTGAATTATATCATGCCATCATGTTTCCATCGACGACATGTTTGTGATTTATGGCATGCCAACCACTTTAATAGACACATCGTATAGTTATATCATGTCATCCTGTTTACATAGTAATCATATTTTGAAGTATGTCATTCTATCTTGTTTAGTTAGCCATCATACATGTGAAATGGTGTCATGCTATCCTGTTTAATTAGCCATCATATATGTGAAATTATGCCCTGCTATGCTGTTTGGTTAGACAACATAAATGTGAATTATTTCATGCCATGTTTTCTTCCCTACTATCCATTGCACCTGTCTATCTTACAATGTCTGTACATTCAATTACTTTTCTTGTTTGTCAGCCATTTCAATTGGAGGGAGTGATGGCAGTATCTGTGGGAGTAAAAACACGGTCTTCAGAAAAGATCGTGCTACCTGTTGATGCAGATAGAACCACGGTTGTACTTGCCCAAGAACCAGCCCCCACCACACATAACGCACACTCATGCAGATTGTACCCCTACCCAGTTGGATAGAGAACCAGCTACACCCCTTCTAACCCCAACCCCAGCAGATAGTAACCCAATTCCCGTTGACACAACACCGTCTCCACCATAGAGCACCCAAACACGAGTAGTTAGTAAGGCAACTACAGTGCCCAAAGCACGAGGACCACCACTCCGAACCCCAAGTCAACGCTTAAAGCAGAAGAAGAATTGTTCTCAGGTCAGGTTCCGTAGCTATGGTTCATACTACTTTGCTCTTGCATCACTGTATTTACTCATACCAACTAATTTCAAATTTGAAGGATGCAACTGAAACTCCAATGGCGCAATAGGTATGTTTTAAACCTGTTTCTTTAACGTGTTTGGTTGTTTGCTGTTGTAATTTGAAGGATGCACTGAAATTAAAAAGTTTTGCAAGGGATTTCAAAGAAGCACTCAAAATAAAGTTGTCTGGTTGGAATTCCGATATATCTAAATGGCAACGTTTATTTCCGTGTAGTATTCCAACGAGTATAGAGGGTAATGAATTCATAATAAAAACTTTTATTTTTTTCACTATATTTTTTATTTATTAATTTAAAAAATTGCAGGAATGTGTCTCGCTATTTTGTTTTTCATTTTATGCTCTGGTGGAACGGTAAAGAATTGGTCAAGCCGGTTTCCACAGTGAGTATTGTCCGTTACATGTTTAAGACCTTCGCCGTGAACTTTTCATATTAACTACATATATTTGTTTGTGCAAGATGGGTATGAGTTGAGGAAGCAGTTTTTACTATACTTGCTAAGACATCGTGGGAATGAAGCTAAAGACAACTTTCTAGATATTGTGAAAGAATTTATTAAGTGCATCATCTAGATATTGATAGTTTTGTAATAGATGTTTAGTTCAAACATCGCTCAGTTTGTTAAATGGACATGTCGTTAATCTTTATTTTTGTTATCAATTTACATTACAAAATTGGACTCCAATTATTCAATAATTGTATTTGTGTTATATTGTTTATACATGTGAAATTTAACATTTGCAAACTATTTTAAGAGCCCGTGGCAACGCACGGGCACTCTACTAGTTTTCATGATGTAGAAACATGCACCACACTGTTGGTTTCATCTAACCATACATTAGGGAAGTAAATGTGCATATGGAGATCTCTATATTTGGAAGTAGTGAAGTCCTGTAATGCTTACCATGTGTACATACCTATATTCGCCCTTCAGCAATCAATGGATAGAATAATATCGTCACAAAAATTTTGCCCACAGAACACGAGTATATAACAATGCATGGTCTGTTAGTTACCTTGAAGAATTTGTTTGTGAGGACATAACATGATTACATAACATGCATGACATGGTAGTTTCCTGTGAAGAATCGTTTGCGAGATAACATGAGTATAACCATGCATGGCACTTCTATATTTTCAAACCCAGTATACATTTCCCTGTATTTTCCTCCCAGTTCCAACAGGGACATATCAATGTTGTTTCTTGCATTATCCTACTCATACTCTGAACAATGTTGATCTTACATTAACAATGCCTGTCCTTTTTGATATGATGCAGTGTCCCTATAGTTACTACCCTTTGTAATCACACCACCTTTCTCAAAAACAGGGAAGCACAACTGGTTCCTCGCTCGATCAGACGACGGCAAAAGACTGATGATCATTCAGACACATGAGCCGGAAAAGTTATATTGCAAAACCCCACTGTATATAAGCACCGTGAAATACGTGAGTATCCGGACAATGGTTGTTACGTCTATGAGTAGGATACCAGCTTGTTGGGGCCTTCAGGATTTTTTAGTTGGAGGCGGGTAAACAGCCTTGGTTCACACTTTCTGTTTCTCGGACTCAATTATCCAATTAACCAAGAGATCACTATTGGCAAGAACCTTGATGGCAAAGAGGCTTTGTTTGCTATGGAAAACTGTGTCTACACTGCGAGCCCTAGGAGTTTGGGAGCAAACTCCCCTGATTGTCAACGATACAGCCTGTAGCCAAAAGAAGGTGAGAATGACAAAGGCATCCGGATTAACTTTGATCCTTGGATGTCTCAATTACGACAGGTAGTGATGTGGTTCAAGCCTTCAGGTTGATAGGTAATTGGGCTGTTGCATCGAAAGGATGGAGTACTGGTGTCTCCGGATCACTGGTCGCTGAGGCGGGGCTGAAAATTATGATGGTGTTGAATCATCTATTCAAATGACTTTGTTGTCTTTGCTGCTTGTTCTGGATGGGTAGTTCTTTGTTTTTTTATGCATATTCCTTGTCATTTGGTCATCCTCGTCTATGTCATCTTACTATGTAATAGTTTCCTCTGTTTAGAATGTCATTCTCGCCTGGATAACGAGAGTCTGAGCGCTGCAGATGGGTGCGTTTTGGTGGTGTAGCAAGACTTCTTATGAACTATCATGTCTTGCTATTTATGTCAGTAGTAGTTGATAACCCACAAGTATAGGGGATCGGAACAGTTTTCGAGGGTAGAGTATTTAACCCAAATTTATTGATTCGACACAAGGGGAGACAAAGAATATTCTCAAGTATTAGCAGTTGAGTCATCAATTCAACCACACCTGGATAACGTAGTATCTGCATCAAAGTATTTAGTAGCAAAGTAGTATGGAAATAACGGTAACAGTAGCAAAAGTAACACTAGCAGTTGTGTAGTAATTGTAACAGTAGCAATGGTAAAGTAACTAAGCAAAGAACAATATGTGAAAAGCTCGTAGGCGATGGATAATTATGTCGGATGCGATTCCTCATGTAATAGTTATATCATAGGGTGACACAGAACTAGCTCCAGTTCATCAATGTAATGTAGGCATGTATTCCGAATATAGTCATACGTGCTTATAGAAAAGAACTTCCATGATATCTTTTGTCCTACCCTCCCATGACAGCGGGGTCCTATTGGAAACTAAGGGATATTAAGGACTCCTTTTAATAGAGTACCGGACCAAAGCATTAACACTTAGTGAATACATGAACTCCTCAAACTACGGTCATCACCGGTAAGTATCCCGATTATAGTCACTTCGCGGTTGACGGATCATAACACATAATAGGTGACTATAGACTTGCAAGATAGGATCAAGAACTCACATATATTCATGAAAACATAATAGGTTCAGATCTGAAATCATGGCACTCGGGCCCTAGTGACAAGCATTAAGCATAGCAAAGCCATAGCAACATCAATCTCAGAACATAGTGGATACTAGGGATCAAATCCTAACAAAACTAACTCGATTACATGGTAAATCTCATCCAACCCATCACCGTCCAGCAAGCCTACGATGGAATTACTCATGCACGGCGGTGAGCATCATGAAATTGGTGATGGAGGATGGTTAATGATGACGACAGCGATGAATCCCCCTCTCCGGAGCCCCGAATAGACTCCAGATGAGCCCTCCCGAGAGAGTTTAGGGCTTGGCGGTGGCTACGTATCGTAAAACGTGATGAAACTTTCTCTTTGATTTTTTCTCTCCAAACGTGGATATATGGAGTTGGAGTTGAGGTCGGTGGAGGTCCAGGGGGACCGGGAGGTAGGGGCGTGCCCTGGGGGGCGCCCCCACCCTCGTGGACAAGGTGTGGGCCCCCTGGTGCTGATTCTTTCGCCAGTATTTTTTATTAATTCCAAAAAGTTGCTCCGTGGATTTTCAAGTCATTCTGAGAACTTTTATTTCTGCACAAAGATAACACCATGGCAGTTCTGCTAAAAACAACGTCAGTCTAGGTTAGTTCCATTCAAATCATGCAAGTTGGAGTCCAAAACAAGGGCAAAAGTGTTTGGAAAAGTAGATACAACAGAGACGTATCAACTCCCCCAAGCTTAAACCTTTGCTTGTCCTCAAGCAATTCATCTGACAAACTGAAAGTGATAAAGAAAAACTTTTACAAACTCTGTTTGCTCTTCTTGTTGCAAATATATAAAGCCATCATTCAAGTTTTCAGCAAAGATTATGAACTAACCATATTCACAATAACACTTAGGTCTAATGTTTACTCATATCAATGGCATAATCAACTAGCGAGCAATAATAATAAATCTCGGATGACAACACTTTCTCAAAACAATCATAATATGATATAACAAGATGGTATCTCACTAGCCCTTTCTAAGACCGCAAAACATAAATGCAGAGCACCTTTGAAGATCAAGGACTGACTCAACATTGTAATTCATGGTAAAAGAGATCCAGTCATAGTCATACCCAATATAAATTAATAGTAATGCATGCAAATGACAGCGGTGCTCTCCAGCGGGTGCTTTTTAATAAGAGGGTGATGACTCAACACAAAAGTAAATAGATAGGCCCTTCACAGAGGGAAGCAGGGATTTGTAGAGGTGCCAGAGCTCGATTGAAATAGAGATAAATAACATTTTGAGCGGTATACTTTCAATGTCAACATAACAACTGAGAGATCTCGATATCTTCCATCCTACACACATTATAGGCGGTTCCCAAACAGAATTGTAAAGTTTATACTCCCCCACCACCAACAAGCATCAATCCATGGCTTGCCCGAAACAACGGGTGCCTCCAACTAACAACAATCCTGGGGGAGTTTTGTTTGCAATTATTTTGATTTGATTTGAGCATGGGACTGGGCATCCCGGTGACCAGCCATTTTCTCGTGAATGAGGAGTGGAGTCCACTCCTCTTGAGAATAACCTACCTAACATGGAAGATACAAACAGCCCTAGTTGATACATGAGCTGTTCGAGCATACAAAAAAGAATTTCATTTGAAGGTTTGGAGTTTGGCACATACAAATTTACTTGGAACGGCAGGTAGATACCGCATATAGGAAGGTATGGTGGACTCATATGGAATAACTTTGGGCTTTAAGGATTTTGGATGCACAAGCAGTATTCCCGCTTAGTACAAGTGAAGGCTAGAAAGAGACTGGGAAGCGACCAACTAGAGAGAGACAACAGTCATGAACATGCATTAATATTAATCAACACTGAGTGCAAGCATGAGTAGGATATAATCCACCATGAACATAAATATCATGAAGGCTATGTTGATTTTGTTTCAACTACATGAGTGAACATGTGCCAAGTCAAGTCACTCGAATCATTCAAAGGAGGATACCACCCTATCATACCACATCACAACCATTTTAATAACATGTTGGCACGCAAGGTAAACCATTATAAACTCCTACCTAATTAAGCATGGCATAAGTAACTATAATCTCTAATTGTCATTGCAAACATGTTTATTCATAATAGGCTGAATCAGGAACAATGAACTAATCATATTTACAAAAACAAGATAGGTCGAGTTCATACCAGCTTCTCTCATCTCAATCAGTTCATCATATATCCTCATTATTGCCTTTCACTTGCACGACCGAATGGTGTGTATAATAATAATAGTGCACGTGCATTGGACTAAGCTCGAATCTGCAAGCATTCAATTCAAGGGAGAAGACAAGGTAATATGGGCTCTTGGCTAAATCAACAATAATGCATATGAGATCCACTCAATATTTTCATCATGGCCTTCTCCTCTCGACCCCCAAAGAAAATAAAAGAAATAAAACTATTTACACGGGAAAGCTCCCAACAAGCAAAAGAAGAACGAGAAATATTTTTGGGTTTTCCTTTAATTACTACCACTACAGGCATGTAAAGTAAACTAGCTAAAAGCTATAGCTAATTTTTTTTGGGTTTTTCTTAAGGTTGTTCAAACACACAAGAAGAAAGCTAGAAAAATAAATTAAACTAGCATGGATAGTACAATGAAAAAGTATGAGCACCGACAACTAGAATGAGTGTGTGAACATGAATGTAATGTCGGTGAGAAATACATACTCCCCCAAGCTTAGGATTTTGGCCTAAGTTGGCCTATGCCCATGGATCGCGGCTACTCTCTTTGGTGTACTGAGGATTATCATCAGAGTACCACTGGCTGGCGATCTCCTCCGGATCCCACTGATAAAAGGACGGTCGATAAGGGTCAAGTGGTGGTTCCAGATCAGGCTCTGGAGCTAATGTCTGGCCCCGATATGCATAAACGGCCTCCGGCACGATGAGGTAAGTGCATGCAGTTAAGTCAAGCAAAGAGGGTGCAGGCAAGATAATAGTCTCACTGTGAGTTTTATGAAATCTCAAATTATACTTAAGCATCTTTTCATCATTTTTAACAATAAACTCATGTGCTACCATACTCTTATAATCTAGAAATGTAGGGGGCAACAGCTTTTCTTCTTTCTCATAATGCCTGATAGATATCCTGAAGTGTTTAGCAAGGCGTGAAGCATAGATGCCTCCAAAGATGGGGCCCTTTGTACGGTTCAGGCTTAATCTTTTAGCAACAATGGCGCCTAAACTAACAGTGTTATCACGAAATAAATCATGGCACAAGATAATTAAATCAGGAACACTAAGGTTTCCACAGTTTCCACGACCAATTAAGCATCTACTATCAAATATTACAAAGTAACGTAGAACAGGAAAGTGTATGCTAGTAATTCTTGCATCGGAAACCTTCCTCGTTTCCCCTATAGTAATCATATCAATAAATCCATCCACATCTTTAGGATGTGGTTCCTCTAGGCTGCCCTCGAATGGTATCTTGCAAACCGCACAAAATTCACGTAGTGGCATCTCCCTAGCCTCATCATATAAATGAAACTCTACCGAAGGAGGTGATTTATTAGGATGAAAATAAAAATTTTGCACGAAAGTATTGGTGAGTAAGAGATACTGTTCGAGCTGGTCGTGGAGGAAGTCGGTGAGGCCCACATCATTAGCCAAAGAATAAAAATCATCGTAAATCCCGGCTGCTCTCAAGAACTCATCACAAGGCCATTCACACAGCCGAACTTTCACGACACGAGGGATATTATACTTGGATTTTTTATTCTCCTTACTTTGTTTATCCTTTGAGCTTTGGATAGAGGAGCCCCTCAAAAGTCTCTTAGTCATTTCCTGAAAATTTCTGAAATTTTTAGTAACTCAAAATAAAAGTGAACCAAACTCAACAAAATTGATAGCAACTACTCCCACAAGTGCCTAGAGACTATATCATGCATTAGAACTACTTGGGACCATATAAAATTGACATGCAAGCTCAAGAATAGGGTCACCTAGGCAACAAAATTTTGCAATGAATAAAGCACTAGAACAAAAACTAATTGGACCATTGGAGGAGTCACATACCAAAGAACAATCCCCCAAAGCAGTTTTGTGAATGGAGCTTTGAGCAAGGAGATTGAAAATGGCAGCAAAATGAGCTAGAACTCGTGCTTGAGCTGGATAGTGATTTTTTTTGGGAGGAAGAAGAAGAGCATGGGTGTAGGAATAAGTGGGGGGCACCATGGGCCCACGAGGCAGGGGGCGCGCCCTATAGGGGTGGGTGCGCCCTGGACCCTCGTGGCCAGGTGCTTGCTCCCCTGTTGTGTTCTTAGTGCCAAATATTCTCAAATATTCCAGAAAAAATGATACTAAATTTTCAGGCCATTTGGAGAACTTTTATTTTTGGGATATTTTTTATTGCATGGATAATTCAGAAAATAGACAAAAAATACTATTTTTGCTTTATTTAATCTAAATAACAGAAAGTAAAAAGAGGGTACATAAGGTTGTGCTTTCTAACTTCATCCATCTCATGCTCATCAAAAGGAATCCACTAACAAGGTTGATCAAGTCTTGTTAACAAACTCATTCAGAATAACATGGAACCGGAGAAATTTCGAATAACACTAGGTTACCTCAACGGGGATATGCACATCCCCAATAATAATAATATCATATTTCTTCTTGATAGTAGGAAGAGGAAATTGAAAACCTTTAATAATAATCGATGGAATTTTTCCAATAGAATTGATACTGTGAACTTGAGGTTATTTCCTCGGAAAGTGTACCATATGCTCATTACCATTAACATGAAAAGTGACATTGCCTTTGTTGCAATCAATAACAGACCCTGCAGTATTCAAAAAGGGTCTACCAAGGATAATCGACATACCGTCGTCCTAAGGAATATCAAGAATAACAAAGTCTGTTAAGATAGTAACGTTTGCAACTACAGCAGGCACACCCTTACAAATACCGACAGGTATAGTAGTTGATTTATCGGCCATTTGCAAAGATATTTAACTAGGTGTCAACTTAATCAATTCAAGTCTACGATATAAAGAGAGAGGCATAACACTAACACCAGCTCCAAGATCACATAAAGCAGTTTTAACATAGTTTCTTTTAATGGAGCATGGTATAGTGGGTACTCGTGGATCTCCAAGTTTCTTTGGTATTCCACCCTTAAAAGTATAATTAGCAAGCATGGTGGAAATTTCAGCTTCCGGTATCTTTCTTTTATTTGTAATAATATCTTCCATGTACTTAGCATAAGGATTCACTTTAAGCATATCAGTCAAACGCATACGCAAAAAGATAGGTCTAATCATTTCAGCAAAGCGCTCAAAATCCTCATCATCCTTTTTCTTGGATGGCTTAGGAGGAAAAGGCATGGGTTTATGAACCCATGGTTCTCTTTCTTTATCGTGCTTCCTAGCAACAAAGTCTCTCTTATCATAACGTTGATTCTTTGATTGTCGGTTATCAAGATCAACAGCAGGTTCAATCTCTACATCATTATTATTGCTAGGTTGAGCATCAACATGAACATTATCATTAACATTATCACTAGGTTCATGTTCATCACCAGATTGTGTTTAAGCATCAGAAATAGAAATATCATTGGGATTCTCAGATGTGTCAACAACAAGTTCACTAGAAGCATGCAAAGTCCTATCATTTTTCTTCTTCTTCCTAGAAGGACTAGGTGCATCAACATTATTTCTCTGAGAATCTTGCTCAATTCTCTTAGGGTGGCCCTCAGGATACAAAGGTTCCTGAGTCATTTTACCCGTTCTAGTTGCTACTCTAACAGCAAAGTCATGTTTATTATTTAATTCATCGAGCAAATCATTTTGAGCCTTAAGCACTTGTTCTACTTGAGTGGTAACCATAGAAGCATGTTTACTAATGAGTTTAAGTTCACCCTTAACTCTAGACATATAATCACTCAAGTGTCCAATTATATAAGCATTATTTTTCAATTGCCTACCAACATAAGCATTGAAGTTTTCTTGTTTAGCCATAAAGTCATCAAATTCATCCAAGCATTAGCTAGCAAACTTTGTAGACGGAATTTCAACTTTATCATATCTATAGAAAGAATTTACCTTTACTACCTGTGTCGGGTTATCAAGACCATGTATTTCTGCAACAGGGGGTAAATTCTTAACATCTTTAGCTTTAATACCTTTTTCTTTCATAGATTTCTTTGCCTCTTGCATATCTTCTAGACTGAGAAATAGAACACCTCTTTTCTTCGGAGTCGGTTTAGGAGTTGGCTCAGGAGTTGGCTCAGGAAGTGTCCAATTATTTTCATTAGTCAACATATTATTCAATAGCAATTCAGCTTGATCGACAGTTCTTTCCCTGAAAACACAACCAGCACAACTATCCAGGTGGTCTTTGGAAGCATCGGTTAGTCCATTATAAAAGATATCAAGTATTTCATTTTTCTTGAGAGGATGATCAGGCAAAGCATTAAGTAATCGGAGAAGCCTCCCCCAAGCTTGTGGGAGACTCTCTTCTTCAATTTGCACAAAATTATATATTTCCCTTAAAGCAGCTTGTTTCTTATGAGCAGGGAAATATTTAGCAGAGAAGTAATAAATCATATCCTGGGGACTACGCACGCAACCAGGATCAAGAGAATTAAACCATGTTTTAGCATCACCCTTTAATGAGAATGGAAATATCTTAAGGATATAGTAGTAGCGAGATTTTTCATCTTTAGTGAATAGGGTGGCTATCATTCAATTTAGTAAGATGTGTCACAACAGTTTCAGATTCATAGCTATAAAAAGGATCAGATTCAACCAAAGTAATTATCTCAGGATCGACAGCGAAATCATAATCCTCATCCGTAGTAAAAATAGGTGAAGTAGCAAAAGCAGGGTCATATTTCATTCTATCATTCAGAGACTTCTGTTTCAGCTTAGCTAATAACTTCTTAAGATCAGATCTATCATTGCAAGCAAGAAAGTCTCTAGCATTTTCTTCATCCATAACATAACCCTCAAGAACAACAGGTAATTCATATTTAGGGGGAGAACCTTCATCATCACTATCATCAATAATATCAGTTTCAATAATTTCATTCTCTCTAGCCCTAGCAAGTTGTTCATCAAGAAATTTACCTAATGGCACAATAGTATCAAGCACAGAAGTAGTTTCATCATAAGTATCATGCATAGCAGAAGTGGCATCATTAATAACATGCGACATATCAGAATTCATAGCAGAAGTAGGTTTAGGTGTCGCATGCTTACTCATAACAGAAGGAGAATCAAGTGCAGAGCTAGATGGCAGTTCCTTACATCCCCTCGTAGTTGAGGGATAAATCTTAGTTCTTTTGTCTTACAAGTTCCTCATAGTGACCAGCAGATATAAATCCCAAGTGACTCAAAAAATAGAGCTATGCTCCCTGGCAACGGCGCCAGAAAATAGTCTTGATAACCCACAAGCATAGGGGATCGCAACAGTTTTCAAGGGTAGAGTATTCAACCCAAATGTATTGATTCGACACTAGGGGAGCCAAAGAATATTCTCAAGTATTAGTAGTTGAGTTGTCAATTCAACCACACATGGATAACTTAGTATCTGCAGCAAAGTATTTAGTAGCAAAGTAGTATGGAAATAACGGTAACAGTAGCAAAAGTAACAGTAGCAGTTGTGTAGTAATTGTAAGAGTAGCAACGGTAAAGTAACTAAGCAAAGAACAATATGTGAAAAGCTCGTAGGCATTGGATCAGTGATGGATAATTATGTCAAATGCGATTCCTCATGTAATAGTTCTATCATAGGGTGACACAGAACTAGCTCGAGTTCATCAATGTAATGTGGGCATGTATTCCGAATATAGTCATACGTGCTTATGGGAAAGAACTTGCATGACATGTTTTGTCCTACCCTCCCGTGGTAGTGGAGTCCTATTGGAAACTAAGGGATATTAGGGCCTCCTTTTAATAGAGTACCGGACCAAAGCATTAACACTTAGTGAATACATGAACTCCTCAAACTACGGTCATCACCGGTAAGTATCCCAATTATTGTCACTTCGGGGTTAACGGATCATAACACATAATAGGTGACTATAGACTTGCAAGATAGGATCAAGATCTCACATATATTCATGAAAACATAATAGGTTCAGATCTGAAATCATGGCACTCAGGCCCTAGTGACAAGCATTAAGCATAGAAAAGTCATAGCAACTCAATCTCAGAACATAGTGGATACTAGGGATCAAACCCTAACAAAACTAACTCGATTACATGGTAAATCTCATCCAACCCATCACCGTCCAGCAAGTCTATGATGGAATTACTCACGCACAGCGGTGAGCATCATGAAATTGGTGATGGAGGATGGTTAATGATGACGACGGCGACGAATTCCCCTCTCTGGAGCCCTAAACGGACTCCAGATCAGCCCTCCCGAGAGAGTTTAGGGCTTGGCGGCGGCTCCGTATCGTAAAACGCGATGAAACTTTCTCTATGATTCTTTTATCTCCAAATGTGGATATATGGAGTTGGAGTCGAGGTCGGTGGAGGTCCAGGGGGCCCACAAGGCAGGGGTCGCGGCCTAGGGGGGCGCCCCCCACCCTTGTGGACAGGGTGTGGGCCCCCTGGTGCTGATTCTTTCGCTAGTATTTTTTATTAATTCCAAAAGGTTGCTCCGTGGATTTTCAGGTCATTTCGAGAACTTTTATTTCTGCACAAAAATAACACCATGGCAGTTCTGCTGAAAACAGCGTCAGTCCGGGTTAGCTCCATTCAAATCATGCAAGTTAGAGTCCAAAACAAGGGCAAAAGTGTTTGGAAAATTAGATACGACGGAGACGTATCAGTAGTCACTAGTCAGTGTTTGAATTTTGTATATATCATTCGAACTGTTTATTGTCTCGAACTACTGGTGGGCTAAATGAGGGCATCACCATTCTCCAGTGTTCAGAGTATATCTCCTTTTTTCAAGTTATATAATTTGAGCTCAGTGTCTTTTCAATGATGTACACTTGTTTGGGCCAGTGAGGTGTCGTTGAATATGGGTCGAGTAGTAACGCAATGCCAAACAGGTCAAATATGACTCTCAGGCCGGGCTTTCAAAAGATCCTCAAAAAAAAGTCGGGCTCTCCAAAATAGAAAGAATAAGGACTCTTAGTCCGACATGTGGGCACCACCGGTGTTTTCGTGCGCTTGCGCGCCGAGAGCATATTGGCGCTTGTTCGAAATTCATGCTAACTTTTCATCCCCATTCTCCCGCCCCTCCCCCACCTTTGGAATCTCGATTCCTACTCCAGTTCCCCCAAATCCCCCTCATGTGCTCCCTGTACTCAAGCGCACTATTGAAAGCACAAGTGCTCCCTAGGTGGTTTTGGTAATTAATGTCAACATATCTCTTGTTGGACTAACACTTTTATCTAGTATGTTTCAGATAAGTTCAACGATGGAGTGGCATGGACTAAAGGATGTGGGAACTCCTTCAAGATGCTAAGGACAAAGGATTGCCTAAAGCTTCAAGCTCAAGACTCTTCATTTTACATTTTAGTGATCCAAGATCACATTGAGTCTATAGGAAAAGCCAATACTATCAAGGAGGGATGAGGTGTTGCTTAATGAGCCTCTTGCTTCAAGTGCTTAGTGATATGCTCCAAATACCCTCAACTACTTTCCCACTTCCACACATATGTCCTAAACCTAAAGTCAAACTCGGCCCCACCGACTCTTTCTATCCGGCGCCACCGAGTTTTGATGTCTTAGCCACTACCACAAACCCTAGGCAAATCGGTCTCACTGATAGGGATCTCGGTCTCACTGAGATGGGATTGTAATCTCTCTGTGTATGTCCATAATCAAAATCGGTCTCACCGAGTTTGAGCAATCGGTACTACCAAGATTACAATGCAAACTTTCTGGTTAACTTATTACCAAAATTGATCCCATCGAGTTTGAGTAATCGGTCCAACCGAGTTTGCCTGACCAACTCTCTGGTTAGCTAATTACCAAAATCGGTCTCACCGAGTTTGTGTAATCGGTCTCACCGAGATTACGTTATGCCCTAACCCTAACCGAATCGATCTCACCGAGATGCATGTCAGTCCCACCGAAAATCACTAACGGCCACTAGGTTTACTAAATCGGTCTGACCGAGTCTGTTGAATCAGTCCCACCGAGTTTGGTAAATTGTGTGTAACGGTTAGATTTTGTGTGGAGGCTATATATACCCCTCCACCTCCTCTTCATTCATGGAGAGAGCCATCAGACTGAACCTACACTTCCAGCATCCTATTTCCGAGAGAGAACTACCTGCTCATGTGTTGAGGCCAAGATATTCCATTCTTACCATACGAATCTTGATCTCTAGCCTTCCCCAAGTTGCTTTCCACTCAAATCCTCTTTCCACCAGATCCAAATCCTATGAGAGAGAGTTGAGTGTTGGGGAGACTATCATTTGAAGCACAAGAGCAAGGAGTTCATCATCAACGCACCATTTGTTACTTCTTGGAGAGTGGTGTCTCCTAGATTGGCTAGGTGTCACTTGGGAGCCTCCGACAAGATTGTGGAGTTGAACCAAGGAGTTTGTAAGGGCAAGGAGATCGCCTACTTCGTGAAGATCTACCGCTAGTGAGGCAAGTCCTTCGTGGGCGACGGCCATGGTGGGATAGACAAGGTTTCTTCTTCGTGGACCCTTCGTGGGTGGAGCCCTCCGTGGACTCACGCAACCGTTACCCTTCATGGGTTGAAGTCTCCATCAATGTGGATGTACGATAGCACCACCTATCGGAACCACGCCAAAAACATCCGTGTCTCCAATTGCGTTTGAATCCTCCAAACCCTTCCCTTTACATTCTTGCAAGTTGCATGCTTTACTTTCCGCTGCTCATATACTCTTTGCATGCTTGCTTGATATGTGTTGTGAATGTTAAACTTGTGCCTAAACTCCACTTAAACTTTAAAAAGGTTAAAAATTGCAACTTTGGTACTTAGTGTCTAATCACCCCCCCCCCTCTAGACATCTCTTCTCAAGGTCCTACAAGTGGTATCAGAGCAATTGTCTCCATTGCCTTGGTTTAATCACCATTGGAGGAAGATGGATGAGTCTACTTTGGGGAGTCTTAGACATAGAGTGCCCATTCTTGATGGAGAGTATTTACATGAGTGGAAAAATGAGATGCTTGTAATTTTCAATCAATATCATTTAAACAAGTACATTGCTAGCCCTTGTGCACCTTATGTTGACCCTATGCATCCAACCCATGATGAGTCAATTGACATGGTTAGGAATCTTAGTACTGCCGAACTTATCATTAGAGGATTGCCTAGAAACTTGATTGGATGTTTGCCTACTTTTAAGTGTGCCTATACTATATGGAAATTTCTTGAGGAACGATTTCCAGATTATTCATTGAAAAATCTAGATGAAATTCTCCATAAGTCTATTGCTTTGAGTAAAATGAATACTAGTGATCCTATGTTTGGTGATCGTATATTTGAGCTTACAACCCTTATGCGTGCCAAAGGAAATGTTGGTATTATTAGTGATATTATTTCCGAAGCTATAAAAATTCATAGACAAGATCATTGTCAAACTCACTCTAACGAATCACCCTCTCTAGGATTTGATCCACCACATGATGATGTTGAACATGGATACTATGATGAGGATGATGATAATGACTTCGATCTTGATGATGCAATGAGACATTTGTTCTTATGGCAAATCTTCGGGGATATATATTAGGAGGAAAGGAATGGGTTCTTGATAGTGGATGTACTGATCACATGACCGGAGATAAAGACATGTTTCGTGAGCTTGCTGATAATGATAGTCCTCGAAAGTATGTCACTTTTGGTGACAACTCAAAGGGTAAGGTGGTTGGCCTTGGTAAGGTGGCCATATCACATGATAGCTCCATACAAAATGTTATGCTCGTTGAATCTCTTGGTTACAACTTACTTTCAGTATCTAGACTTGCTGATTTTGGTTTCAATGTCCTATTTACTGAAGTAGATTGCCAAGTGTTTCATCAAGACAATCATAAAATGGTCTTTACCGGTACGCGTAGAGGTGATCTATACATTGCTGATTTCACTAAAAAGGCTCAACCTAAAACTTGCTTCATTACTAAATCCTCAAAAGGCTGGTTATGGCATAGACGATTAGGTCATGTTGGTATGCGAAACCTTGACAAGCTTATTAAGGTAAATCATATCCTTGGAGTTAATGATGTCATATTTGATAAGGATAGACTTTGCAGTGCTTGTCAAGCAGGTAAACAGGTTGGAGGAAGGCATCCCGTGAAGAACATCATGACCACAAAGAGGCCACTTGAGCTACTTCACATGGATCTCTTTGGTCCCAACTCTTACAAGAGTCTCGGTGGAAATTCTTTTGGTCTAGTTATAGTTGATGATTTTTCAAGATTTACGTGGGTGTTCTTTCTCGATGATAAATCACAGGTCCAGAAGATCTTCAAAAACTTCGCTAGGAAGGCCCAAAATCAATTTGAAGTGAAGATCAAGAAGGTTCGCAGCGACAACGGAACGGAGTTCAAGAACGCAAATGTGGACACCTTTCTTGACGAAGAAGGGATTTCACACGAGTTCTCGACTACGTACACACCTCAACAAAATGGAGTTGTTGAGAGGAAGAACCGGACGCTCATCAAAATGGTGAGAACGATGCTTGATGAGTACAAGACGCCAAAGCACTTTTGGGCAGAAGCGGTTGAGACAGCTTGTCATGCAACAAATCGCTTGTATCTTCACAAGCTACTCGGCAAGACGACATATGAGCTCCTCACCGGTAGCAAACCCCAAGTTGGATACTTTCGAGTATTCGGCTCAAAGTGCTACATTCTTGATAAGCATCGTCGTTCAAAATTTGCTCCTAAGTCTCATGAAGGTTTCCTCCTAGGTTATGGCTCAAACTCTCACACTTACCGTGTCTACAACAATTTCACCCGAAAGGTTGAAGAGACGGTAGCTGTGAAGTTTGATGAATCTAATGGCTCGCAAGTAGAGCAATTGCCAATTGATGTAGGAGACAAAGATCCTTCAGAAGCAATCCAAGACTTGTCTATTGGCAAGGTTCGTCCAACGGAGGTGAAGGAGAGTACCTCATCCGTCCAAGTGGAAGCTTCTACTTCACGACAAGGTGAACCAAGAGTTGATACAGAAGCATCCACAAGTGGGACACACCAACATGAAGAAAACGAGGAAGTGCATCAAGATGAACGTCAACAACCTCCTTATCCACCACGACAAGAGAACGACAACGCCAACAATGAAGAAGGCCAAGATGAAGAACAAGATGAAGAAGATGTTCAACAAAGACCCAAGAAAAAGCTTTCACGAGTTCGAGCAAGAATTGCTAAAGATCATCTCATCGAGAAAATCTACAATGACATTCAAACCGGGAGAATCACTCGCTCTAAAACTCGTTTAGCTAACTTTTGTGAAAACTATTCTTTAATCTCTAGCATTGAACCTATGAAGGTTGAAGAAGCATTGGAAGATCCGGATTGGATAACTGCTATGCATTAAGAGCTACACAACTTTGAGAGGAACCAAGTTTGGACATTGGTTGAGAAGCCCGACAACAACCACAACATCATCGGTACCAAATGGGTGTTTTGCAACAAGCAAGATGAAGATGGACAAGTAGTTCGCAACAAAGCACATCTCGTCGCCCAAGGCTACACACAAGTCGAAGGTATGGACTATGGTGAGACTTATGCCACCATTGCTAGACTTGAGTCCATTCGCATCTTACTTGCCTATGCTAATCACCATGATATCACCTTGTACCAAATGGACATTAAAAGTGCTTTTCTAAATGGTGAAATAGAGGAGGAAGTTTATGTTAAGCAACCTCCCAGCTTTGTCAATCCTAAGAAACCAATCATGTTTACAAACTTCACAAAGCTCTTTATGGTCTTAAACAAGCTCCTAGAGCATGGTATAAATGCTTGACCAAGTTCCTTATTGAAAAAGGCGTTGAAATTGGGAAAATTGATTCAACACTTTTTACTAAAAGGGTTAATGGTGAACTATTTTTGTGCCAAATCTATGTTGATGATATTATATTTGGTTCAACTAACCCTCATTTTAGTGAAAAGTTTGGAAAGCTAATGTCGGAGAAGTTTGAGATGTCTATGATGAGTGAACTCAAATTCTTTCTTGGGTTGCAAATCAAGCAAACTAAGGAAGGTACTTTTGTTTCTCAAACGAAGTACACCAAGGACTTATTCAAGAAGTTCAATATGCAAGAATGCAAAGGTATGACTACACCCATGCCTACTAGTGGACATCTTGACTTAACCAAAGATGGTGAACCGGTTGATCAAAAGGTTTATCGCTCTATGATTGGTTCATTGTTATATCTATGTGCTTCACGTCCGATATTATGCTAAGTGTGTGCATGTGTGCACGATATCAAGCTGCTCCTAAAGAATGTCATCTTAAGGCCGTAAAAAGGATAGTGAGATACTTAATCCATACACCAAATTTTGGCATTTGGTATCCTAAGAGGGCCTCTTTCGATCTTGTTGGCTACTCCGACTTGGACTATGTCGGAGACAAGGTTGATAGAAAGTCCACTTCGGGTACTTGTCAATTTCTTGGTAGATCTCTTGTGTCTTGGTCCTCCAAGAAACAAAACTCGGTATCCTTATCCACCGCCGAAGCAGAATACATTGCCGCTGGTTCATGTTGTGCTCAATTACTTTGGATGACCCAAACTCTTAAAGATTATGGGATATATGTGAAACATGTTCCATTGCTTTGTGACAATGAAAGTGCTATCAAAATTGGTCATAATCCTGTGCAACATTCTCGAACTAAGCATATTGAAGTTCGTCATCATTTCATTCGAGATCATGTTGCTAAGGGTGACATTGATCTTAAGCATGTTCGCACCGAAAAGCAATTAGCAGATATATTCACTAAACCTCTTGATGAGAGAGTGTTTTGCAGGTTAAGAGGAGAATTGAACATCATTGATGCTTCAAACTTGGAGTAGAAACTCCATTGAATACATGCAAGACATGAGCTTATGACTAATCCTTGACATTTCTCTTATGATGAAAAGCTTATGTCTTGGATATATTTGTATCTTGTATGTTATCTAACCCATGTAGGTACTTGGTTGAATCAAATTCCATGAGATTGTAATCTACTCATATCTTGAGCAATCTCTACATCACCAAGTCTCTACACTATGGTGGTTAAAGACAAGGAAGCACGGAACCATTCAAACATATCCTTTGACAAATTCTATGTTGAGCTTCATGATTGTCATTTTTGGATACACAAGTGCTCTTCCTTGCAAGAACTAACCCATGTAGGTAGATGGACTCAAATTCCAAGTGGTGCTCCAAACTCTTGATGAGCTACATCAACCTTGAGCAACCCACACAAGTTCAACTACATGGACAACACCACCATCCAAGGTATGTTATTCCATCTTAGAGAAGCTTTACTCCAAGTCATGAGTTAAAGCAACTCGACAAGATGTGAATACATCAAGATGCTTAAACGGAAAATGGCAACCCCATTTTGAGCTTAAACGATGAGTATAACCTATGATCAAGTGATCTCACTTGACTCCTAAGTCAATATACTCTAACATAGGTGACTTTGTCGCCGACCATCTCTAGATGAAGTTCTCTTGTGTTCTTTCCTGTGTTTTTGCATTTGTCTCATGCATATGTGTTTCCCCTTTCAAAAAAAACTTCTTCATCTAGATTTCTTTTTGTTTGCTTTGCATTTTCTGCATCAAATTCCTTGCACATCTTTCAGTTAATTCCTTGCAAATCTTTTTGAGATCTTACTAGTATAGTGAGATGAGGTGACAAGTGTTTTCTCTGTGATGAACTCGGTTACACCAATTTGTTACCACTCGGTGCCACCGATTTCACAACAGGAAAAACAGCTTGCCACTTATTTTGTGTTATCTCTGATCCAGCTCCACTCAATGAGTCTTGTCCTCGTGCAAGCATCACATTTTTGTCATTGCTTTATGTTGTGACTCAAGGATCAAACCCATTCACGACAAATTCCAGAGGTGGGGATAGAGATTACATCTTTATCAAGCCCTTCTTGGAAATTTATGTCAAAGGGGGAGAGAGAGATCACATCAAAGCTTATCTTTTAGAGAGAGAGATCACATCAGAGAGAGAGTATCACCTTCTCAGGGGGAGAGAGATCCTTCAGGGAGAGAGAGAGAGATCTCCAGGGGAGAGAATACTAGTAGAATGTATTTCTCAAGGATCCCAGATGCTTGGTGTTCAAGAGGAGAGATGCCACATGTCTTCTTGAGGGGAAAGACATGTTCATATGTGCTTATTTGCATTAGTTTGCATTAGCTCTGTTCATTTATATCCTTCAGCTCTGACTTTCTGTTCCCTATCTTCTCCCAGTATCCTATGCTAGATTCAGGGGGAGCAAGACATCTAAGGGAAAGAAATCATTCAAATTCATTGCATATCTTTACTCTTGGGGACATGTCTAATCCAATGTAGTACTTAGTACTCACTCTCTACATGTCATCCCAGTCTTGGTATTCTTGTGGTTTCTTTTGTTTGCTCTGGCTAGTAGATGTATCTATGTTATCTAACCTTGTTTACGCAGGTTCATTCCATCCTAAGCCAACTCAAGACTACAAGGTAAGTATATGCATCACAATCATGTAAATGAGGAACTCTTGCTAATGTACATACTGTTTGCAAGAAGGACTCATGGGCATGAAGGTATTTCCTTTAATATTTTTTGCTCTGATGCATATGGCCAAGATACATGTAACACATTGCCTGCTCTATCATGGTTATGCTCTCACATGCTTCTATATTTCATATTCACATGATTGCATACATGTAGGGGGATCCCATGCTTGTTACATGTCTTTCCAAAGCTTTACTTGCTATTCTTTATATCTTTATCTAAAGCTTTGATGTATGTTGTCATCAATTACCAAAAAGGGGAAGATTGAAAGCATAAGTGCTCCCTAGGTGGTTTTGGTAATTAATGTCAACATATCTCTTGTTGGACTAACACTTTTATCTAGTATGTTTTAGATAAGTTCAACAATGGAGTGGCATGGACTAAAGGATGTGGGAACTCCTTCAAGATGCTAAGGACAAAGGATTGGCTCAAGCTTCAAGCTCAAGACTCTTCATTTTACATTTTAGTGATCCAAGATCACATTGAGTCTATAGGAAAAGCCAATACTATCAAGGAGGGATGAGGTGTTGCTTAATGAGCCTCTTGCTTCAAGTGCTTAGTGATATGCTCCAAATACCCTCAACTACTTTCCCACTTCCACACATATGTCCTAAACCTAAAGTCAAACTCGGCCCCACCGACTCTTCCTATCCGGCGCCACCGAGTTTTGATGTCTTAGCCACTGCCACAAACCCTAGGCAAATCGGTCTCACCGATAGGGATCTCGGTCTCACCGAGATGGGATTGTAATCTCTCTGTGTATGTCCATAATCAAAATCGGTCTCACCAAGTTTGAGCAATCGGTACTACCAAGATTACAATGCAAACTTTCTGGTTAACTTATTACCAAAATTGGTCCCATCGAGTTTGAGTAATCGGTCCAACCGAGTTTGCCTGACCAACTCTCTGGTTACCTAATTACCAAAATCGGTCTCACCGAGTTTGTGTAATCGGTCTCACCGAGATTACGTTATGCCCTAACCCTAGCCGAATTGATCTCACCGAGATGCATGTCAGTCCCACCGAAAATCACTAAAGGCCACTAGGTTTACTAAATCGGTCTGACCGAGTCTGTTGAATCGGTCCCACCGAGTTTGGTAAATTGTGTGTAACGGTTAGATTTTGTGTGGAGGCTATATATACCCCTCCACCTCCTCTTCATTCGTGGAGAGAGCCATCAGACTGAACCTACACTTCTAGCATCCTATTTCTGAGAGAGAACTACCTACTCATGTGTTGAGGCCAAGATATTCCATTCCTACCATATGAATCTTGATCTCTAGCCTTCCCCAAGTTGCTTTCCACTCAAATCCTCTTTCCACCAGATCCAATACCTATGAGAGAGAGTTGAGCGTTGGGGAGACTATCATTTGAAGCACAAGAGCAAGGAGTTCATCATCAATGCACCATTTGTTACTTCTTGGAGAGTGGTGTCTCCTAGATTGGCTAGGTGTCACTTGGGAGCCTCCGACAAGATTGTGGAGTTGAACCAAGGAGTTTGTAAGGGCAAGGAGATCGCCTACTTCATTAAGATCTACCGCTAGTGAGGCAAGTCCTTCATGGGCGACGGCCATGGTGGGATAGACAGGGTTGCTTCTTCGTGGACCCTTCATGGGTGGAGCCCTCCGTGGACTCACGCAACCGTTACCCTTCATGGGTTGAAGTCTCCATCAATGTGGATGTACGATAGCACCACCTATCGGAACCACGCCAAGAACATCTATGTCTCCAATTGCGTTTGAATCCTCCAAACCCTTCCCTTTACATTCTTGCAAGTTGCATGCTTTACTTTCCGCTGCTCATATACTCTTTGCATGCTTGCTTGATATGTGTTGTGAATGTTAAACTTGTGCCTAAACTTCACTTAAACTTTAAAAAGGTTAAAAATTGCAAGTTTGGTACTTAGTGTCTAATCACCCCCCCCCCTCTAGACACCTCTTCTCAAGGTCCTACAACTATCATGTCAACGGTCAACACGGATCTCCGAGCCGGAGATCCCGAGGTCCGTCCTGCCTTCGGTCGTTGCGTGCTGTCGCTCAACAGTGGCATGGCGGCGCTTGATGACCAATTTGCCGGCAAAGTGCTGATGGTAACCATCAACAGCGACCAACCTCCCATCTGGCGGGACGACCTTGTCAAAGCTCTTGGCATTGCGCACGGCATCCAAATAAGTGACTTGCTCATTGAAGTCTGTCCGCCACTAGTTGATTTCTTTGTCAGGTTCTGGACAACTTTCGACTGCAGTCGTGTGTTCAAATCTTCCCGGCGTTTGTTCTGCGATGGCGCGTTGTTGAGATTTGATCGGTGGCACCCAGGATGGGGCTCGGTGCCCTCTGAGCTTTATTTTTTTAACAAAGCTTACCTTCCACGGCATGCCTCGTTGTGCTTGGAACAGCGAGTCCATGAATGAGCTTATCAACGACCTTGGAGGTGCTCTCGTAAGTATGCTTGTTCCTCTAGACAGCTGGGCTCTAACGGTTATGGCATGGACGAAGAAGTCGTCCACCATACTGAAGGTGATTGGTGTTGTGATACCGGTGCAGGAACTGGGGTTGTACTATTCGTCACCACCAAGGCCACCACGGACCACGTTAGGGATGTACCTGTATCGAGTGTCCGTGCATGTCGAAGAAGTGGTCAATCCATCAATCAAAGTCCTACCGCCGCCGCTAGTGCCAGGTTCCGTCGACGACGTCCATTATAGGAGTCAACGTCAGACTTTCCCCGTGTTGCTCGGGACGATGGATGGCATAGGGCCTACTCCATCGCGCGGCGGAGGACACTACTTCTTTGGGAGAAGAGGCAGGGTTGGCTGCCTAGATGTTCTCTAATTTGAGGTAACAACTAAATCTTGTTAAATACTAGTTAAATCCGAGCTATGGGTGTGAAGCACTGATGTGCCAGTACATTTGATTGTGACCTGTTCTAATTTTGTACCTGAACTTTTTTAGAAAGGTTTGTACATCAAGTTAATGTGCTACAGAACCTATTGTGTTGTCTGTCTGTTTTCTTTGCACAACATTCAAGATATTTCCCCGTCATTGATAAAGACGATGAACCACTATGTACGACTTTGTTGGTTTCAACATAGCCCTACCCGTAGCGATCCATTGCTTCCATACTAATTGTGCCGCCTGCATGAAATTGTTGTATGCAAGTTCAATGTGCTATGATGTTCTATATGATTGTGTCAACTATATAAGTTTTTATTGAGAATCAGCAATGCATATGGCTGAAAGATGTATTTACAAGCATCGACCGATGGGTCTCTCTCTCTCTCACACACACACACACACGCACACGCACACGCACACACGCACACATGCACAAGTGGGACCCGTTCAATTATTTCTTTGCTCGTGACAGCTTTTAATTAGGTTCCACTCTAATCTAACTTTTCTCTTAAGTTATTAATTGAGCTCAGTGACTTCAAAAAGTTGTACAGAAGCCTTGTTTGGGACTTTACGGGGTCGCTGAATGTGGGCTGAGTAGCCATGTTAAGATGTACTGTACTACACAGGCCTTTTTTCAACATCAGCAATGCAACTGGGCCAACAATTGTACACAATATCCGGGTCAACTTGTTATTCTCCGCCCTGCTAGGCTGCAAACTTTCCTAGGACGTATGCATTAGGCTTAACAAATTAAGAAATAATAAATGAGATGTAATTATAATAACTGGGCAGTAACTATAAAAGAATGCACCAAACGCGTAATTAGTTTAAAAATATATTATTTTTGGAATTTGAAAATTTTAATTTCATTACTTGTTGCGCGCGTAATATTTCATTAGATTTTAATGTAATACAACTTTATTTTGAAATTATATTTAATCTGACTAGCAATTTCGGATAAAAATATTTCGGATCCCATCAAAATGTGGGAATTTTTTTTGAATTCTTTTTTGAGCGGTTGGTTGAAATTATTAATCGTTGTCCTCGCTAGAAAATGGGTTGTACTTTTAACAAACTGTAAATTGGCTGTAGTAAATTCCACTAGAATTAAAAAATGGGTTGTACATTCTTACAAATCGCAAATAGGCTATATGTTCTCTGCCACACACACTTGTTGGCCTTCTAAGTTGACGCATCCCCTAAAAAAACTAAGTTGACGCGTATGCAAGGCTTTGTCAACAACACACGGTTCTAGCAGTTGTGGCCGTTGGATGTCCATCCAACGGATGCCGTGCTTCTTCTTCAATCTCGGATATTCTTACTTTAGCCGCCCAAAAAATGATTCCTCCCCCTGACATCTGGGGTGCACCGTTTCGGAGGCTGACCTGTGGGCCTGCTAAGTTGACGCGTACCAAGGGCTTTGTCAACTTAGTCAATATAAACGATTCTAGAGGCAGTGACCATACGATGTCCATCCAACAGCCGTAATGCTTCTTCAACCTCTGGTCTTCTTGCTCCAGCCGCCCAAAGCAGCGCCGGCCGTGTCGTGTGCTCCTGCCTCCCGTGGTCGGTTGTGATGTCATGGAGGCCTCACCGCCCCCTACTACTCCCACCGCTGGCCAGGCCATCCCTCTACTCACCCACACCCCCTATTATTCTATGGTGATGGTAGCCTCACACCGCAGCCGAACTAGTGAACCCTCATACTCCTCTCCGCGCGGACTTCCACTGCTTTGTCTTCCCCGGCTCCGCGTCGTCCCCTTCCTAGGCCTCGCCGTCGTCCACCGCCGTGGTACTCTCGGCGTGGCGTGGTCAATGTGGTTAACGACCGACTTCCATCAAAAGAGTACTGTACATGGAGAGGCTGACAGCTGGGTCCACGACAGCCGCAAGGAAGTGCCTCCTTATTACGCGCAAAATAATTATTCCTCCACCTGATAGCGGGGACCCACCGGATGGGCCACCATATTTTGCAAAAAAAATGTTTCCCCCCTAACTGCTGGGACCCATCAGCTACATCTTCGCACGCAAGGAAGTGTGTTCGGGCAAAACAAATGATTCGCCCCCGTGACTGCTGGGACCCACCAGCTACATCTTCACACGCAAGGAAGTGTCTGACAGTCAGGGCCCACCTGGTCGAAGCGTACGTAGCGTTGTCATTCTGGTCGCGAACGTGTACGTACATACTGGTCGATGTAGAGGCGCGCACATATCGTAATAGAGGCGTGCACGTGTCGTAGTAGAGGCGCGCAAGTAGCATATACACATACGTACAACGGCCAGGGTGCAAGAAAGTAAATACGACCACATACGTACATACGGGCGGGGTCTCAAATGCCTACTCGCGCATACGTACGGCCAGGGCTCGTGTACATGGCTGGGTCGGAATGGAGAAACAGCGTCATCGTCATGTTCATGGGGAGCCAACCGGCTGGGTCGGAACGGAATGTGTCGGCATGTTCATCGGGAGGGCTTGCACGGAACAGCAGATGGAAACGAGGCCTGGCGTACCGCATAATGGAGGAAACGTCCTTGTGTTCGACCGGCCACGGTCAAAACGGGATCCTGTTCATAGGAAGGGGCCTGGCGTACCGGAAAATGGATGAAACGTACTTCTGTTGGACCTCCTACGGTCGAAACGGGGTCCTGTTGATCGGGAGGGGTGTGGTGTACCGCAACACGGAGGAAACGGACTTGTGTTGGAGCGCTATGGTCGAAACGGGGGTCCTGTTCATCGGGAGGGGTGTGGCGTACCACAAAATAGGACTCCACGGGATACTGTTCATCTCCACCGTCGACCACCTCTAGCCTCCACAGGCTACTGTTCATCCACCGTCGACCTCCTCCAGCCTCCACCTGCGACTGTTCATCCACGGGCTCCTGTTCATCCAGCCTCCACAGTGCGCTACTCCACTAGCTACTGTTCAACCAGCCCTCTCCACGGGCTCCTATTCAACCACCCCTCCACGGGCTACTGTTCATCCAGCCCTCCATTGGCTACTGTTCAACTAGCCCTCCACGGGGCCGTCCTGTTCATCCAGCCCTCCACGGGGTCCTGTTCATCCAGCCCCAACTGGCTCGATCGATCAGGGTCCTGTTCATCCAAACCCCCCAGCAACGCTCACTGTTCAT
>NC_041387.1:108211592-108224448 GCF_002162155.2 Triticum dicoccoides | reverse complement strand
GCAATGCTCACTATTCATCCGGAGGCAGCATCGATCGGCTTCAATTAGCAGCAGTAGCGAAGGAATAGCTCGATCGCTCGGGTTCGATAATGCGTAGCCTGCAGTGCAATCGCTCGGGTTCAGTTAGGCGACGCCTCGCTCGAGTTCAGTTAGAGCCCAACGCCTCGCACACATGCGCGTACATGTACGAGAGAAACGCGCATCGCTCGGCCCTCGACCACCCATCGTAACCGGGAACTCGCCGATATTTTCCTCGCCCTCACTTCTACCATGGTTTTTTCCATCATGGACGGCCCAAAGAATGTCATGCAGCTGCGTCTCCGGCCCGCCCAGGACGAAAAGCCCATTTTTTGTCATGATTTTTTGTCATAGAAGTAGGAGCTCACCACATCTATGATGATATCGGGTTTTGTCACAATTATCGTCATAGAAGTGTCATAAGTATGACATAATTTTTTCGTTCGGCCCAAAATGTCACGGATGTGTCTTTTTTTAGTGTATTGATCCACGCAGACGATGTTTCCCTATTCATTAGACCATCGGAGACGGATCTCAGTTTTGTCAGATGTGAACTATGGCAAATCCTCAGCCATTCTAATCAGGGGAAGTAACGAGAACAAACCGTGTGGCTGCTATGCTACAATGTGATATTGGCGAATTCCCCTGTAAGTACCTCGGGCTTCAATTGGAAATTCATCAACTCACGAGAAACGACTGGCAATCGATGCTTGACCACGCCAAGAAAGTAGTCCCAACTTGGCAATGAGGACTTATCACTAGGCCGGGCAGATTAATCTGGGTCAAGTCAGTCATGGAAGCTAGGCCTATTCACCGCTTCATGGTGATGGATGCACCCCAATGGGTCTACGATGATCTTAGCAAGTGGATGAGATCTTTCTTCTGGACAGCTAAAGATAAGGCCATGAGAGGTCAATGCTTCGTTGCTTGGAACACCATATGTTGACCAGTCTATTTTGGGGGGCTGGGAGTGAAGAACTTACAACTCCAAGCTTTAGCCTTGAGAGTTAGATGGGAATGGCTGAGAAGAGCTGACCTGGAAAGGCCATGGCAAGGTATTCCACTAACCTTGGATAAAGAATCCAGACAGGTGTTCGATAGCTTGGTTAGGATCACCATTGGAAACGATACTCGAGTTCTTTTCTGGAGGGACAGCTGGATACATGGCTTTTCTGCCTCAGACTTTGCCCAGTGGTAGTTCATAGTGTGGATAAGCGTACGAGGAACATGCACACCACCCAACAGGCCTCGGTTGGCACCACTTGGGCTTTGGATGTGAGAGACGAGCTCACTTTCACCGCTCACATTCAGCTCGTGCACCTGCAGCAGGCAATCGCCACTGTCAACAGAGACCCGAACACTAGGGACAACTTTGCTTGGCCGTGCGATGTGCCAGACACTTACACTACCAGATTGGTGTATGACAGGTTATGTCAAGGGCTGCAGCGGGTTCCCTTCGCTGCTTGTATCTGGCAAAGCTGGGTACCACTTAAGTGTAAATTACATGCTTGGCTTTTGGTACAACATCGAATCTAGACATCAGATCGACGTGCTCGACATGGGTTGTAGGACAGTCCATCCACCTGCTACACATGCCTCCAAGAGGAAGACAACGCAGAGCACATCCACATCCAATGTGGATACGCGGGACATTTGACATCGGTGCTTGTCGGACCTCAATATCACAGTTAGACGGCCGAAAGTAGATGATACTTTCCTTCATTGGTGGCTGCAAGCCAGAGTTACCTTCCAGAGAGCGAACAGAAGAGGATTTGACACATTCATCATTGCAGTTGCTTGGTCACTTTGGAAACAGAGGAATGCTAGAGTATTTAATCGTCTACAGCAAATCAAGTCGGCAATCCAATTGCACAAGCACATCATGGAGAAGGTCAAGGAGTGGAAAGAGGTCGGCTTAGGTGTGGGTGTTCTCAATTGTTTTGTAAGAGAGTAGGCTTAAGTTCTTGTAATTATGCTTTCCACCATCTATAAAAGTATGGTATGCCTTTGGCATACTCTCAAAAAAATCCCACTTTGAATTCAAATTCAAAGTATAAGTGAAATAAAGAAATTCACAAACATGAAAACTAAAATGTTCATAATGTTGCAAATAATCCATAGTTAATTATGGTGGAGAAACCAACATTTTATTAAGTGTTCAAGTGCCCTAAAACATTTAAAACATAGGGCAAAACAATAATTTATTTTCTTTTAAAATTATAAAAAAATCTAATATAATTTATTTAAGTGCCAAAAATTTTGTGACAGTGGTCTAATTAGTGTACACTAATTTAGGAGAAAATTTTATATTTTATAAAACTATTTTGCCTTTTGGAAACAAAAAAAACAGAAAGAAATAAAAAGAAAAGCAAAAAAATAAAAAAGGAAAAGAAGCCCCTTGCCCATGGGCCTTAGGCCATAGGGACAAGCCCAGCCAACCCGTCCCAGCTCCTCCTCCTGTCGTCTTCCTCCCCGCTCCACTGTTCGTCCGACCGAGCCTCGCAGTCGCCCCGACCACCTCATCGGCAGTGCCGGCAAGAGGATAAGGGTGCCATGCCCCTGACTCCTCGGTCCCTTCTCCCACTCACTCCCCTACTCTCCCCATCGCCCGCACTCTCCCTCTCTAGATCCGTCCCTCGCCCGAGCACGCTCATGGCCTTGCTGTCGTGCTAGCCACGGCCACCGCCGTCCCCGTCCCTCTCCGACATGTCCAGGAGCTCCGTCGGCCTCATCTACATCATCTTCATGGAATAGATCGAGCCGGACGGCCCCGCAGCACCACCCCAACCCCGTCTTCCTCCTTGGGTCCCCACCGCCGTTCGACGTCGACTCCGACCACCTCGAGCCATCCCCGGGCATTCTCTGCAATGCTCGTGAGCCCCTGCTCCTCCTTCCTCTCTCCCCTATCCCTCTTCTTAGTTGTAGCCGCCCCACTGTGTTGTCGTGCTCCGCCGTCCTCCATGTCTGTCGTTCGCGCGTCGTGCGTGCTCCCGAGCGCCTGCGCTAGCAGTTGGCGTTCTCTAGAGCGCGTGCAGCATCACCCGAACCTGCGCTAACCCCCCTAGGTCGTCCTGACGTGTTTTCGAACGGAGCCTGAATGCCGTCGTCGCCCTTGCCGCTCACTGCCGTCGCTGGCGGCCTCCTCCGGTGATGCCACCCCCAACATTCGAAGCGGCTCGCTCCGCTCGTTCTGGTGAGCCCAACCGCGCACCAAACGGCCGCCCTCTAGGCGATTTCCGACGAGGCCAGTGGCCTCCACCGCGTTTCTTCATCGTCGGCGGCTGAACGCCGACCACGCTGATGTGGCCTGGCCTGGGGCCACCCGAGTGTCGCTGACCGGTGGACCCCCAGTGGCCAAGCTGGCCCCGTTGACTTGTTTGACCAGTCAACGATGCTGATTTGGTAGCCTCAGTCACTGACTGGTGGGCCCCCCTAAAACTAATTAAACTACTTAGGTTAATTTAATTAGTCACTGACGTGTAGGCACTAGTGGTTAATTAACTTTTTAGTTAAAATTAAACCCATATTAACACTTCTATCAATGACATGTGGGACCCAGTGGTCAGGTTTGACCCGGACCAGTTGGGCTGACTGCTGACATCATGCTAACGTAATGCTGACGCATTAAATTGATTTTGGATTTAATAATAATTTCAGAAAAATGTTTAAATCTTTCAAAAATCATATATAATAATCTTTGGAAAGTCAGATTAAATCTGTCCAAAATAATCTTTTCAAATTATTTTCATTTAACTTTTTAAAGATTAAATCTTTGGAAATCATATAAAATAATATGTTAATAATAATTTTAGAAAATAATTATATGAAAGTTGCTCAAAAAAATATAACAAATCCAAATATGCAATCTGTTCATCTATCGCATGCCTCTAGCATGATCAACATGGATCTTTCCCATCAGATTCATCTGTTCGAAAAATGCCAAACGCTGGGAAAACATTCTCACACGTTTTCCCGCTTCGCCTGTAACGTGTAGTACTGCGTTAGCCATGTCATGCATCGTGATGCATTTGTTTGCATTATATTTATTGGTTCACCCTCCTCTTCGCTACGTTAGACGCCGAGACCGACGCTGCTACCGAGTACGACTACACTCCTGACGTTCAGCCACTCTCAGCAGAGCTTTCACGCAAGCAAAACCCCCTTGATCATTCCTATATCGCCCATTTCCTTATCTCTCTTGCTTCCATTAGATTTTGCTACTATAATTGTATGATCCTATTCTGATGCATAGCCTGATTTTGTAACCTGCTATTGTTACCTTACCCGCTTATCCTATATGCTTAGTATCACTACAGGAAATAGGTAATTTGCCGTCTGTGGATCACAGACGGCAAAGACCTAAATCCAGACGGCAAAGATTTTGCCGTCAAGAAGCAGACGGCAAACTCAGACAGCAAAGATAAGTCGGCAAAGAATACTTTGCCGTCAACTTTTCACCGGGAAGACGGCAAAGATTTGTCTTTGCCGTCTACCCCGATGAAATGTTGACGGCAAAGACCAGTACTGACGGCAAATCTCCTGTTTCTTGTAGTGTATATGTTGGTTAGTGATCCACCAGTGACCCCTCACCTTGTCCCTGTTGCCCTCGCTTTATGACCTATGACTTGATCAACATGATCGACGCCCTGAGCCCGACACATCACATCACACCCCCTTAGTTGTACGACACTACAGGGTTACTATCGAGTGACGAGGGTGATACCTCATATAACACTTCCGATGAGATCTCTGTAGTGTAGTTAATTGGTCATGGTCTATGGAGGGTAATTCCTCCTTCACCACTTCTGATAATGACCCTGTCGTGCAACACATCAAGAGTGAACCCCGAGGGTGATTCCTCCAAGTTCACCTTGACGGTTACATGAAGTGGAATCCATCGAGGGTGATTCCTCGGATTCCCCCTTGGTGTTATGGACACACGGTTACTTTGACTTTATCCTAGAACCATTAAGCAATCGGGTCGGCCCCGAGGGGTATCTGCAAGTGATGTTAAGTTGGGTCGACTTGGAGCATACCTACGAGATAACTACGTGGCACGACCGAGTATTCTTAGCCCTTGCCGTAAGTCCGTGAGACAAGGCGACATGACCACATATCGTGGATCATTGATCGTTACCGCGCGCTCCTAAGACACTAACGGTTTGGATATGTGATCCAAGTAGGCCGCTGGCCTTTTCGCACTGACCACCACGTGGGAATAAGTATGGGCACTCGGCGTCATACGATTATCCGAAAGCTCTTCGGACGCCGGTGACTAAGCGGCGCGCCCGGTTGGACGGTAACCACCTGCGCTTGTATAAGGGCGTGGGTCTACTCCAGGCTGCGTACGCAACATGCAAGAGTGCAAAGGGAGATGGAGCCAAGACCCATGTGCGCTTAGGATGTAGACCGGCATGTTGGCCTCTCTATTGAGCCTAGGTAGGACTACATCGTGTCGATCAGCTGAGGCCGGGCATAACCCAGGAAAGTGTGTTCGACCGGAGTTAGTCGAGCGTGTTGGGTAAGTTTGTGCACCCCTGGAGGGAAGATAATCTATTCGAATAGCCTTGTCCATGGTAACGGACGCTCGGAGTTGTATCCCGATCTATACAACTAGAACTGGATATTGGAGATGTGAAATGGATATGACGGCTCTGGGATTGCTTTCTTGCAGGGAGTCGAGAAAGGATCTCTAGGCGATACTACAACATACTTATTACTTATGTTATGTTACTCTACTCTCTTCTGATGTTGCAAGATACTCCAAGATGCTAGTCTTCAATATTCTAGGCTTTCCATAATCTTCTAGCATTTCCGCAGTTTGGTCCAAAGATATAGCCCCATTCCTTTTATATCGATGCATACTTAGCATATATCTGATGTAAGTCTTGCGAGTACTTTGGATGAGTACTCATGGTTGCTTTGCTACTTATTTTCCCCTATACCCGATTGCTGTGATCAGATGACGGATCCCAGGAGCCCGATGCCACGACTACTACTAACCCGAGGGTGCCTACTACTACGTGGAGGCCGCTGATGACCAGGAGTAGTTAGGAGGCTCCCAGGCAGGAGGCCTTTCCTTTTCGATCGTTGTTGATGGTTGTGCTAGCCTTCTTTAGGCAGACTTGTTTACCTTATGTCTGCACTCAGATATTGTTGCTTCCACTGACTCGTTTGTATTCGAGCCATCGAGGCCCCTGGCTTGTAATATAAAGCTTGTATGACTTTATTTTGTGTTTGTGTTGTGTTGTGATATTTTCCCGTGAGTCTCTGATCTTGATCGTGCATGTTTGCGTGTATGATTAATGCATGATTAAGTCTAGGCGTCACAACCATCCATCGTTTCGTGTGTGACGGACGAGCTCGGGGAACGATGCTGCGGCGAACGATGGGACGAGGAGCATGTGCTTGCTGTGGCCATGGCAGCGTCTTGAGAGAAATGGCCGACGTGGGGTGGCACATACCCAACATGAGGAGGGCGTGTGAGGGAGTCCGGGATTAAGGGGTCCTTGGACAGTCGGACTATATACTTTGGCTGGACTGTTGGACTATGAAGATACAAGATTGAAGATTTCGTCCCGTGTCTGGATGGGACTCTCCTTTGCGTGGAAGGCAAGCTTGGCAATTCGGATATGTAGATCTTCTTCTCTATAACCGACTCTGTGTAACCCTAGCCCCCTCCGGTGTCTATATAAACCGGAGGGTTTAGTCCGTAGGACAACAACAATCATAATCATAGGCTAGCTTCTAGGGTTTAGCCTCTACAATCTCGTGGTAGATCAACTCTTGTAATACTCATATCATCAAGATCAATCAAGCAGGAAGTAGGGTATTACCTCCGTCAAGAGGGCCCAAACCTGGGTAAACATCGTGTCCCCCGCCTCCTGTTACCATTAGCCTTAGACGCACAGTTCGGAACCCCCTACCCGAGATCCGCCGGTTTTGACACCGACATTGGTGCTTTATTGAGAGTTCCACTGTGCCGTCGCGATAAGGCTTGATGGCTCCTTCAATCATCTTCAACGACGTAGTCCAGGGGGAGGTTTTCCTTCCCGGACAGATCTTCGTATTCGGCGGCTTCGTACTGCGGGCCAACTCGCTTGGCCATCTGGAGCAGATCGATAGCTACGCCCCTGGCCATCAGGTCAGGTTTGGAAGCTTGAACTATACTGCCGACATCCATGGAGACTTGATCTTCGACGGATTCGAGCCCATGTCAGGTGCACCGAACAGTCATGACGAGCATGACTTAGATCTGCCATCGGACAGTGTTCGGGAGGTCGCGCCTGCAGCGGGCCTGGGAATCAATCCGGAGCAGATTGTGCCATCCAAGGACGGGTGGATGGACCCCGCCACGGAGGCCGCACACTCATCGGCCTTGGAGCCGAACACTGACCCCACCTCCTGTAAGGCCGGTATCATCGGACCCTCGGACTCGTCTCCGGCTACAGGATCCGAACCGCGTACGTTCGTGCCTATCGAATCTGATTGGGCACCGGTCACGGAGTTCACCTCCACGGATATCTTTCAGCACTCACCCTTGGGTGATGTGCTAAATTCATTAAGGTCTCTCTCCTTGTCAGGATACTCTTGGCCGAACTATGTCCGGCTCGAGTGGGAAGCGGACGACGAAGAAATTCGTTCCCCACCCACCACCCACTTAATAGCCACTGTCGATGACTTAACCGAAGTGCTTGACTTCAACTCCGAAGACATCGACGGTATGGATGACGATGCAGGAGAATAACAGGAACCACCGCCTATAGGGCGCTGGACAACCACCTCATCATATGATATATACATGGTGGACACCTCCAAAGAAAGCAATGGCGATGAGGCAACGGAAGATAATCCCCTGGAGAAGCAATCTAGGCACCAGCGTCATAGGCACCGCTCCAAGCCCCACCATAGCAAAAATAGTGATACCAACATAAGAGATGATAACAATCCAGATGGTGCCGAAGACGAAAACAATCCTATCCAGCCAGGCTTCGAGCAAGGCCGAGCAAGAAGATGGGCAAGCTAGCCCTAAGGAACAGGCGACAGATGGAGAATCAGAGGATGATAATTACATGCCTCTCTCCGAAGACGAAGTGAGCCTTGGCGATGAAGAATTCATCGTGCCTGAGGATCCCAACGAGCAGGAGCGCTTCAAGCGCCGGCTTATAGCCACTGCAAAAAGCCTGAAGAAAAAAGCAGCAACAGCTTCAAGCAGATCAAGAACTGCTAACCGATAGATGGACGGAGGTCCTGGCTGCCGAGGAATACGGACTCGAGCGCCCTACGAAAAGTTACGCAAAGCACAGGTTGCTACCTCAACTCGAGGAGGAGGCATTAAAACCCACACTACCAGCGCACGATGCGGCTGACCGGCCACCCCGTGGCTGAGACAAAGCGGCATACCAGCCCGAAGTCCAGCCCGCACCCCGACGCCAAACAAGCAAAAACACAAAGGTCGGGGGCTCCACGCATGACCTGCGAGACAAATTGAAAAACAAAGCAGGACAGTCAAGATCGATCTACAGATCACGGGGGCGCGCCCCAATGCGTGACGATGACCATCACGCTAGATACACCAACAAATCCGGCCGGACTGAATACAATGTAGCCCGGCACAGAGGCGCCGCACACCCCCAATGCTTCACTGATGAAGTAATGGATCATGAATTCCTAGAAGGGTTTAAACCCGTGAACATTGAATCATATGATGGTACTACAGACCCCGTGGTATGGATAGAAGATTTCTTCCTCCATATTCACATGGCCCGCGGAGATGATCTACACGCCATCAAGTACCTCCCACTAAAACTCAAGGGACCGGCTCGGCATTGGCTGAATAGCTTGCCGGCAAACTCCATCAGGAGTTGGGAGAACTTGGCAGACGCATTCCTTGACAACTTCCAGGGCACTTATGTGCGACCACCGGATGCTGATGACCTAAGTCACATAACCCAACAGCCTGGAGAGTCAGCCAGGAAATTTTGGACCCGATTCCTAACTAAAAAGAACCAAATTGTCGACTGTCCGGATGTCGAAGCCCTAGCGGCCTTTAAGCATAACATCCGTGACGAGTGGCTTGCCCGACATCTCGGCCAAGAAAAGCCAAAGTCCATGGCAGCCCTCACAACACTCGTGGCCCGCTTTTGTGTGGGCGAGGATAGCTGGTTGGCTCGTAGCAACAACACAGCAAGCAATCCTGGCACATCAAAAGCCAGGGATAGCAACGACAAACCACGGCGCAACAAACACAAGCACCGCAAAAACGGTGATAGTGCCGAAGACACGGCAGTCAATGCCAGATTCCGTGGCTCCAAGTCCGGTCAGCGGAAAAAGCCATTCAACAAAAACAATTTAGGCATGTCCAGTTTGGACCGCATACTCGACCGTCCATGCCAAATTCATGGCACCCCAGGAACACCAGCCAATCATACCAACAGAGAATGCTGGGTCTTCAGACAAGCCGGTAGGTTAGGTGCCGAAAACAAGGGGAAGGGGTCCCAAAGCGATGATGACGACGTGGAGCCCCGATCACGGAACACAAGAGGACAGAAGAAATTCCCTCCCCAGGTGAAAATGGTGAATATGATATACGCAACCCATATTCCCAAGCAGGAACGGAAGCGTGCACTAAGGGACATCAATGCGATGGAGCCAGTCGCCCCAAAGTTCAACCCATGGTCCTCCTGTCCGATCACTTTCGATCGCAGGGACCATCCTACCAGTATCCGTCATGGCGGTTCGGCCACATTGGTCCTCGACCCCATCATCAACAGATTCCATCTCACACGAGTCCTCATGGATAGTGGCAGCAGCCTGAACCTGCTCTATCAGGATACAGTGCGCAAAATGGGCATCGACCCCTCAAGGATCAAGCCCACAAAAACCACCTTCAAAGGTGTCATACCAGGTGTGGAGGCCTGTTGCACAGGCTCAATCACACTGAAAGTGGTCTTCGGATCTCCGGACAGTTACCGTACTGAAGAGTTAGTCTTTGACATCGTCCCCTTTTGCAGTGACTATCAGGCATTGCTCGGACGAACCATGTTTGCTCAGTTCAACGTGGTGCCACATTATGCCTACTGTAAACTCAAGATGCCTGGTCCGTGCGGCGTCATCACGGTTAATGGCGCGGCCAAGCTCCCGGACACCGCTAAAGAGTCCGAACTACTGCGCGGCAGGATAGCCCGGCTCGCCCTAAGCTTAATTAAAAACACTCCAGCAAAAAGTTAGACAAGCCACATACCGCGGCTCAATCGCTCTGTGGCACAAAACCATTTCTTACATTTTCTTTGCAGGTTCACCTTCGCGTAGGCCAGGACGGATGGCATGAAGACAGTTCGAGCGCGTAAGGGAATCTCTAGATATTCCCCTCTATGATCATCCGACCACACTCCGGATCCGCATACACCTTCCTCCCACCTGGTCTCAGCAGGTCCCGCAGTCATATCCCTTTTTATCACATTACCTGTACTCATACGCATTGACGTATTATTCAAATACAACATGTGGGTTTATATGATGCTCGTCTACTGCTATTTCTTATTAAAACTATTTTGTTAAAAGTTAGTTGCATATCACGATATGCCTTAATATGCTAGGGGCTTCATTATACCCATACTACGGCAAAAAAAGTCCGAACACCTTCACGGTAGTTCGGCACCCCGAACTTATAGCATTATATGCATCAGCTCCGAATCATGTCTTGGGTCAATAGTTGGGTTTGCCCGGCTCCTATGTTTTGGTACCTTATGTTCCGCTATATTGGCTAAGGTAGCACAGGGAGCACTACTGCGATTGTGTCCCGGTTCTTCCGGATGAGCACCTCAGTAGAGAAAGCCGAAAATTGACTGTCATGATGCAGCGAGAGTTGGTCAGTTGTTCGAGTGGTTGTAAAATCTTTAAGGATTTCTTCCGCATAATGCCATAACCAGTGCAGCGTGCGATGGATCGGCTTTTCTTCCGACCAGGCGCTTATAGAGCCCCTCATGCGGTCTTCTGAACACCAGGGGCTGCGCCTACCTTCCTTTTAAAACTCCTATGGCTAAGTGAGAGTGATAAAGCCATATAGTCTGATTGCCTAGTTCGCTGTAATGAACACCTCCTTCAAGGACCCAAAACTGGGATAAAGAGTGCTCAGGTTTATCCCGAACACCCCCATACTTACTACGTGGGGGCAGAAGCTGACGACTGGCCAACTCTCAGGATTAGTAAATAAAACGGCCGCACAGGAGGAAAAACTTTCAAACAACAAGCAATAAATAATAGAAATGACCTTGTTCAAACATTACAAAGGACAAACATGACCGTATTCATGGAAATATAATGTCCTTGGTGCATTGCTCCGCCGCAAGGCGGGCTCCTTTGAAGACACCTTCATAATACAGCTCGGGCTTGCGGTGCTCGTTTCCCTCCGGCGGTCCCTCGGTCATCAGCTTCTCCGCATCCATCTTCCCCAATGCACCTTTGCGCGGGCGAAGGCCATTCACGCACCTTCTATGTAGACCGACCGCTTGATGACTTCGAGTCGAGGGCAGGCACTCACAAGATGCTTCACGAGTCCAAAGTAACTACTCAGAATCGGCTTGGCGGGCCACAGTCGGATAATTAAATCCTTCATGGCTAGCTCAGCCACCTTATGCAGTTTGATCAGCTACTTCAGTTGATCGGAAAAAGGCACCGGATAATTCGGTGCCAGATACTGCATCCAGAAGAGCTTATCCGCAGTATACCTCTCTTCGGCTCGGTACAATTGGCGGCATCAGATATGGTGCACGGCAGCTCTGCAAATACCCCTGGGGAAATCAGAATTCAAACTATCAACTTGATTTTCTCCTTTCAAATACCCGCTTTGTATAGAAAAAGCCTTACCGGCCGCAGTCTTCCTCGCCTCCTGGATTTCCTTCAGGGCACCTTGGGCTTTCCCCCGGGCATCACTTGCGGCTTGGCGAGCCTGGAAGAGTTCGGATTCTTTCCTTGATAAACTCTGCTCCAAGATCTCGCATTTCTTCACGGCTTCTTGAAGCTCTCGCTCAGCCTCAATAACCCTGGCCTCGTGCTTCTCACGGAGAGCCTGCTCTGCGGCTACCTTCTTCTTGGCTTCGGCCACAGCCTTTTTAAGAGCCTCAATTTCGCCCGTCGCCCCTAGAGCACATCATAAAAATATTTTCATCATGCACACTTATTCATTTGTGCTAAATAAACAAGGTTTCTGCATACCTTGGTTATCCTCCAGCTATTTCTGCACTCGGCCAAGTTCTCCTTCGGCCCGCTCCAGACTATGCCTAAGTATGGATACTTCCACAGCATGAGAGGCGACAGATGCTACAGACGCCTGCTTATTAAAAGGAGATAGATGTCATCAAGTAAGTCTCCTGCGAACATAAAATTTGATCCTCTGTCCGGTTCTTTCTTTCACCGAACAGTGTATCAGGGGCTGCTATCTATATCATGACACTCTTCCAAACCTCATAAAACATACCTCAAAGCCTCTCATGAGGCTGATACAGGATTCATTCAGTCCACTCTCAGCAGACTGAATCTTTTCAATCACCGCACCCATAAGGGCACGGTGTTCATCAATGATGGAGGCGCTCTTCAGCGCCGCAAATAAAGCATCTGGCGCCTCTGGTTGGACAGAGGTTGCCGGCGGAACAGACACACCCCCTCCAGCCGACGGAGGCCGTCTGCCTGATTCTAGGGCATTATGGATATCCAAAACCATGTCCGGCTGGAGGCCGGATTCAAGACGACCCCCGCCATCGACATCCACGGGAGCCTTCTCTCCCGTGTGTCTGGACCCTGAGGTTTGGCCTCCTGGCACTGCCTTTGTGGTCTCCCC
>NC_041387.1:108201166-108211393 GCF_002162155.2 Triticum dicoccoides | reverse complement strand
GCCCGGGTCCTCCTGGGACGAAACCTCGATGTCATTCACATGTCTGGGGGAGGGGGCCTTCGGGGGTGTCCCTCTCCATAGCATCCAAACCAAGCAAATCCTCCGATGAGGATTGATCGGCGCGGGACCTCGCAGGACTGTAAAAAGTATGGCTCATATTAAAATGTTATGCCACGACAAGTCTGGACGCATAAGCATGTTCAGATTTTATACTCACGAGTTCACCAGGGGCTGGGCCCTGGGATCCCACTCCGGGCTGCTATCGGCGGCGGTAGTGGACTCCTCTGGAAGGGGAGTTTTACCCTTTTAGGCGACTCGGCCTCCAAAGATGTGGAGGCCGTCCTTTTCTTTCTTCCCCCATGGGGGATTCATGTCCCTCCTCCTCCTCGTCCTCTTCGGAGGAAGAATGGGCATTGGAGTCTTCGGATTTTGTGTCCGAAGCACCACGGCGACGGAGGCCGCCCCTGGTCTTCTTGGCCTCCTTTTCGACCTTCTCCTTTGGTGCCTTGTAAGGCGCCGGGACCAGCATCTTCATCAGAAGTGGGCCGGGCGGTTCTTCTGGCAGCGGGGCCGGATAGTAGATCCGCCCCGCCTTCTTCGCCCAGCCCTAGGAAATTTGTGGGGAACACATTAAGCATTTTCCTAAGGATATGCAAATAAAACATATGAATTGGCAACATACAATTACTTACCGAACTTGCAGGGCGGGACAGTTGGTACCCGCGTTCCTCGGCGGAGTCCGGCCACGATTTGCCGGACTTGAAAACACCTTCTAGATGTCCTTATGCAAGGAGCCAAAGAGCTCTAGCAAGGTCTGTTGCTTGGCCGGGTCGAACTCCCATAAATTGCAAGCCCGGTGTTGACAAGGTAGAATCCGACAAACTAACATCACCTGGACTACATTGGCAAGCTTGATGTTCTTGTCTTCCATGTCCTGAACGCGCGTCTGGAGTGCCGATAGTTCGTCAGACGAAGCCCAGTCCAGGCCCTTCTTGGGCCAGGACGTAAGTCGCAGGGGGGCTCCGTATCTAAACTCCGGAGCGGCGGCCCATTCCTTGCCACGCAGCTCGGTGATGTAAAACCACTGTTGCTGCCACTCCTTGACGGAATCATTGAAAGTACCTGTTGGCCATGTAATGTTGGGCATCTTGCTCACCATGACGCCTCCGCACTCAGCATGCTCACCGCTCACTAACTTGGGCTTCACATTAAAGACTTTCAGCCATAAGCCGAAATGTGGCGGGATGCGGAGGAAGGCCTCGCACATGACGATGAATGTCGAGATGTTGAGGAAGGAATTGGGGGATAGATCGTGAAAATCAATCCCATAACAATACATGATGCCGCGAACGAAGGGGTGAAGGGGAAACCCTAGCCTGCGGATGAAATGAGGGAGGAATACCACCCTCTCATGGGGTTCCGAAGTAGGGACGATCTGTCCCGCCGTTGGGAGACGGTGGCCAATTCTTTTGGCCAAATACCTGCCCCCCCCCCCTGTTAGGGAACGTAGTAATTTCAAAAAAATTCCTACGCACACGCAAGATCATGGTGATGCATAGCAACGAGAGGGGAGAGTGTTCGTCCACGTACCCTCGTAGACCGTAAGCGGAAGCGTTATGACAACGCAGTTGATGTAGTCGTACGTCTTCACGATCCGACCGATCCAAGCACCGAACGTACGGCACCTCCGAGTTCAGCACACGTTCAGCTCGATGACGATCCCCGGGCTCCGATCCAGCAAAGCGTCGGTGATGAGTTCCGTCAGCACGACGGCGTGGTGACGATGATGGTGTTCTACCGGCGCAGGGCTTCGCCTAAACTCCGCGACGATATGACCGAGGTGGAATATGGTGGAAGGGGGCACCGCACACGGCTAAGGAACGATCCGTAGATCAACTTGTGTGTCTATGGGGTGCCCCCTGCCCCCGTATATAAAGGAGGGAGGGGGGAGGCCGGCCGGCCCTTGTTGGGCGCGCCAGGAGGAGGAGTCCTCCTCCTAGTAGGAGTAGGACTCCTCCTTTCCTACTCCTACTAGGAGGGGAAGGAAGGGGGAGAGGAGGGGAAGGAAAGAGGGGGGCGCCCCCCCCCCCCTCCTAGTCCAATTCAGACCAGAGGGAGAGGGGGCGCGCGGCCCTTCCTGGCCGCCCCTCTCTCTTCCCACCAAGGCCCATATGGCCCATTAACTCTTCGGGGGGGTTCCGGTAACCCTCCGGCAGTCCGGTTTTCTCCGAAATCACCCGGAACACTTCCGGTGTCCGAATATAGTCGTCCAATATATCAATCTTTATGTCTCGACCATTTCGAGACTCCTCGTCATGTCCGTGATCACATCCGGGACTCCGAACAAACTTCGGTACATCAAAACTTGTAAACTCATAATAAAACTGTCATCGTAACGTTAAGCGTGCGGACCCTACGGGTTCGAGAACTATGTAGACATGACCTAGAACTATTCTCGGTCAATAATCAATAGCGGAACCTGGATGCCCATATTGGTTCCTACATATTCTACGAAGATCTTTATCGGTCAAACCGCATAACAACATATGTTGTTCCCTTTGTCATCGGTATGTTACTTGCCCGAGATTTGATCGTCGGTATCCAATACCTAGTTCAATCTCGTTACCGGCAAGTCTCTTTACTCGTTCTGTAACACATCATCTTATAACTAACTTGTTAGTTACAATGCTTGCAAGGCTTAGGTGATGAGTATTACCGAGAGGGCCCAGAGATACCTCTCTGACAATCGGAGTGACAAAACCTAATCTCGAATTATGCCAACCCAACATGTACCTTCGGAAACACCTGTAGAGCACCTTTATAATCATCCAGTTACGTTGTGACGTTTGGTAGCACACAAAGTGTTCTTCCGGTAAACGTGAGTTGCACAATCTCATAGTTGCAGGAACTTTGTATAAGTCATGAAGAAAGCAATAGCAACATACTAAATGATCAAGTGCTAGGCTAACGGAATGGGTCATGTCAATCACATCATTCTCCTAATGATGTGATCCCATTAATCAAATGACAACACATGTCTATGGTTAGGAAACATAACCATCTTTGATTAATGAGCTAGTCAAGTAGAGGCATACTAGTGACTTTATGTTTGTCTATGTATTCACACGTGTATCATGTTTACGGTTAATACAATTCTAGCATGAACAATAAACATTTATCATGATATGAGGAAATAAATAATAACTTTATTATTGCCTCTAGGGCATATTTCCTTCAGTCTCCCACTTGCACTAGAGTCAATAATCTAGATTACATAGTAATGATTCTAACACCCATGGAGTCTTGGTGCTGATCATGTTTTGCTCGTGAGAGAGGCTTAGTCAATGGGTCTGCAACATTCAGATCCGTATGTATCTTGCATATCTCTATGTCTCCCACTTGGACTTGGTCCCGAATGGAATTGAAGCGTCTCTTGATGTGCTTGGTCCTCTTGTGAAATCTGGATTCCTTTGCCAAGGCAATTGCACCAGTATTGTCACAGAAGATCTTCATTGGTCCCGATGCACTAGGTATGACACCTAGATAGGAAATGAACTCCTTCATCCAGACTCCTTCATTTGTTGCTTCTGAAGCAGCTATGTACTCCGCTTCACATGTAGATCCCGCTACGACGCTTTGTTTAGAACTGCACCAACTTACAGCTCCATCATTTAATAAAAACACGTATCCGGTTTGCGATTTAGAATCGCCCATATCAGTGTCAAAGCTTGCATCGACGTAACCGTTTACGACTAGCTCTTTGTCACCTCCATATACGAGAAACATATCCTTAGTCCTTTTCAGGTATTTCAGGATGTTCTTGACCGCTGTCCAGTGATCCACTCCTGGATTACTTTGGTACCTTCCTGCCAAGCTTATTGCTAAGCATACGTCAGGTCTGGTACATAGCATTGCATACATGATAGAGCCTATGGCTGAAGCATAGGGAACATTTTTCATTTTCTCTCTATCTTCTGCTGTGGTCGGGCATTGAGTTTGACTCAACTTCACACCTTGTAGCACAGGCAAGAATCCTTTCTTTGCCTGATCCATTTTGAACTTTTTCAAAATTTTGTCAAGGTATGTGCTTTGTGAAAGTCCTATTAAGCGTCTTGATCTATCTCTATAGATCTTGATGCCCAATATGTAAGCAGCTTCACCGAGGTCTTTCATTGAAAAACTTTTATTCAAGTATCCTTTTATGCTATCCAGAAATTCTATATCATTTCCAATTAATAATATGTCATCTACATATAAAATTAGAAATGCTACAGAGCTCCCACTCACTTTCTTGTAAATACAGGCTTCTCCAAAGGTCTGTATAAAACCATATGCTTTGATCACACTATCAAAGCGTTTATTCCAACTCCGAGATGCTTGCACCAGTCCATAAATGGAACGCTGGAGCTTGCACACTTTGTCAGCACCTTTTGGATCAACAAAACCTTACGGCTGCATCATATACAACTCTTCTTCTAGAAATCCATTCAAGAATGCAGTCTTGACATCCATTTGCCAAATTTCATAATCATGAAATGCAGCAATAGCTAACATGATTCGGACGGACTTAAGCATCGCTACGGGTGAGAAAGTCTCATTGTAGTCAACCCCTTGAACTTGTCGAAAACCTTTTGCAACAAGTTGAGCTTTATAGACAGTTATATTACCATTAGCGTCAGTCTTCTTCTTAAAAATCCATTTATTCTCAATGGCTTGCCGATCATCGGGCAAGTCAACCAAAGTCCATACTTTGTTTTCATACATGGATCCCATCTCAGATTTCATGGCTTCTAGCCATTTTGCGGAATCCAGGCTCATCATCGCTTCATCATAGTTCATAGGTTCATCATGGTCAAGTAACATGACTTCCAGAATAGGATTACCGTACCACTCTGGTGCGGATCTTACTCTGGTAGACCTACGAGGTTTAGTAGAAACTTGATCTGAAGTTTCATGATCATTATCATTAGCTTCCTCACTAATTGGTGTAGTTGTCACAGGAACTGGTTCTCGTGATGAACTACTTTCCAATAAGGGAGTAGATACAGTTATCTCATCAAGTTCTACTTTCCTCCCACTCACTTCTTTCGAGAGAAACTCCTTCTCTAGAAAGGATCCATTCTTAGCAACGAATGTCTTGCCTTCGGATCTGTGATAGAAGGTGTACCCAATAGTCTCTTTTGGGTATCCTATGAAGACACATTTCTCCGATTTAGGTTCGAGCTTATCTGGTTGAAGTTTCTTCACATAAGCATCGCAGCCCCAAACTTTAAGAAACGACAACTTTGGTTTCTTGCCAAACCACAGTTCATAAGGCGTCGTCTCAACGGATTTTGATGGTGCCCTATTTAACGTGAATGCGGCCGTCTCTAAAGCATAACCCCAAAACGATAGCGGTAAATCAGTAAGAGACATCATAGATCGCACCATATCAAGTAAAGTACGATTACGATGTTCGGACACACCATTTCGTTGTGGTGTTCCAGGTGGCGTGAGTTGCGAAACTATTCCACATTGTTTCAAGTGTAGGCTAAACTCATAACTCAAATACTCTCCTCCATGATCAGATCGTAGAAATTTTATTTTCTTGTTATGATGATTTTCCACTTCACTCTGAAATTCTTTGAACTTTTCAAATGTTTCAGACTTTTGTTTCATCAAGTAGATATACCCATATCTGCTCAAATCATCTGTGAAGGTGAGAAAATAACGATACCCGCCGCAAGCCTCAACATTCATTGGGCCACAAACATCAGTATGTATGATTTCCAACAAATCAGTTGCTCGCTCCATAGTTCCGGAGAACGGCGTTTTAGTCATCTTGCCCATAAGGCACGGTTCGCAAGTACCAAGTGATTCATAATCAAGTGATTCCAAAAGTCCATCAGTATGGAGTTTCTTCATGCGCTTTACACCGATATGACCCAAACGGCAGTGCCACAAATAAGTTGCACTATCATTATTAACTCTACATCTTTTGGTTTCAACACTATGAATATGTGTATCACTACTATCGATATTTAATAAAAATAGACCACTCTTCAAGGGTGCATGACCATAAAAGATATTACTCATATAAATAGAACAACCATTATTCTCTGATTTAAATGAATAACCGTCTCGCATCAAACAAGATCCAGATATAATGTTCATGCTCAACGCTGTCACCAAATAACATTTATTTAGGTCTAAAACTAATCCCGAAGGTAGATGTAGAGGTAGCGTGCCGACCGCGATCACATCGACTTTGGAACCGTTTCCCACGCGCATCGTCACCTCGTCCTTAGCCAGTGCTCGCTTATTCCGTCGTCCCTGTTTCGAGTTGCAAATATTAGCAACAGAACCAGTATCAAATAACCAGGTGCTACTACGAGCTCTAGTTAGGTACACATCAATAACATGTATATCACATATACCTTTGTTCACTTTGCCATCCTTCTTATCCGCCAAATACTTGGGGCAGTTCCGCTTCCAGTGACCAGTCTGCTTGCAGTAGAAGCACTCAGTTTCAGGCTTAGGTCCAGACTTGGGTTTCTTCTCTTGAGCAGCAACTTGCTTGCTGTTATTCTTGAAGTTCCCCTTCTTCCCTTTGCCTTTTTTCTTGAAACTAGTGGTCTTGTTGACCATCAACACTTGATGCTCCTTCTTGATTTCTACCTTCGCAGCTTTTAGCATTGCGAAGAGCTCGGGAATAGTCTTGTTCATCCCTTGCATATTATAGTTCATCACAAAGCTCTTGTAGCTTGGTGGCAGTGATTGGAGAATTCTGTCAATGACGCTATCATCCGGAAGATTAACTCCCAGTTGAATCAAGTGATTATTATACCCAGACATTTTGAGTATATGTTCACTGACAGAACTATTCTCCTCCATCTTGCAGCTTTAGAACTTATTGGAGACTTCATATCTCTCAATCCGGGCATTTGCTTGAAATATTAACTTCAACTCCTGGAACATCTCATATGCTCCATGACGTTCAAAACGTCGTTGAAGACCCGGTTCTAAGCCGTAAAGCATGGCACACTGAACTATAGAGTAGTCATCAGCTTTGCTCTGCCAGACGTTCTTAACGTCGTCAGTTGCATCAGCAGCAGGCCTGGCACCCAGCGGTGCTTCCAGGACGTAACTTTTCTGTGCAGCAATGAGGATAATCCTCAGGTTACGGACCCAGTCCGTGTAATTGCTACCATCATCTTTCAACTTTGCTTTCTCAAGGAACGCATTAAAATTCAACGGAACAACAGCACGAGCCATCTATCTACAAACAAACATAGACAAGCAAAATACTATCAGGTACTAAGTTCATGATAAAATTTAAGTTCAATTAATAATATTACTTAAGAACTCCCACTTAGACAGACATCTCTCTAGTCATCTAAGTGATCACGTGATCCAAATCAACTAAACCATAACCGATCATCACGTGAGATGGAGTAGTTTTCAATGGTGAACATCACTATGTTGATCATATCTACTATATGATTCATGCTCGACCTTTCGGTCTCCGTGTTCCGAGGCCATATCTGCATATGCTAGGCTCGTCAAGTTTAACCTGAGTATTCTGCGTGTGCAAAACTGGCTTGCATCCGTTGTAGATGGACGTAGAGCTTATCACACCCGATCATCACGTGGTGTCTGGGCATGACGAACTTTGGCAACGGTGCATACTCAGGGAGAACACTTCTTGATAATTTTAGTGAGAGATCATCTTAAAATGCTACCGTCAATCAAAGCAAGATAAGATGCATAAAGGATAAACATCACATGCAATCAATATAAGTGATATGATATGGCCATCATCATCTTGTGCTTGTGATCTCCATCTCCGAAGCACCGTCATGATCACCATCGTCACCGATGCGACACCTTGATCTTCATCGTAGCATCGTTGTCGTCTCGCCAACTATTTCTTCTACGACTATCGCTACCGCTTAGTGATAAAGTAAAGCAATTACAGGGTGTTTGCATTTCATACAATAAAGTGACAACCATATGGCTCCTGCCAGTTGCCGATAACTTCGGTTACAAAACATGATCATCTCATACAATAAAATATAGCATCACGTCTTGACCATATCACATCACAACATGCCTTGCAAAAACAAGTTAGACGTCCTCTACTTTGTTGTTGCAAATTTTACGTGGCTGCTACGGGCTTAGCAAGAACCGTTCTTACCTACGCATCAAAACCACAATGATAGTTCGTCAAGTTAGTGCTGTTTTAACCTTCGCAAGGACCGGGCGTAGCCACACTCGATTCAGCTAAAGTGAGAGAGACAGACACCCGCCAGCCACCTTTAAGCACAAGTGCTCGCAACGGTGAAACCAGTCTCGCGTAAGCGTACGCGTAATGTCGGTCCGGGCCGCTTCATCTCACAATACCGCCGAACCAAAGTATGACATGCTGGTAAGCAGTATGACTTGTATCGCCCACAACTCACTTGTGTTCTACTCGTGCATATGACATCTACGCATAAAACCAGGCTTGGATGCCACTGTTAGGGAACGTAGTAATTTCAAAAAAATTCCTACGCACACGCAAGATCATGGTGATGCATAGCAATGAGAGGGGAGAGTGTTCGTCCACGTACCCTCGTAGACCGTAAGCGGAAGCGTTATGACAACGCAGTTGATGTAGTCGTACGTCTTCAGGATCCGACCGATCCAAGCACCGAACGTACGGAACCTCCGAGTTCAGCACACGTTCAGCTCGATGACGATCCCCGGGCTCCGATCCAGCAAAGCGTCGGCGATGAGTTCCGTCAGCACGGCGGCGTGGTGACGATGATGGTGTTCTACCGGCGCAGGGCTTCGCCTAAACTCCGCGACGATATGACCGAGGTGGAATATGGTGGAAGGGGGCACCGCACACGGCTAAGGAACGATCCGTAGATCAACTTGTGTGTCTATGGGGTGCTCCCTGCCCCCGTATATAAAGGAGGGAGGGGGGAGGCCGGCCGGCCCTTGTTGGGCACGCCAGGAGGAGGAGTCCTCCTCCTAGTAGGAGTAGGACTCCTCCTTTCCTACTCCTACTAGGAGGGGAAGGAAGGGGGAGAGGAGGGGAAGGAAAGAGGGGGGCGCCGCCCCCCCCCCCCTCCTAGTCCAATTCGGACCAGAGGGAGAGGGGGCGCGCGGCCCTTCCTGGCCGCCCCTCTCTCTTCCCACCAAGGCCCATGTGGCCCATTAACTCTCCGGGGGGGTTCCGGTAACCCTCCGGCACTCCGGTTTTCTCCGAAATCACCCGGAACACTTCCGGTGTCCGAATATAGTCGTCCAATATATCAATCTTTATGTCTCGACCATTTCGAGACTCCTCGTCATGTCCGTGATCACATCCGGGACTCCGAACAAACTTCGGTACATCAAAACTTGTAAACTCATAATAAAACTGTCATCGTAACGTTAAGCGTGCGGACCCTACGGGTTCGAGAACTATGTAGACATGACCTAGAACTATTCTCGGTCAATAACCAATAGTGGAACCTGGATGCCCATATTGGTTCCTACATATTCTACGAAGATCTTTATCGGTCAAACCGCATAACAACATACGTTGTTCCCTTTGTCATCGTTATGTTACTTGCCCGAGATTTGATCGTCGGTATCCAATACCTAGTTCAATCTCGTTACCGGCAAGTCTCTTTACTCGTTCTGTAACACATCATCTTATAACTAACTCATTAGTTACAATGCTTGCAAGGCTTAGGTGATGAGTATTACCGAGAGGGTCCGACAATCGGAGTGACAAAACCTAATCTCGAATTATGCCAACCCAACATGTACCTTCGGAAACACCTGTAGAGCACCTTTATAATCACCTAGTTACGTTGTGACGTTTGGTAGCACACAAAGTGTTCTTCCGGTAAACGTGAGTTGCACAATCTCATAGTTGCAGGAACTTTGTATAAGTCATGAAGAAAGCAATAGCAACATACTAAACGATCAAGTGCTAGGCTAACGGAATGGGTCATGTCAATCACATCATTCTCCTAATGGTGTGATCCCATTAATCAAATGACAACACATGTCTATGGTTAGGAAACATAACCATCTTTGATTAATGAGCTAGTCAAGTAGAGGCATACTAGTGACTTTATGTTTGTCTATGTATTCACACGTGTATCATGTTTCCGGTTAATACAATTCTAGCATGAATAATAAACATTTATCATGATATGAGGAAATAAATAATAACTTTATTATTGCCTCTAGGGCATATTTCCTTCA
>NC_041387.1:108193459-108200952 GCF_002162155.2 Triticum dicoccoides | reverse complement strand
GGACGGTAGAGGCCATCCACTTGCCTCCTGCTCCGGATCCGGACATTTTCGGGAAGCCTTTTTGGGTGGAGAAGACGAACGCTTGGGCACTAGGGCTCGAGCGAAAAGGAATGGATGAGCAGAGGAAGAAGAAGGCGTGGGTGAAAAAGGGAGTTCTTATCCCCTTATAAAGGCAGCAGAGATCCTGCGCCTCCCCACTTGCCCGGTAAATTCGCTTATTCCCCAAGCGCCACGATTGATGGCACGGTTGGGTTACCCACACCCGTATTGATGAGAATCCCACGATAAGGGGACACGATCTCTGCTTCGACAAGACGTGCCGATAAAACCACCTCGCGATATGTGCGGTGGCAGGTTGTGGAAAACGGTTCGAATAATGACCGGGCCGTGGTGTGATGCCACGCTATGAAAAGATGTCAACAGATTAGATTTGTGGAATATTGTGCTCTCTACGGTGGTATGTGGAATTTGTTTTGCAGAGCCGGACACGATCCTTGTGTTCAAAATCTTCTATGGAGTATTCGAAGAAGGAACCCGCCTTGCAATACCGAAGACAATCTGCGCGCCGGACTCATCGTCATTGAAGCCTGGTTCAGGGGCTACTGAGGGAATCCGGGATTAAGGGGTCCTCAGACAGCCGGACTATATACTTTGACCGGACTGTTGGACTATGAAGATACAAGATTGAAGACTTCGTCCCGTGTCCGGATGGGACTCTCCTTTGCATGGAAGGCAAGCTTGGCAATTCGGATATGTAGATCTTCTTCTCTATAACCGACTCTGTGTAACCCTAGCCCCCTCCGGTGTCTATATAAACCAGAGGGTTTAGTCCGTAGGACAACAACAATCATAATCATAGGCTAGCTTCTAGGGTTTAGCCTCTACGATCTCGTGGTAGATCAACTCTTGTAATACTCATATCATCAAGATCAATCAAGTAGGAAGTAGGGTATTACCTCCGCTGAGAGGGCCCGAACCCGGGTAAACATCGTGTCCCCTGCCTCCTGTTACCATTAGCCTTAGACGCATAGTTCAGGACCCCCTACCCGAGATCCGCCGGTTTTGACACCGACAGCGTGCGCCTTGGCGATGATGGACTCCTTGCCGTTGACGTCGGCCTGGTGCTGCGTCGCACAATGCACGACACACTCGGCGGCGACCTTCTTCTCCACCGCAGCAGTTCGCCGGTTCCACCTCTTGGCCAGTTTGGCGTCAAGCTTGGCGAGCTCAGCCGGCGTGAGCTCCGACCGAGGCTTCTTTTTCTTCGCCGCGGGGCGGGCGGCAGCAGGTGGGTTGACGGGATTCACCTTGTTAGCCATGGTGGATGGAGGGAGGGGCAAAGGGCGGGGCGCGCAAGGGTGAAAGATGGGGGCACATGAGCATTTTGGAGGAACATTAGGGAAAGTGACCGCCTGTGCCACCGACAGCGGGCCAGGGGAGGACAAGGGTGCGCGTCCCGTTCGTCCGCGCGCTGTCCGTTCGGCCGTAAACTCGGCTCAAACTTAGACCGGGAATGAGTCGAAAGCGGACAGAAAACGAACAACGGTCTGTTTGCTCCCGCGAGTTGCAGGGCTTGCTTTGTTCGTTTACCTCAAACTAACGCCACCATTGCCGCCCTCACGGCCTGGTCGCTTTGGAGGCACCAGAACGCGGTCATCTTTGATAAAATAGCCCCTTCCTCTGCTGCACTCACTACAGCCATCAAAGACGAAGCTCGCTCCTGGACCGCGGCAGGAGCCCGAGGGATGACCACGTGCAATCTTGTAAACTGAATTTGCTGTTTTGTAGCTGAGCATCCCCATGTCTTCTGCTCTACTCGGGTCCTAGTCTCGCCATTCGTGTGTACACGACTACGACCCACCCCTGTACTGGTTCTATCACTCCTATCAATGCAATGATACGCTACCTTAGTACCTTAGCGTATTCGAGAAAAGAAAAAAAAACGCGGCCGGACCTTATGGAGTTTTTTTTTAGAGAGTACGGACCATACGGAGTCGTGCGTTGGAGTTACCCTGGACTTTCCAAAGCAACGGAACGACTTGTCGACCGTGCGCTCTTCCGACTTGGGATTGAGTAGGATGCAGGTGAGCGGCGGCGCCCGGGGAGCGAAGACTCTGGCCGGCGACGTGAACCCAAGCTTCGACAGCTTGCCGTTTCCCTCTGTGTTCATCGCCGCTTCGGCGAATCGTCTCCTCTTTCTCCGCTGCCGTGGCGCCGGTGCCCACCACCTGTTCGACGGGATGCCTGAGACGCGCACCGACAGGAAGCAAAAGGAAGCGGACGCGGAGGACCACATCAGCGCACTCCCGGACGCGATCCTCGAGCAGGTGCTGTCGCTCCTCCCCGCCCACGAGGCCGTGCGTTCGTGCGTGCTCTCGCGCCGCTGGCGCGTGCTCTGGAAGTCCGTGACCAACCTGCGCATCACCGACGCCGGCAGCTGGAGCAGCGCCGCCAAGTTCAACAGGTTCGTCAACTTCATGCTGCTCTTGCGCCCCGCCTGGAGCCTGCGCGAGGTCGAGCTCTGCACGTTTCCGGCGCAACATGCTCGACCCTTTCCCTTTGTCCACACCAAGGAGCCGGTCCGGTACGTCGAGGAGTGGATTGGGCACGCTGTCGTGTGCGACGTTCAGATGCTCAGGGTCCTTGTCAGCCCAACAACCGAACCGCTGCGGCTCGTCGCGGTGCCTCTGATCTCCCGGTACTTGACGACCCTGCAGCTTCAGTGTGTAGAGCTGGACGACGATGCCTTGGATTTCTCGAGCTGTCCTGTGTTGGAGGATCTAAAGGTGAGCTTATGCATAATTTCTGCTCAGAGGATGTCATCGCACTCGCTCAAGCACCTCTGTGTCGCTGAATGTAGCATTGCATCGGATTTCCGCACACGGATTTCTACCCCGGGTCTTGTTTCGCTGCGCCTGAGTGTTCAGTGCTGGCGGGCTCCTCTGCTTGAAAGCATGCCATTACTAGTAACAGCATATGTCAAAATTAGCCCCCTCCTGCTAGATCATCGATGGTTTGGCTACCATGGAGATAGCACTTCTGATAATCCTGATGGCAGTGGAAAGTGTGTGCTCCTTAGCGGTTTGATCAATGCTACGCATTTGGAGTTGGAAGCTGCAGATGGAGTGGTATGTTCACATTTCGAACTTAATCCCTAGCTTTTTAGGGCATTCACTATTGTGCAGCATTTGTGTGTTCCCTTACTTTATTCATACCATTTATGTAGAAACAAGCTTCTTGTGTTTGCTAGTTGTTGCCTCCCGTTCTGTTCTCAAAGTTATACTACCATTTCAGTAAACACATCCCTGAAAGTTGGTTTTGGTGCGGGTGTATTATCACGCACTATGGTTTAGGGACTCCAGGCTATTTTGAAAATTTGAAAGCAGTTTGAGTCGAAGCTCGTTTTGAATTTGAAAGCTGGACCATATTGTTGTGTGTTATCTCTTGGTTTTGCTATAAATTCTGCAATGTATTCACTTTATCTTGGATTTTTTTTTTGAAACTTTCATGGGGAGAAAAGGCTCCCCACCTGTATCTTGGATATGAATTAGACGGTTACTTGTTCTTTATTTATGCAGCATATTTTCAAGCTAGACTTGGCATGCTGCCCTATATTCAACAAGTTAAAGACCTTGCTAGTCAATGAGTGGGTTGTTGGTCGTGACTTTTGTGCACTACTTTGCTTTCTTCAACACACACCAGTTTTAGAGAAGCTCATTATTCTACTGCACGAGGTATGCGTCTTTTAATCTCGTAGTCGATGTGTTACCAAACTTATGATGCACAATTGATTGACCTATATAGTTTTGTCGGCTGTAGGATCAAAAGCCTATGATGAATATGGGAGAAAGTCACCTTCAATCTCTACGCCTTAAAACTGTTGAATTCAGATGCACAAATGTTGATGAAAGTGGTTCACATTTGTTCAAAGATGCTGACTCTTGATAACTTCAGTATCCAGAAGAACGAACACTAATATTCCATTCCATGTAAGTTAAATATGGATATTTTGGCATGCTTATTTTTATAACATTGTATCTGTTTATATTAGTCACAAAGCAATGACTCAAGAAGTCAATAACTAGGAGTAATGTTTTGACATTTTAGCATTGGTTAAGAAAATGGTAATTATGCATTCATTTTGTAGCAACTATTATCCAAAACAGTACTAGAGATGTATCAAAACGAATCATCATTTATGCACAAGATCATATTATGTATTAAATTATTTCACACATGTGAAGGCCGTCGGCAGTTTATCACTATTGGGATGGTTCTACTCTTTTAGCATTGTTTCTTAAAATGGAAAATTTAATTCGTTTCGTAACAGCTCATATGTTGTGCTCTTGCAAAATTTATCTTTTTCTTAAACAAGCAAATTTATGTTTATATTGTTATAGCTAGAATTAGGATATCTGATTGGTTGAGAAAGAACTGGGTTACGTAGGGGTAAACAGTACGAATTTAATCTGATTTATTCTCAGAAATGAAACCTAGTATGATTTTATGTTTGGCAGCAACATACCTGAAATTATTTATGTCATAGGTTCTGTTCGTAATTTGGATAATAGATGTTAAATTGTGTGTGTAACAGCTCTCTTGAATCTGCAAATTATATCTACTATTTGGCTGTTGCCTTGAAATAGTTCACATCAAAATTCAAAATAAAGAAGTGATTCTATTTCTACCTTGCTGCCTAGCAAAACGAGTGTGACATTGTAGATGCATAAAGGTATTGTATTTTATTCTTTTTTGAGTTCACAGTATGTTAGAAGATAAAGCTTAACAATATTTTCATGTTGATATGATGTTTGAGTTGAAGTACTTGATCCTTATATCAATCAGGAACTGATAGCGCTCAGAAGCTATTACAAATATCTCTAAAATGTAATATGCATTCCGGTGCATGGTGGTGCCTATATAGCTGGTGCTCCCATAGTCAATCATTTGGATTTTCTGTTTTCTTCTCCTACATAGTTACACATCTATGAAATTCACCGGTCCTTATCTTCACCGGTGGAGCTATGGCAAGGCTCAAAGGGCCATGGCCCGCCCAGTGATGGAGCAAAAACAAATTTTACATGAAGTTTATCCCACAGTAATGCATTGATTTTTAATTTGGTAGCACTGCTTGCACTATCCGGCCCGCCCAACATTTTTTGGGTAGCTCCGCCACTGCTTATCTTGGTGCTCACTTGATCTTCCACCTTTTCTCAACTTGGTACTTTTTTTTGAGAAAACGCAAGAGAGCTTGCATTTCATTGCTTGGAAAGAAAGAGGGTTTTAGTTACAGTCCTCCAAGGAGGGAATTACAGTGCCCAAAGGCACATCAGTGAACGTCCCAAGTTTGCGGTACAATGGCTCGTAGCCCTAGGGCGCCGGCTCTGGCCCAGAGGGCGGCCTCGTCCTTGATCTTCGTGAGCAGGTCGGTCGCCGAGGGCCATCCTCTATCGAAGACGCAATCGTTACGATGCTTCCAAATCATCCGTGGGACGAGGTGGTCACGGAGGCGAGGCCCTTGCGCATGGGTTTGGGGGTGTGCTGCCGCGCCGTGTGCCACCAGTCGTTGAGAGAGGTCTCGCTGTCAGGCGGGGCGCAGGGGAGCCGGAGCCAGTGCAGCACCTCGCACCAGATCTGCCGGGCAAAGGGGCAAGCTAGGATGAGGTGGTGCATGGTCTCGGGGGTCTGGTCGCAGAGGGGGCATCGCGCGGGGTGTTGCAGGCTGCGGCGGGCGAGGCGGTCGGCCGTCCAACATCGGTCCAGGCGGGCGAGCCAGTGGAATAACGGACGCGCGGGGGTGCCCAGTTCTTCCATGTGAGCTTCCAAGCGTTGCAGCCCGTGGAGCCATTGAAGGTGGCGATGTAGGCCGGGGTGCATGGACAGGGGTCATGGAAGATGGAAGTTAGCTATGCACGTGCCAAAAGCCCAAAACCATCACTAGGTTTCAAGATCTTATGGGTTTCAACTCTAGCCTAACCCAACTTGTTTGGGAACAAAAGGCTTTTTTTGCGAATGGGAATAAAAGGCTTTGTTGTTGTTGCCAACTGCAAATGTCATCAGGAAATTCCAAAAATAGTATTTTGTTTTAAACATCTAATACTCTGCTGACTGGTATCAGGAGAGAACCTAGTGCAATTTGATCTTCATCGAGAAAATAAAAGTTCTGCAGTTCTTCATGTTGGTGCTTCCGGTACACAGCTTTAGTTCTGCTTGAAGTTACTAACTAATGGGTTGTTCCAGATTTGTAGTTCGACTTCAACTCATTATTGGTTTGTTCACTCAGACGATCGTATCATGTGCCACTTCTCTCTTCTCAATCCTTATTACTGGAGGAAATCAGCACATCTTCACTAGAGGCAAGATTTGTATACTAAGATTCCGCTTGAGGTGCTCTTTTGATGGCTGTGATGTAGGGAAAATTGGTAGGATGTGATATTAGTATTTTGGTTAAACTCCTTTATAATAATCCGAACAATTCCAGTTTTCCCAAAGCAAGGTCAATGGTAGCAAGTTTGTATAGGCTTACTTTCTGGTTATATTATCAGAACTTACCGTGCTCTTGTCATCTTTTTACAGGGTTCACTTTTGCGACAGATTAGGGATTATGATGATGGGTCAACCAGCTAGCTCTCAATTATCAAGAAGTATATTGTCTTGGTTTGCAGGAACCTCACTGCCTGTTCATGCTCATAGAAATGGAGCTTAAAACTGATTATACTGGTTACTTGGATATAAATATACTGATATAGTTCAACCTGGCATAACAACAACAATCCTTACTCCGTTACTCGTAGCCTTCATGTAACTTGTGGCGACTTTGAGAATTGGTTGAGTATGTGAGAGAAACTGAGTCGTCCAAAGTTGTAGAACTTTCTGATTTGCCTGCTTGTCAATTCATGCTTGTCTGATTTGCACTTGCAAGTAAAAGTTCTTGGCCTTTTTTTGAAAGCATAATCCCTCTTTTTTAAGCTGTGATCAAGGTTACGTCAGATAACTCAGTAGAGGAATCAACCCACCATAGGAGGCTCTTCTATCCATTCACAGGTAATAGAAAATCTAGGCATCCGAGCAAGTTCATGAGCGAAAGTATTCACTTCCCTATGGCAATTTTTGAATGTTGCTTGCACAAAATCACATGCTAAGTTAAAAAAGTGATAACAATCGTCAAAGATAGCAGATGCCGCTCCTGGGGATCGACCTCATTCTTTCATCGTTGAGAACTTGAGATCACGTCATCGGGATGATACGGTCCTAGGCCTTAGATGCTGGATTACTTCTCAATCTCACCGATTCTGGATACAAGATGGTCAGGGTCGCCAAGCAAGAAGGGGATCGGGAAGGAGAGCCGGAGGTGGGAAGGGGATACACGCCCAACGGCGGCCAGGTCTAGACACGGATCAATCGATAACCTAGCCACACACGCACACTGGATATATAGGCTACTATGTCCACTCCGGTCCAACCACTTGCTGGTTGGGCTTGCCCTTCCTCTT
>NC_041387.1:108167165-108193234 GCF_002162155.2 Triticum dicoccoides | reverse complement strand
TCCTCATCTTCCCAGGTCGCCATCGTGAGAGGGAACCCAAACCATTGTACTTGGACCTGGGCGACTTGCTTGACGCCACGCGTGACGGTGCGCCACTTCAGGATGCTTGCCGGAACTTGGAATGGTAGCAGATCTTCATCGAGCACCGGTAGTTCCGGCAGAATCGGAGTAGTGGGTGGCACGCCTGCTCGCAGCTGAGACACATGTATGACCGGGTGATTTTTGCTCGTTCCGGCAGGTCCAGCCGGTACGCCACCTCTCCAACGCATCCCAGTACCTGAAATGGACCGAAGTAACAAAAAGCCAACTTGTGGTTAGCTCGGGCGGCGACGGAAGACTAGGCATAGGGCTGCAGTTTGAGGTAGACCCAATCGCCCACCGCAAAGGTGCGATCAGATCGTTGCTTGTCCGCTTTGTCCTTCATAATCTGCCTGGCCCGGTGTAGATGCTGCTTCAGCGACTCCATGATGGTTGCTCTGTCCCTTGTCCAGGTTGCGAGGTCAGTCACAGTCTCGTCAGCCACGTTGTTGATCCCAAAGAACCTGGGTTTGTGGCCGTATAGAACCTCAAACGGGAAAGACTTAAGTGCAAAGTGATAGGACGTGTTGTACCAGAACTCAGCCAGTGTCAGTCATTCTGACCATCCGCTGGGGCAGTTGTGCACGAAGCATCGAAGATATAATTCCATACATTGATTGACTTGTTCCGTGGTGCCATCGGTCTGGGGGTGACGAGCCGAAGAAATGTTGAGCGTAGTGCGAGTCAGCCGGCACAACTCTGTCCATACTTTACTGGTGAAGATGCGATCCCTGTCTGACACCATCTTATCTGGTGGCCCATGCAGTTTGAACACATTCTCCATGTATGCTTTTGCAACTTGCAGAGCAGAAAATGGATGCCTCAGAGGGATGAAGTGTGCATATCGAGTGAGCTTATCGACCACCACCAGAATGGAGTTGTAGCCCTTAGATGTAGGAAGCCCTTCCACGAAGTCAAGGGTCACCATTTCCCACGCGTGGTCCGAAACCGGCAATGGTTGTAACAGCCCTGGGTATTTCACATGCTCAGACTTGGCTTGCTTGCACGTAGCGCACCTTGCCACAAACTTCTTGACTGTTTGTTTTAGTTTCGGCCATGCAAAGAGCCGGATAATGTGAACGTAGGTCGCATGCACCCCTGAGTGGCCTCCCAAAGCACTTGCATGCAGTTCATGCAAAATCTTCTGTTGTGTTGTTGTGTTGTTGCCCAAGCACACCCGGCCTTTGTATTGAATGAGGTCATTGACGACTTGAAATGGCTCTGGTACTGGTGCCCCAACCGCAGTCGCGGTCAACATCTTGGAACAAGCGCTGTCGTTCTGGTACCCTTGCTTCACTTCTGTCAACCACACGTGCACACATTCAGTAACTGCTGCCACCACTGCATCTGGGCGTCTTGATAATGCATCCGCTGCGAAGTTGGTGGCCCCCTAGAAGTTTGGAGAGAGCTTTGTGCTGCCATGGTGTGGTAAGCCGCTGCTCATCGAGACACGAAAGGCTCCGGTGGTCAGTACGGATGGTGAACTCAGTTAGGAGCAGATAATAACACCATTTGTCCACTGCCCAGAGAATCGCGAGGCATTCTTTCTTGTATGTCGACAGTGCACGCTGCCGCGGCCCCAATGCTTGAGTGAGAAAGGCAATTGGATGTTGTCGTTGCATGAGCACCGCGCCGATCCCTGCCTCGGATGCATCAGTTTCTATCACGAAGGGCTGGGAAAAATCTGGAAGAGCTAGTACCGGAGCTGTTGTCAGTGCTGTCTTGAGAGTGGTGAATGTTTGGTCGTGCACACTTGTCCAAATATATGGGACCCCTTTCTTTAACAAGTTAGTGAGAGAACGGCTGATGACCCCGTAATGCTTGATGAAACGCCGGTAGTATCCTGCGAGCCCCAAGAATTGTCGCAGATCCTTGACTGAAGCAGGTGGCTACCATGCTTGCACCTGCTCGATATTCTTGGGACCTGTATGGACACCTTCAGCACTGATCACATGGCCTAGGTAACGCAACTGAGGCTGTCCAAATGAACACTTCTTCAGTTTTAGTTTAAAGGCATGCTCCCTCGGCGACTAGAACACGGATCGCAGCAACCGAACGTGCTCCTTCATGGTCTTACTATGGACGAGGATGTCGTCGATGAACACCAGCACTTCCTTGCGGATTAGGGGACCCAACACAATGTGCACCCCCTTCTGAAAAGTGAAAGGGCCACCCGTCACTCCGTACGGCATCACCTTGAATTCAAAATGACCATGATGGGTTTGGAATGCCGTTTTTGCTTCATCCCTGGGCCTCATCCGAATCTGGTGGTACCCTGCTCTTAAGTCCAGGCTGGTGAAGATTTGAGGACCATACAGCTCGTCGAGGTGTTCTTCAATAATTGGTATAGGGTATCTTGTCTTGACCGTAATCACATTCAGATGCCGAAAGTCAATACAAAATCTCCAGTCCCCATCCTTCTTCTGCACCAATAGGACCGGCGAAGAAAATGGGCTGTGGCTGACTTGAATTATCCCTTGCTTAAGCATCTCCAAAATCTGGGCTTCGATCTCGTCCTTTTGGGTTGGGTTGTATCTGTACGGTCGGACATTGACTGGCTGGGCTCCGGGAATCAACTCGATGGAGTGGTCAAATTCTCGCGCTGGAGGTAACCCTTTTGGCTCATCAAACAACTCCTGAAACTCCACGAGCAGCTGCTGCATGGGTGATACGTCTCCAACGTATCTATAATTTTTAATTGTTTCATGCTATTATATTACCCCTTTTGGATGTTTATGGGCTTTATTCTACATATTTATATCATTTTTGGGACTAACCTACTAACCGGAGGCCCAACCCATATTGTTGTTTTTTGCCTATTTCAGTATTTCGAAGAAAAGGAAACGGAGTCCAAACGGAATGAAACCTTCGGGAGCGTTATTTTTGGAACAAATCTGATCCGGAGAGCCTGGAGTGCAAGTCAAGAAAGCTCCAAGGGATCCACGAGATAGGAGGCCCCTCCCCCCTGTAGGGCGCGCCCCCTATCTCGTGGGCCCCTCGGGCGTCCACCGACGTACTTCTTCCTCCTATATATACCTACGAACCCCGAAAACATCCAGGAGCATCACGAAACACAATTTTCACCGCCGTAACCTTCTATATCCGTGAGATCCCATCTTGGAGCCTTCGCTGGCACTCTGTTGGAGGGGGAATCAACCATGGAGGGCTTCTACATCAACACCATAGCCCCTCCGATGAGTTGTGAGTAGTTTACCACAGACCTACGGGTCCATAGTTATTAGCTAGATGGCTTCTTCTCTCTTTTTGGATCTCAATACAATGTTCTCCCCCTCTCTTGTGGAGATCTATTCGATGTAATCTCTTTTTGCGGTGTGTTTGTCGAGATCCGATGAATTGTGGGTTTATGATTAAGTTTATCTATGAATAATATTTGAATCTTCTCTGAATTCTTTTATGTATGATTGAGTTATCTTTGCAAGTCTCTTTGAATTATCAGTTTGGTTTGGCCTACTAGATTGATCTTTCTTGCCATGGGAGAAGTGCTTAGCTTTGGGTTCAATCTTGCGGTGATCTTACCCAGTGACAGAAAGGGTTGCAAGACACGTATTGTATTGTTGCCATCGAGGATAACAAGATGGGGTTTATATCATATTGCATGTTTTTATCCCTCTACATCATGTCATCTTGCTTAAGGCATTACTCTGTTCTTATGAACTTAATACTCTAGATGCAGGCAGGAGTCGGTCGATGTGTGGAGTAATAGTAGTAGATGCAGGCAGGAGTCAGCCTACTTGTTATGGACGTGATGCCTATATACATGATCATGCCTAGATAATCTCATAACTATGCGCTTTTCTATCAATTGCTCGACAGTAATTTGTTCACCCTGTTGGAAATATGCCCTAGAGGCAATAATAAAAGTGTTATTATTATATTTCTTTGTTCATGATAATAGTCTTTTATTCATGCTATAACTGTATTATCCGGAAATCTTAATACACGTGTGAATACATAGACCACAATATGTCCCTAGTGAGCCTCTAGTTGACTAGCTCGTTGTGATCAACAGATAGTCATGGTTTCCTGGCTATGGACATTGGATGTCGTTGATAACGGGATCACATCATTAGGAGAATGATGTGATGGACAAGACCCAATCCTAAGCCTAGCACAAAGATCGTGTAGTTCGTATGCTAAAGCTTTTCTAATGTCAAGTATCTTTTCCTTAGACCATGAGATTGTGCAACTCCCGGATACTGTAGGAATGCTTTGGGTGTATCAAACGTCACAACGTAACTGGGTGGCTATAAAGGTGCATTACAGGTATCTCCGAAAGTGTCTGTTGGGTTGGCACGAATCGAGACTGGGATTTGTCACTCTGTGTAAGCGGAGAGGTATCTCTGGGCCCACTTGGTAGGACATCATCAGAATGTGCACAATGTGACCAAGGGGTTGATCACGGGATGGTGTGTTACGGAACGAGTAAAGAGACTTGCCGGTAACGAGATTGAACAAGGTATCGGTATACCGACGATCGAATCTCGGGCAAGTACAATACCGTTAGACAAAGGGAATTGTATACGGGATCGATTGAGTCCTTGACATCGTGGTTCATCCGATGAGATCATCGTGGAACATGTGGGAGCCAACATGGGTATCCAGATCCCGCTGTTGGTTATTGACCGAAGAACGTCTCGGTCATGTCTGCATGTCTCCCGAACCCGTAGGGTCTACACACTTAAGGTTCGATGACGCTAGGGTTATAAAGGAAGTTTGTATGTGGTTACCAAATGTTGTTCGGAGTTCCGGATGAGATCCCGAACGTCACGAGGAGTTCCAGAATGGTTCGGAGGTAAAGATTTATATATAGGAAGTCCTATTTCGGCCATCGGGACAAGTTTCGGGGTCATCGGTATTGTACCGGGACCACCGGAAGGGTCCCGGGGGTCCACCGGGTGGGGCCACCTATCCCGCAGGGTCCCATGGGCTGAAGTGGGAAGGGATCCAGCCCAAAGTGGGCTGGGGCGCCACTTCCCTCATGGCCCATGCGCCTAGGGTGAAGAGGGAACCCTAAGGAAGAGTCCTAGGAGGGGAAGGCACCTCCTAGGTGCCTTGGGGGGGAGGGAATCCTCCCTTGGCCGCCGCCCCTTTCCCATCTAGGGCTGCCGCACCCCCTAGGGTGGGAACCCTAGAGGGGGCACACCCTCCTCCCTCTCCCCTATATATAGTGAGGCCTAGGGCTGCCCATAACATGTGATTCGATCTCTGCCTATTGGTGCAGCCCTCCCTCTCTTTCTCCTCATATCTCGCGGTGCTTGGCGAAGCCCTGCAGTATTGCCACGCTCCTCCATCACTACCACGCCGTTGTGCTGCTGTTGGATGGAGTCTTCCTCAACCTCTCCCTCTCTCCTTGCTGGATCAAGGCGTGGGAGACGTCACCGGGCTGTACGTGTGTTGAACGCGGAGGTGCCGTCCGTTTGGCACTTGGTCATCGGTGATTTGGATCACGACGAGTACGACTCCATCAACCCCGTTCACTTGAACGCTTCCGCTTAGCGATCTACAAGGGTATGTAGATGCACTCTCCTTCCCCTCGTTGCTGGTTTCTCCATAGATAGATCTTGGTGACACGTAGGAAAATTTTGAATTTCTGCTACGTTCCCCAACAGTGGCATCATGAGCTAGGTCTATTGCGTAGATTCTTTGCACGAGTAGAACACAAAGTAGTTGTGGGCGTTGATTTTGTTCAATATGCTTACCGTTACTAGTCCAATCTTGTTTCGATGGTATTGTGGGATGAAGCGGCCCGGACCGACCTTACACGTACTCTTACGTGAGACAGGTTCCACCGATTGACATGCACTTGGTGCATAAGGTGGCTAGCGGGTGCCAGTCTCTCCCACTTTAGTCGGAACGGATTCGATGAAAAGGGTCCTTATGAAGGGTAAATAGCAATTGGCATATCACGTTGTGGTGTTGCGTAGGTAAGAAACGTTCTTGCTAGAAACCCATAGCAGCCACGTAAAACATGCAACAACAATTAGAGGACGTCTAACTTGTTTTTGCAGGGTATGCTATGTGATGTGATATGGCCAAAAGGATGTGATGAATGATATATGTGATGTATGAGATTGATCATGTTCTTGTAATAGGATTCACGACTTGCATGTCGATGAGTATGACAACCGGCAGGAGCCATAGGAGTTGTCTTTATTTTTTGTATGACCTGCGTGTCATTGAAGAACGCCATGTAACTACTTTACTTTATTGCTAAACGCGTTAGTCATAGAAGTAGAAGTAGTCGTTGGCGTGACAACTTCATGAAGACACGATGATGGAGATCATGATGATGGAGATCATGGTGTCGTGCCGGTGACGATGATGATCATGGAGCCCCGAAGATGAAGATCAAAAGGAGCAAAATGATATTGGCCATATCATGTCACTATTTGATTGCATGTGATGTTTATCATGTTTATGCATCTTGTTTACTTAGGATGACGGTAGTAAATAAGATGATCCCTTACAAAATTTCAAGAAGTGTTCTCCCCTAACTGTGCACCGTTGCTACAGTTTGTCGCTTCTAAGCACCACGTGATGATCGGGTGTGATGGATTCTTACGTTCACATACAACGGGTGTAAGACAGTTTTACACAGCGAAAACACTTAGGGTTAACTTGACGAGCCTAGCATGTGCAGACATGGCCTCGGAACACGGAGACCGAAAGGTCGAGCATGAGTCGTATAGCAGATACGATCAACATGAAGATGTTCACCGATGATGACTAGTCCGTCTCACGTGATGATCGGACACGGCCTAGTTGACTCGGATCATGTAATCACTTAGATGACCAGAGGGATGTCTATCTGAGTGGGAGTTCATAAGATGAACTTAATTATCCTGAACATAGTCAAAAGACCTTTTGCAAATTATGTCGTAAGCTCGCGCTTTAGTTCCACTGTTTAGATATGTTCCTAGAGAAAATATAGTTGAAAGTTGATAGTAGCGATTATGCGATCAGTAGAAAGCTTATGTCCTTAATGCACCGCTCAGTGTGCTGAACCCCAACGTCGTTTGTCGATGTTGCGAACATCGGACATACACGTTTTGATAACTACGTGATAGTTCAATTAAATGGTTTGAGTAGAGGCACCAAAGACGTTTTCGAAACGTCGCGGAACATATGAGATGTTTCGAGGGCTGAAATTGGGATTTCAGGCTCGTGCCCACGTCAAGAGGTATAACACCTCCGACGATTTTCTTAGCCTGCAAACTAAGGGAGAAAAGCTCAATCATTGAGCTTGTGCTCAGATTGTCTGAGCACAACAATCACTTGAATCGAGTGGGAGTTGATCCTCCAGATGAGATAGTGATGTTTCCCCAAAGTCATTGCCACCAAGCTGCTAGAGCTTCGTGATTAACTATAACATATCAAGGATAGATATGATGATCCTTGAAATATTCATGATGTTTGACACCGCGAAAGTAGAAATCAAGAAGGAGCATCAATTGTTGATGGTTGGTGAAACCACTAGTTTCAAGAAGGGCAAGGGAACAAAGGGATACTTCATGAAACGGCAATTCAGCTGCTGCTCTAGTGAAGAAACCCAAGGTTGAACCCAAACCCGAGACTAAGTGCTTCTGTAATAAGGGGAACAACCACTGGAGCAGCATTACCCTAGATACTTGGTAGATGAGAAGGCTGGCAAGGTCGATAGAAGTATATTGGATATACATTATGTTAATGTGTACTTTACTAGTACTCCTAGTAGCACCAGGATATTGGATACCGGTTCGGTTGCTAAGTGTTAGTAACTCGAAATAAAAGCTACGGAATAAACGGAGACTAGCTAACGTATTATTATTATATAACTGTATTATCCGGAAATAAAAGCTAACTCGAAATACACGTGTGAATATGCCCTAGAGGCAATAATAAAAGTATTATTATTATATTTCCTTGTTAATGATAATTGTCTTTTATTCATGCTATAACTGTATTATCCGGAAATCGTAATACACGTGTGAATACATAGACCACAATATGTCCCTAGTGAGCCTCTAGTTGACTAGCTCGTTGTGATCAACAGATAGTCATGGTTTCCTGGCTATGGGCATTGGATGTCGTTGATAACGGGATCACATCATTAGGAGAATGATGTGATGGACAAGACCCAATCCTAAGACTAGCACAAAAGATCGTGTAGTTCATTTGCTAGAGCTTTGCCAATGTCAAGTATCTCTTCCTTCGACCATGAGAGCGTGTAACTCCTGGATACCGTAGGAGTGCTTTGGGTGTATCAAACGTCACAACGTAACTGGGTGACTATAAAGGTGCACTACAGGTATCTCCGAAAGTATCTATTGTTTTATGCGGATCGAGACTGGGATTTGTCACTCCGTGTAAACGGAGAGTTATCTCTGGGCCCACTCGGTAGGACATCATCATATGCGCAATGTGACCAAGGAGTTGATCACGGGATGATGTGTTATGGAACGAGTAAAGTGACTTGCCGGTAACGAGATTGAACAAGGTATTGGATACCGATGATCGAATCTCGGGCAAGTAACATACCGATAGACAAAGGGAATTGAATACGGGATTGATTAAGTCCTTGACATCGTGGTTCATCCGATGAGATCATCGTGGAACATGTGGGAGCCATCATGGGTATCCAGATCCCGCTGTTGGTTATTGACCGGAGAACGTCTCGGTCATGTCTACATGTCTCCCGAACCCGTAGGGTCTACACACTTAAGGTTCGATGACGCTAGGGTTATAAAGGAAGTTTGTATGTGGTTACCGAATGTTGTTCGGAGTCCTGGATGAGATCCCGGACGTCACGAGGAGTTCCGGAATGGTCCGGAGGTAAAGATTTATATATGGGAAGTCCTATTTTGGCCACCGGAAAATGTTCGGGATTTTTCGGTATTGTACCGGGAAGGTTCTAGAAGGTTCCGGAGTGGGGCCCACCTGCATGGGGGGACCCACATGGACGTGGGTAGTGGGGGCAAGGCCCCACACCCCTGGTCAAGGCGCACCAAGATCCCCCCTTAGAAGGAATAAGATCATATCCCGAAGGGATAAGATCAAGATCCCTAAAAAGGGGGGATAACAATCGGTGGGGAAGGAAATAATGAGATTTCTTTCCTCCCACCTTGGCCAACGCCCCAATGGACTTGGAGGGCAAGAAACCGGCCCCTCCACCCCTATATATAGTGGGGAGGCGCATGGGAGCTATACACGAAGTTCTGGCGCAGCCCTCCCCCTCTCCAACTCCACCTCCTCCTGAGTAGTGCTTGGCGAAGCCCTGCAGGATTGCCACGCTCCTCCATCACCGCCACGCCGTTGTGCTGCTGCTGGATGGAGTCTTCCTCAACCTCTCCCTCTCTCCTTGCTGGATCAAGGCGTGGGAGACGTCACCGGGCTGTACGTGTGTTGAACACGGAGGTGCCGTCCGTTCGGCACTAGGATCATCGGTGATTTGAATCACGACGAGTACGACTCCATCAACCCCGTTCACTTGAACGCTTCCGCTTAGCGATCTACAAGGGTATGTAGATGCACTCCCCTTCCCTCGTTGCTGGTTTCTCCATAGATAGATCTTGGTGACACGTAGGAAAATTTTGAATTTCTGCTACGTTCCCCAACAGTGGCATCATGAGCTAGGTCTATTGCGTAGATTCTTTGCACGAGTAGAACACAAAGTAGTTGTGGGCGTTGATTTTGTTCAATATGCTTACCGTTACTAGTCCAATCTTGTTTCGACGGTATTGTGGGATGAAGCGGCCCGGACCGACCTTACACGTACTCTTACGTGAGACAGGTTCCACCGACTGACATGCACTTGGTGCATAAGGTGGCTAGCGGGTGCCAGTCTCTCCCACTTTAGTCGGAACGGATTCGATGAAAAGGGTCCTTATGAAGGGTAAATAGCAATTGGCATATCACGTTGTGGTTTTTGCGTAGGTAAGAAACGTTCTTGCTAGAAACCCATAGCAGCCACGTAAAACATGCAAACAACAATTAGAGGACGTCTAACTTGTTTTTGCAGGGTATGCTATGCGATGTGATATGGCCAAGAAGAATGTGATGAATATATGTGATGTATGAGATTTATCATGTTCTTGTAATAGGAATCACGACCTGCATGTCGATGAGTATGACAACCGGCAGGAGCCATAGGAGTTGTCTTTATTTATTGTATGACCTGCATGTCATTAAACAACGCCATGTAATTACTTTACTTTATTGCTAACCGGTAGCCATAGTAGTAGAAGTAGTAGTTGGCGAGACAACTTCATGAATACACGATGATGGAGATCATGATGATGGAGATCATGGTGTCATGCCGGTGACGATGATGATCATGGAGCCCCGAAGATGGAGATCAAAAGGTGCAAAATGATATTGGCCATATCATGTCACTATTTGATTGCATGTGATGTTTATCATGTTTATGCATCTTGTTTACTTAGAACGACGGTAGTAAATAAGATGATCCCTTACAACAATTTCAAGAAGTGTTCTCCCCTAACTGTGCACCGTTGCTACAGTTCATCGTTTCGAAGCACCACGTGATGATCGGGTGTGATAGATCCTTACGTTCACATACAACGGGTGTAAGACAGATTTACACATGCAATACACTTAGGGTTAACTTGACGAGCCTAGCATGTACAGACATGGCCTCGGAAAACGGAGACCAAAAGGTCGAGCATGAGTCGTATAGTAGATACGATCAACATGAAGATGTTCACCGATGATGACTAGTCCGTCTCACGTGATGATCGGACACGGCCTAGTTGACTCGGATCATGTAATCACTTAGATGACCAGAGGGATGTCTATCTGAGTGGGAGTTCATAAGATGAACTTAATTATCCTGAACATAGTCAAAAGATCTTTGCAAATTATGTCATAAGCTCGCGCTTTAGTTCCACTTTTTAGATATGTTCCTAGAGAAAATATAGTTGAAAGTTGATAGTAGCGATTATGCGAACAGTAGAAAGCTTATGTCCTTAATGCACCGCTTAGTGTGCTGAACCCCAAACGTCGTCTGTGGATGTTGCGAACATCGGACATACACGTTTTGATAACTACGTGATAGTTCAGTTAAATGGCTTAAGTAGAGGCACCAAAGATGTTTTTCGAAACATCGCGGAACATATGAGATGTTTCGAGGGCTGAAATTAGGATTTCAGGCTCGTGCCCACGTCAAGAGGTATAAGACCTCCGACGATTTTCTTAGCCTGCAAACTCAGGGAGAAAAGCTCAATCGTTGAGCTTGTGCTCAGATTGTCTGAGTGCAACAATCACTTGAATCGAGTGGGAGTTGATCTTCCAGATGAGATAGTGATGTTTCCCCAAAGTCATTGCCACCAAGCTGCTAGAGCTTCGTGATGAACTATAACATATCAAGGATAGAGATGATGATCCTTGAGGTATTCGTGTTGTTTGACATCGCGAAAGTAGAAATCAAGAAGGAGCATCAATTGTTGATGGTTGGTGAAACCACTAGTTTCAAGAAGGGCAAGGGCAAGAAGGGATACTTCATGAAACGGCAAATCAGCTGTTGCTCTAGTGAAGAAACCCAAGGTTGAACCCAAACCCGAGACTAAGTGCTTCTGTAATAAGGGAACAGCCACTGGAGCAGCATTACCCTAGATACTTGGTAGATGAGAAGGCTGGCAAGGTCGATAGAAGTATATTGGCTATACATTATGTTAATGTGTACTTTACTAGTACTCCTAGTAGCACCAGGGTATTAAGATACCGGTGCAGTTGCTAAGTGTTAGTAACTCGAAATAAAAGAGCTACGGAATAAACGGAGACTAGCTAAAGGTGAGCTGACGATATGTGTTAGAAGTGTTTCCAAGTTTGATGTGATCAAACATCGCACGCTCCCTCTACCATCAAGATTATTATTAAACCTGAATAACTGTCATTGTGTGTTTGCGTTGAGCATAGACATGATTGAATTATGTCTATCGCAATACGGTTATTCATTTAAAGAGAATAATGGTTACTCTATTTATTTGAATAATACCTTCAATGGTCTTGCACCTAAAGGAATGGTTTATTGAATCTCGATCGTAGTGATACACATTTTCATGCCAAAAGATATAAGATAGTAATGATAGTACCACTTACTTGTGGCACTGCCATGTAAGTCATAATGGTATAAAACGCATGAAGAAGCTCCATGTCGATGGATCTTTGGACTCACTCATTTTGAAAAGTTTGAGACATGCGAACCATGTCTATTGGTGTATACGCATGAAGAAACTCCATGCAGATGGATCGTTTGGACTCACTTGATTTTGAATCACTTGAGATATGCAAATCATACCACATGGGCAAGATGACTGAAAAGCCTCGGTTTCAGTAAGATGGAACAAGATAGCAACTTGTTGGAAGTAACACATTTTGATGTGTGCAGTCCAATGAGTGCTGAGGCATGCAGTGAATATCGTTATGTTCTTACTTCACAGATGATTCAAGTAGATGTTGAGAATATTTACTTGATGAAACACAAGTCTGAATTATTGAATGGTTCAAGTAATTTCAGAGTGAAGTAGAAGATCATTGTGACAAGAGGATAAAATGTCTATGATATGATCATAGAGATGAATATCTGAGTTACGAGTTTTGGCACACAATTAAGACATTGTGGAAATTGTTTCGCAATTAATACCGCCTGGAGCACCATAGTGTGATGGTGTGTCCAAACATCATAGTTGCACCCTATTGGATATGGTGCGTACCATGATGTCTCTTATAAAATTACCACTATTGTTCATGGGTTAGGCATTAGAGACAACCACATTCACTTTAAATAGGGCACCACGTAATTCCGTTGAGATGACACCGTATGAATTATGGTTTAGAGAAACCTAAGTTGTCGTTTCTTAAAGGTTTGGGGCTGCGACGCTTATGTGAAAAAGTTTCAGGATTGATAAGCTCGAACCCAAAGCGGATAAAATGCATCTTCATAGGACACCCAAAACAGTTGGGTATACCTCCTAATTCAGATCCGAAAGCAATATGGATTGTTTCTTGAATCGGGTCCTTTCTCGAGGAAAGGTTTCTCTCAAAAGAGTTGAGTGGGAGGATGGTGGAGACTTGATATGGTTATTGAACTATCACTTCAACCAGTGTGTATCAGGACACAGGAAGTTGTTCCTATGGCACCTACACCAATTGAAGTAGAAGCTTATGATAGTGATCATGAAACTTCGGATCAAGTCACTACCGTACCTCATAGGGTGACAAGGATGCGTACTACTTCAGAGTGGTACGGTGATCCTGTCTTGAAGGTCATGTTGCTAGACAACAATGAACCTACGAGCTATGGAGAAGCGATGGTGGGCCCATATTCCGACAAATGGTTAGAAACCATGAAATTCGAGATAGGATCCATGTATCAGAACAAAGCATGGACTTTGGTGGACTTGCCCAATGATCGGCAAGCCATTGAGATAAATGGATCTTTTAAGAAGAAGACGGACGTGGATGGTAATGTCACCATCTATGAAGCTCGACTTGTGGCGAAGAGTTTTTCACAAGTTCAAGGAGTTGACTACGATGAGATTTTCTCATCCGTAGCGATGCTTAAGTCCGTCGGAATCAGGTTAGCATAAGCAGCATTTATGAAATCTGGCAGATGGATGTCAAAACGAGTTTCCTTACCAACTTTCGTAAGGAAAGGTTGTATGTGATACAATCAGAAAGGTTTTGTCGATCCTAAGGATGCTAAAAGGTATGCTAGCTCCAGCAATCCTTCTAAGGACTGGAGTAAGCATCTCGGAGTTGGAATGTGCGCTTTGATGAAATGATCAAAGATTTTGGGTTTATACAAAGTTCATGAGAAACTTGTATTTCCAAAGAAGTGAGTGGGAGCACTATAGAATTTCTGATGAATATATGTTGTCGACATATCATAGATCAGAGATGACGTAGATTTTCTAGAAAGCATATAGGGTTATTTGAAAGGTGTTTTTCAATAAAAAACCTGGATTAAGCTACTTGAACATTGAGCATCAAGATCTATAAGGATAGATCAAAATGCTTAATAATACTTTCAAATGAGCACATACCTTGACATGATCTTGAAGGTATTCAAGATGGATCAGTCAAAGAAGAAGTTCTTGCCTGAGTTGTAAGGTACGAAGTTAAGACTTAAAGCTCGACCTCGGCAGAAAAGAGAGAAAGGACGAAGGTCGTCCCCTATGCTTTAGACGTAGGCTCTACAGTATGCTATGCTAAGTACCGCACCTGATGTGTGCCTTGCCACATGTTTGGCAAGAGAGTACAAAGGTGATCAAGGAGTGGATCATCAGATAGCGGTCAAAGTTATCCTTAGAGGAATAAGGATATGTTTCTCGATTATGGAGGTGATAAAGAGTTTGGCGTAAAGGGTTACGTTGATGCAAGCTTTAACACCTATCCGAATGACTCTGAGTAGCAAACCGGATACGTATAGTGGAACAACCATTTGGAATAGCTCCAAGTGGAGAATGGTAGCAGCGTTTACAATATAACCTAGAGATTTGCGAAGTACATATGGATCTGAATGTTGCAGACCCGTTGACTAAAACCTCTCTCACAAGCAGAACATGACCAAACCCCAGATCTCATTGAGTCTTAATCACATGATGATGTGAACTAGTTTAGTGACACTAGTAAACTCTTTGGATGTTGGTCACATGGTGATGTGACCTGTCAGTGTTAATCACATGGTGATGTGAACTAGATTATTGACTCGAGTGCAAGTGGGAGACTGTTGGAAATATGCCCTAGAGGCAATAATAAAAGTGTTATTATTATATTTCTTTGTTCATGATAATAGTCTTTTATTCATGCTATAACTGTATTATCCGGAAATCTTAATACACGTGTGAATACATAGACCACAATATGTCCCTAGTGAGCCTCTAGTTGACTAGCTCGTTGTGATCAACAGATAGTCATGGTTTCCTGGCTATGGACATTGGATGTCGTTGATAACGGGATCACATCATTAGGAGAATGATGTGATGGACAAGACCCAATCCTAAGCCTAGCACAAAGATCGTGTAGTTCGTATGCTAAAGCTTTTCTAATGTCAAGTATCTTTTCCTTAGACCATGAGATTGTGCAACTCCCGGATACTGTAGGAATGCTTTGGGTGTATCAAACGTCACAACGTAACTGGGTGGCTATAAAGGTGCATTACAGGTATCTCCGCAAGTGTCTGTTGGGTTGGCACGAATCGAGACTGGGATTTGTCACTCCGTGTAAGCGGAGAGGTATCTCTGGGCCCACTCGGTAGGACATCATCAGAATGTGCACAATGTGACCAAGGGGTTGATCACGGGATGGTGTGTTACGGAACGAGTAAAGAGACTTGCCGGTAATGAGATTGAACAAGGTATCGGTATACCGATGATCGAATCTCGGGCAAGTACAATACCGTTAGACAAAGGGAATTGTATACGGGATCGATTGAGTCCTTGACATCGTGGTTCATCCGATGAGATCATCGTGGAACATGTGGGAGCCAACATGGGTATCCAGATCCCGCTGTTGGTTATTGACCGGAGAACGTCTCGGTCATGTCTGCATGTCTCCCGAACCCGTAGGGTCTACACACTTAAGGTTCGATGACGCTAGGGTTATAAAGGAAGTTTGTATGTGGTTACCGAATGTTGTTCGGAGTCCCGGATGAGATCCCGGACGTCACGAGGAGTTCCGGAATGGTCCGGAGGTAAAGATTTATATATAGGAAGTCCTATTTCGTCCATCGGGACAAGTTTCGGGGTCATCGGTATTGTACCGGGACCACCGGAAGGGTCCCGGGGGTCCACCGGGTGGGGCCACCTATCCCGGAGGGTCCCATGGGCTGAAGTGGGAAGGGATCCAGCCCAAAGTGGGCTGGGGCGCCACTTCCCTCATGGCCCATGCGCCTAGGGTGAAGAGGGAACCCTAAGGAAGAGTCCTAGGAGGGGAAGGCACCTCCTAGGTGCCTTGGGGGGGAGGGAATCCTCCCTTGGCCGCCGCCCCTTTCCCATCTAGGGCTGCCGCACCCCCTATGGTGGGAACCCTAGAGGGGGCGCACCCTCCTCCCTCTCCCCTATATATAGTGAGGCGTAGGGCTGCCCATAACATGTGATTCGATCTCTGCCTGTTGGTGCAGCCCTCCCTCTCTTTCTCCTCATATCTCGTGGTGCTTGACGAAGCCCTGCAGTATTGCCACGCTCCTCCATCACCACCACGCCGTTGTGCTGCTGTTGGATGGAGTCTTCCTCAACCTCTCCCTCTCTCCTTGCTGGATCAAGGCGTGGGAGACGTCACCGGGCTGTACGTGTGTTGAACGCGGAGGTGCCGTCCGTTTGGCACTTGGTCATCGGTGATTTGGATCACGACGAGTACGACTCCATCAACCCCGTTCACTTGAACGCTTCCGCTTAGCGATCTACAAGGGTATGTAGATGCACTCTCCTTCCCCTCGTTGCTGGTTTCTCCATAGATAGATCTTGGTGACACGTAGGAAAATTTTGAATTTCTGCTACGTTCCCCAACACACCCACCGTAATACTTATGCTCTCGAGAGAAGCCTCTAGTGAAACCTATGGCCCTCGGGTCTTTCTCTTATCATCTTTGCTTTCAATCTACTTTTATTTGCATCTTTACTTTTTGCATCTATGTTACAAAATACCAAAAATATATTATTATCTCTGTATCTGATCTCACTTTCGCAACAGGCCGTGAAGGGATTGACAACCCCTTTATCGCGTTGCTTCCGAGTTCTTAGTTTGTTTGTGTAGGTGCGTGGGACTTTTGAGGAGCCTCCTACTGGATTGATACCTTGGTTCTCAAAACTGAGGGAAATACTTACGCTACACTTGCTGCATCACCCTCTCCTCTTCGGGGAAAACCAACGCAAGCTCAAGACATAGCAAGAAGGATTTCTGGCGCCGTTGCCGGGGAGGTCTTCGCTCAAGTCAAGACATACCAAGTACCCATCACAAACTCATCTCCCTCGCATTTACATTATTTGCCTCTCGTTTTCCTCTCCCCCCACTTCGCCCTTGCCGTTTTATTCGCCCTCTCTTTCCCAATCTCCTCCTCTCTTTTTCGCTTGTTGTTTTTCTGTTTGCTTGTTTGTTGGATTACTTGTTGCCATGGCACAAGATAATACCAAGTTGTGTGACTTCTCGATACCAATAATAATGATTTCCTTAGTACTCCGATTGCTCCTCTTAATGATGTTGAGTCTTGTGAAATCAATGTTGCTTTGCTGAATCTTGTTATGAAAGATCAATTCGCCGGCCTTTCTAGTGAAGATGTCGCTACTCATCTAAACAATTTTGTTGATTTGTGTGATATGCAAAAGAAGAAAGATACGGATAACAATATTGTCAAATTGAAGTTATTTCCGTTTTCACTTAGAGATCGTGCTAAAATTTGGTTCTCATCTTTGCCTAAAAATAGTATTGATTCTTGGAACAAGTGCAAAGATGCTTTTATCTCTAAGTATTTTCCTCCCGCTAAGATCATCACTCTTAGGAACAATATTATGAATTTTAAACAACTAGATCATGAGCATGTTGCCCAATCTTGGGAAAGAATGAAATTGATGCTTCGCAATTGCCCTACTCATGGTTTGAATTTATGGATGATCATACAAAAAAATTATGCCGGTTTGAACTTTGCTTCTAGAAATCTCTTAGATTCGGCCGCGGGAGGCACGTTTATGGAAATTACGTTAGGAGATGCTACAAAATTTCTTGATAATATTATGTCTAATTATTCTCAATGGCACACCGAAAGATCTTCTAGTAAAAAAGTGCATGCTATAGAAGAAATCAATGTTTTGAGTGGAAAGATGGATGAACTTATGAAGATGTTTGCTACTAAAAATGCTCCTCTTGATCCCAATGATATGCCTTTGTCTTCTTTGATTGAGAATAATAATGAATCTATGGATGTGAATTTTGTTGGTAGGAATATTTTTGGAAACAATGCTTATAGAGGAAATTTTATTACTAGACCGTTCCCTAGTACTCCCTCTAATAATTATGGAAATTCCTACAATAATTCTTATGGTAATTTTAATAATATGTCCTCTGATTTTGAGAATAGTGTGAAATAATTTATGATTTCTCAAAAGAATTTTAATGCTTTGCTTGAAGAAAAATTGCTCAAAGTTGATGATTTGGCTAGGAACGTTGATAGACTTTCGCTTGATGTTAATTCTCTTAAAATTGGATCTTCTTCTCCTAAGCATGATATCAATGAGTCTCTCAAAGTAATGAGAATTTCCATTGACGAGTGCAAGGAAAGAACCGCTAGATTGCGTGCTAAAAAAGAAAGCTTTATAAAATCGTGTTCTTCTAGTCTATATGAAAATAATGATGAGGATCTTAAAGTTATTGATGCGTCTCCGATTAGATCTATGTTTTGCAATATGAATTTTGATGATTATGGGAGTGATGATGAATCCACTTTGCCTAGAAGGCGTCCCAAGAATTCGGAGTCTTTAGATCTTAATGTTAAATTTGGTAAAAGAGAGATTGGAGAATCTTCAACTTCTAATAATGTTGAACCTACTATCTCGGATTTCAAGGAATTTGATTATGATAATTGCTCTTTAAAAGGTTGTATTTCCTTGTTGCAATCCGTTGTTAATTCTCCTCATGCTTATAGTCAAAATAAAGCTTTTACCAAACATATTGTTGATGCCTTGTTGTAATCTTATGATGAAAAACTGAATTTGGAAGTTTCTATACCTAGAAAACTTAATGATGAGTGGGAACCTACTATAAAGATTAGAATTAAAGATTATGAGTGTTTTGCTTTGTGTGATTTGGGTGCTAGTGTTTCCACGATTCCGAAAACTTTATGTGATATTCTAGGTTTCCATGATCTTGATGATTGCTCTTTAAATTTGCACCTTGTGGATTCCACCGTTAAAAAGCCTATGGGAAGGATCAATGATGTCCTTATTGTTGCAAATAGAAATTTGGTGCCCGTAGATTTTATCATTCTTGATATAGATTCCAATCTTTCTTGCCCTATTATTCTTGGTAGACCTTTCCTTAGAAAGATTGATGCGATTATTGATATGAAGGAAGGGAACATTAGATTCCAATTTCCTTTAAAGAAAGGCATGGAACACTTTCCAAGAAAGAAAGTCAAACTACCTTATGAATCTAGTGCCAAAGATGGCACTAGTTAAATCTATCTTCGCTTTTATGCCTAGCTAGGGGCGTTAAACGATAGCGCTAGTTGGGAGGCAACCGAATTTTCTTTATGTTTTTTGTTTTTGCTCCTGTTTAGGAATAAATCTTGCATCTACCCTCTGTTTAGATGTGTTTTTATCTTTTAATTAGTGTTTGTGCCAAGTAGAACCTATAGGATAACCTACGATGATAGTTGATTTGTTTCTGCTGCAAAACAGAAACTTTGCGCGCACGAATATAATTTTGTTAAATCACAGGAACGTGCTTTTGCGTTGATTCTTTTTTCTGATATTCAATAGACAAATTGTCCAGGACTTCCTATTTTGGTATGAGTTTTAGAGTTCCAGAAGTTTGCGTTAGTTACAGATTGCTACAGACTGTTCTGTTTTTGACAGATTCTGTTTTTCGTGTGTTGTTTGCTTATTTCAATGCATCTATGGCTAGTAAATTAGTTTATGAACCATAAAGAAGTTGGAATACAGTAGGTTTAACACCAAAATGAATAAATAATGAGTTCATTGCAGTATCTTATGTGGTGGTTTTGTTTTCTTTCACTAACGGGGCTTATAAGATTTCCTGTTGAGTTTTGTGTTGTGAAGTTTTCAAGTTTTGGGTAAAGCTTTTATGGACTATGGAATAAAGGGTGGAAAGAGCCTAAGCTTGGGGATGCCCATGGCACCCCAAGATATTCAAGAATAGCCAAAATCCTAAGCTTGGGATGCCCCGGGAAGGCATCCCCTCTTTCGTCTTCGTTCATTGGTAACTTTACTTGGAGCTATATTTTTATTCGCCACGTGATATGTGTTTTGCTTGGAGCGTCGTGTATTATATTAGTCTTTGCTTGTTAGTTTACTACAATCATCCTTGCTGTACACACCTTTTGGGAGAAGCCTATTTGATTAGAATTTGCTAGAATACTCTATGTGCTTCACTTATATCTTTTGAGCTTGATAGTTTTTGCTCTAGTGCTTCACTTATATCTTTTAGAGCACGACGGTGGAATAATTTTGAAGAAATTGCTAGTCTCTCATGCTTCACTTATATTATTTTTAGAGTCTTTTAGAACAGCATGGTATTTGCTATTGTCATAAGGTTGGTCCTAGAATGATGAGCATCCAAGTTGGGTATAATAAAAACTATCATAGGAAGTGAATTGGATGCTATGATCAACTTGATACTTGATAATTGTTTTGAGATATGGAGGTAGTAATATTAGAGTCATGCTAGTTGAGGTGATTATGAAAAATACTTGTGTTAAGGGTTGTGATTCCCGTAGCATGCACGTATGGTGAACCGCTTTGTGATGAAGTTGGAGCATAATTTTATTTATTGATTGTCTTCCTTATGAGTGGTGGTCGGGGACGAGCGATGGTCTTTTCCTACCAATCTATCCCCCTAGGAGCATGCGCCTAGTACTTTGGTTTTTGATGACTTCTAAATTTTTGCAACAAGTATATGAGTTCTTTTGATTAATGTTGAGTCCATGGATTATACGCACCCTTTTACCCTTCCATCATTGCTAGCCTCTCTTGTGCCGCGCAATTTTCGCCGGTATCATAAACCCTTTATTTACCTTCCTCAAAACAGCCACCATACCTACCTATTATGGCATTTTCATAGCCATTCCGAGATATATTGCCATTCAACTTTCCACCGTTCCGTTCATATGACACACATTACTTTTGTCATATTGCTTTTTGCATGATCATGTAGTTGACATCGTATTTGTGGCAAGGCCACCTTCATAATTTTCATACATGTCGCTCTTGATTCATTGCATATCCCGGTATACCGCCGGAGGCATTCATATAGAGTCATATTTTGTTCTAGCTTTGAGTTGTAAATCCATAAAAATTGATGATCTTCATTATTAGAGCATTGTCCTAGTGAGGAAAGGATGATGAAGGCTATGATTCCCCCCACAAGTCAGGATGAGACTTTGGACTTTACAAAAAGAAAAAAAAATGAGAAAAGAAAAAATGAGAAATGCCAAAAAGAAAAAAAAGGAAGGCCAAAGAAAAAAAAGGAGAAAAAGAAAAAGAAAAAGAAAAAGAAAAAAGAGAGAGAAAAGGGAGAAGGGACAATGCTACTATCTCTTTTTCCACACTTGTGCTTCAAAATAGCACCATGATCTTCATGATAGAGAGTTTCATATGTTGTCACTTTCATATACTAGTGGGAATTTTTCATTATAGAACTTGGCTTGTATATTCCAATGATGGGCTTCCTCAAAAGTGCCCTAGGTCTTCGTGAGCAAGCAAGTTGGATGCACACCCACTTAGTTTCTTTTGTTGAGCTTTCATATATTTATAGCTCTAGTGCATCCGTTGCATGGCAATCCCTACTCACTCACATTGATATCTATTAATGGGCATCTCCATAGCCCGTTGATACGCCTAGTTGATGTGAGACTATCTTCTCCTTTTTTGTCTTCTCCACAACCACCATTCTATTCCACATATAGTGTTATGTCCATGGCTCATGCTCATGTATTGCGTGAAAGTTGAAAGAGTTTGAGATTATTAAAGTATGAAACAATTGCTTGGCTCGTCATCGGGGTTGTGCATGATTAAATACTTTGTGTGATGAAGATAGAGCAATAGCCAGACTATATGATTTTGTAGGGATAACTTTCTTTAGCCATGTTATTTTGAGAAGACATGATTACTTTGATTAGTATGCTTGAAGTATTACTATTTCTTATGTCAATATGAACTTTTATTTTGTATTCATTTGGATCTGAACATTCATGCCACAATGAAGAAAATCACATTATAAATTATGCTAGGTTGCATTCCACATCAAAAATTCTCTTTTTATCATTTACCTACTCGAGGACGAGCAGGAATTAAGGTTGGGGATGTTTGATATGTCTCCAACGTATCTATAATTTTTGATTGTTCCATGCTATTATATTACCCCTTTTGGATGTTTATGGGCTTTATTCTACATATTTATATCATTTTTGGGACTAACCTACTAACCGGAGGCCCAACCCATATTGCTATTTTTTTTGCCTATTTCAGTATTTCGAAGAAAACGAATATCAAACGGAGTCCAAACGGAATGAAACCTTTGGGAGCGTTATTTTTGAAACAAATCTGATCCGGAGAGCCTGGAGTGCAAGTCAAGAAAGCTCTGAGGGCTCCACGAGATAGGAGGGCGCCCCCCCTGTAGGGCGCGCCCCCCTATCTCGTGGGTCCCTCGGGCGTCCACCGACGTACTTCTTCCTCCTATATATACCTACGGACCCCGAAAACATCCAGGAGCATCACGAAACACAATTTCCACCGCCGTAACCTTCTGTATCCGCGAGATCCCATCTTGGAGCCTTCGCCGGCACTCTGCCGGAGGGGGAATCGACCATGGAGGGCTTCTACATCAACACCATAGCCCCTCCGATGAGTTGTGAGTAGTTTACCACAGACCTACAGGTCCATAGTTATTAGCTAGATGGCTTCTTCTCTCTTTTTGGATCTCAATACAATATTCTCCCCCTCTCTTGTGGAGATCTATTTGATGTAATCTCTTTTTGTAGTGTGTTTGTCGAGATCCGATGAATTGTGGGTTTATGATCAAGTTTATCTATGAATAATATTTGAATTTTTTCTGAATTCTTTTATGTATGATTGAGTTATCTTTGCAAGTCTCTTTGAATTATCAGTTTGGTTTGGCCTACTAGATTGATCTTTCTTGCCATGGGAGAAGTGCTTAGCTTTGGGTTCAATCTTGCGGTGATCTTACCCAGTGACAGAAAGGGTTGCAAGACACGTATTGTATTGTTGCCATCGAGGATAACAAGATGGGGTTTATATCATATTGCATGTTTTTATCCCTCTACATCATGTCATCTTGCTTAAGGCATTACTCTGTTCTTATGAACTTAATACTCTAGATGCAGGCAGGAGTCAGTCGATGTGTGGAGTAATAGTAGTAGATGCAGGCAGGAGTCGGTCTACTTGTTATGGATGTGATGCCTATATACATGATCATGCCTAGATAATCTCATAACTATGCGCTTTTCTATCAATTGCTCGACAGTAATTTGTTCACCCACCATAATACTTATGCTCTCGAGAGAAGCCTCTAGTGAAACCTATGGTCCCGCGGTCTATCTCTTATCATCTTTGCTTTCAATCTACTTTTATTTGCATCTTTACTTTTTGCATCTATATTACAAAATATCAAAAATATATTATTATCTCTCTATCAGATCTCACTTTTGCAAGAGGCCGTGAAGGGATTGACAACCCCTTTATCGCGTTGATTGCGAGTTCTCAGTTTGTTTGTGTAGGTGCGTGGGACTTTTGAGGAGCCTCCTACTGGATTGATACCTTGGTTCTCAAAACTGAGGGAAATACTTACGCTGCACTTGCTGCATCACCCTCTCCTCTTCGGGGAAAACCAACGCAAGCTCAAGACGTAGCAATGGGCACTGGAACTTCTTGTTGCTCTGCATCAGGTTTCACTTCTGCCACTAACAGGGTATGCACTATGTTAGTGTGCGCCTGCAGCAAACTGATCTGCGCGGACGATATGGCTTGACATAGTACCTCCTTCTGCCCAATCCCTTGCAGCTGTAGCCTTTTCCCTTGATGCACAATGGACATGTGTTTCGCTGTCCAATTGACAGACATTGGTCCACGTGATTCAAGCCAGTCCATCCCGAGGATCACATCATAACAGCCCAGCGGAAACAGCTTGAATGTGGATCGGAAAGACACCCCTTGGATGGTATACTCACACCCTGGCAGCTCTCGGTTGCATACTGTGATTGCACCATCTGCCACTTTCACCTTGAGTTTGTGTTGCATGGGTTGCACTCCAGGCCACTCCCCTGCCACTTCACTATTGATAAAACTGTGAGAGCTTCCTGAATCCACAAGCATGAGCAAAATCTGATTCCCAATCCTTCCAATCAGTTGGAAGGCCTTCGGAGCTTCTGTACCACTGATAGTTGCTGTTGAGAGGAGGCACAAATCATCTTCTGAGCTTTCCACTTGGTTAGTCGGTGGTTCAGGTGACGGTGGTGGCGACAACATCCCCACCAATTCCTCCACAATGTGTAACTGCACTGTGGAAGCACACGCATGGCCGGGTCCCCATCGCTCGCCGCAGGTAAAACATAATCCCCGTGCCTTCCTGAATGCCCGGAGAGCCTTGAGCTTGTCTTCCGTCGATGTACACGTGTTGGGCGTGGTCTTGGCGATATCCAGTCCGCGCCTGGTGTCGAGCGGTGTGGGGGATGGCAGAGAATTGCCCGACCGACCGCCTGGCGAAGCTGCCGAAGAGCTCAGGGGCAACGCCGTGGGTGCCTTGCTCGTGTAGCGCCCACCGCGCGGCGAAGCGCTGGTATGACGATACCCAGCTGCCACCTCTTGCTCCTGCCGTATCATATCGACCACCTCTTCCTGCAGAGCAGCCAGAGAAACAACAGTTTCCAAATCTTGGGGATGATGCAACATAACAGCAATCTTAATCTCATGCGACAGTCCTTCTAAAAATTGAGTAGTGAAAAATAAGGGATCCCAAGAACTGTGATGCGCTAGAAGACTATGCATAATGACATTGAATTGTTCTGCATATTCTAGCACTGTTCCAGTTTGTTTAATTTTGGCAAAGCGACGCAGTAGCTGCTGGAACTCTGATCTCCCAAACTTATCTAACACCGAGGAACAAAAAGACTCCCGGTTGGGGCTTTTGAGATGCATTTGTGACCATTCTAGCCACAACGCCGCTACCCCCGTGAAATGGACAACGGCTGTATCGGTCCACACCAATGGATCAATCCCGCACACACGAAAGTAAGCTTTGCAACAAATCCTCCACCCCGTAGGATTTTTGCCATCAAAACCAGGGCAATCAACAAGATTGTGTTGGTGGCGAGAAGGAGTTGCAGCCAGCAAGCCATTCCCAAATTCTAATGGTGGTGGTGGTGGAATTGGAATGGTGGGAAAAGGGGTACGGGGAGGTGTTCGCGACGTACCATTGTCCGGGACCGGTGCGGGGTGGAGAGGCCCTCCGCCGACTAGTGCCCGTGGAGAAGGTGTCCTGCGGTGGCCAACGGGCCCGTAGCCGTCGCCACTGTGGTCCGCCCCGAGTCTTAGCGCGTCCGCCGTTGCCGGCGTCGAGGATTGGTCGGCCTTGTCGGTGGTGTTGGTGTGGAGCGCGATCTTCTCCAATTGGGCGCGGATGTCGACCAGATCCGCTTGCAGCTGACCCACGACGGTGTCCACGCCGGGACGCCAGGCCGCAAGATCATGGACCACCGGCTCGAGTGAGGCGATCGCCGGCTCCATCTTCGCCACCGCCGGTGCGATCTGATCCAGGCTCTTCTGGATCCCGAGTAGGGCCTTGGCGATGTTGCTGCGCTTGGTAGCCGCTTCCTCCATCTTCTTCTGAAGATCTAAATCGGCCATAAATTGCTGGAGGCTATGATAGCGCGTCGGCGCCAGATCCGCGCGGCGGAGAGAAAAGTTGGGATGGATTTGTAGGCTCTGAATACCAGATGATACGGTCATAGGCCTTAGATGCTGAATTACTTCTCAATCTCACTGATTCTGGATACAAGATGGTCAGGGTCGCCAAGCAAGAAGGGGATCGGGAAGGAGAGCCGGAGGTGGGAAGGGGATACACGCCCAACGGCGGCCAGGTCTAGACACGGATCAATCGATAACCTAGCCACACACGCACACCCGATATATATAGGCTACGCTGTCCACTCCGGTCCATCCACTCGTTGGTTGGGCTTGCCCTTCCTCTTGGGCCGCCTGGTTGCCACTGGGCTTGCCTCCTGGGCCT
>NC_041387.1:108162084-108166893 GCF_002162155.2 Triticum dicoccoides | reverse complement strand
CATTCCTCCCTCCTTTAAGTGTGACACGAGACTCTGCTAAAGAAAGGATAAACAGAAAGACCAATGGCTTCAGCATATATAACGCCTGGGCACCATTCTATATGCTTGTGACACGCGACGATCATCTCTTCATTGTTGCCATGTGTAAGTTTCCTTCTCTCCCACCTAATATATCAAGAAGAAGGTTGCGACGGTCTCATGGAAATGTCTGAGGCCACGAATGAAGCACTGCTTCACCTACATGTTATGTATGGCATGATCTACTGTGATAATGTCATCCATGGCAAGTAGCGTCCATATCTCTTTTGACTTTTTTACAGCGGACGGCCGTGCGCTTCACATCCTCCTCTCCTCGATCGCAGTTCGGACATGGAGGTGTCACTTTAATGTGTCTATTTGATTGAGAGAACAACACGGAAATGTATACGCCAGAGGGGGAAAAAGGTTGTTCCGTTCGCATCGACCATGCTGTTCCGTTGCTTGAAAAGTTAACAGGTTCCGACTCGTCTTCGAGACCGCGACCGACTCCAGCTCAGACTATGTGTAGCTCGCTCCACATATATGCGTACGCGCGTGCTACGTTCTTTCTCCACGCCACGCATTTCGTTCGTCACGATTGTAGAATCACGATCTCTCTCTCGAATCAAGATTCAAGAATCACAGCCATGGATATGGGTGCCAACTCGCTGCCGTCGCCGTCGTGCCCCGACGGCAGGAAGCGGCGCGTGTGCTACTACTACGACCCGGGCATCTCCAACGTCGACTACGGCGAGGGACACTCCATGGTGCCCCGCCGCGTCGCCATGACCCACGGCCTCGTCGCCTCCTACGGCCTCCTCAACCACATGACTCGCCTCCGCACCAGGCCGGCCAGCCCGGAGGAGCTCCTCGCGTTCCACGACCAGAAATACGTCGACCTCCTCGGTAGGCTCACCCCCGCCGGGTACATCAGCGACGCCGACCTCCGGCGGACAGCCGAGGAGCATGGCATCGGTCCCGTGCGCCGCTGGGACGGCACCTACACGAACGACAATCCCGCCATCGAAGGCCTCATGGGGTACTGCCTGAGCTACGCCGGCGGGTCGCTGGCCGCGGCGCGCGCGCTCTGCAGGGGCGACCACGACGTCGCCATCAACTGGTCCGGCGGCATGCACCACGCGTGCCGGGGCCACGCCAACGGCTTCTGCTACGTCAACGACATCGTGCTGGCCATCAAGCAGCTCCTCGGCCGCTTCCCGCGCGTGCTGTACGTGGACATCGACGCGCACCACGGGGACGGCGTGGAGAAGGCCTTCGTGGACTCCAACCAGGTGATGACGCTGTCCTTCCACCAGTACGAAAGCCAGTTCTTCCCCGGCACCGGGAGCATCGACGACGTTGGCGAGGGGGCCGGCAGGTACCACGCCCTCAACGTGCCGCTCAAGAAGGGCATGGACGACCAGGGGTACCATGAGCTGTTTAAGCCGATCGTCGGCAAGGCCATGCAGGTGTTCCAGCCGGACGCCGTGGTGCTGCAGTGCGGCGCCGACTCGCTCTCCGGCGACCGGCTCGCTGGCCTCGAGCTGTCGGTGGGCGGCCACGCGGAGTGCGTCAAGTACCTGCGGGGATTCAACGCGCCGCTGCTCCTCCTCGGCGGCGGCGGCTACACCATTAACCACGTCGCCTCCTGCTGGTGCTACGAGGTACGTATACGCACATGAACTCACTCGTGAGTCGTGATTGATCAAAGTAACACTAGCTAGCTCTATCTAATGGCAAACGATCACTCTGTAACTTTGTTTGTTTGTTGGGTTACATCCATATCCATACAGACGGCGGTCGCCGTGGGCAAGGAAGACGAGATCGCCGACGAGATACCACACCATCCGTACGATCACTACTACAGGAGCCAGGGTTACAAGCTCCAGTGCCGCACGGAGGCGCCCGGCAGCCGCAGCAGCGGGGAGAATAAGGACGCGGCCGCCATTAGGGTGAAAGCCCTGGAGCACCTCTCGGCGATCAACTGCGCGCCGAGCATACAGTTCCACGAGCCATGCGCCGCGGCGGCCCAAGGCATGGACGTCGACGACCTCTGCCACGACGACGACGACGACGATGATGAAGAAGAAGAAGACCCCATGGAGAGGCTGCACCGGCTGTGCGACAACGCGGACCTCGCCGGGTTTTTCGTGGAATTGGGGCGGAAGCACAGTCTATCGTCCTCTGCCATGGGTTGACCCTGCGCTGCCCTCCACGCCATGCATGTGGAGGTTTTGACTCATGTCATTGTTCACTTCATTCACAGGAACCGGCGAGCATTTTGGTAGACACATAATATAGTACTCCTATCTCTTCCAGAGATCCAATTTGTGCCATTTGCATGCTCCTACCTCTCTATCTGTCTTCTTAGAGCTCTACTGTCTGTTTTTGGCCTTTTGTTCTTTGGTTTTTCTCTTTGTATTAGAGGGCTTGCTGGTACTGTAGTATTTTGTTGACCAAATGTATAAATCTAAGTTTGGCACAAAATGAAGAAATATTTTTGAGGGAAAAACACAAAAGGAAGAATTATAAATGAAAGTTTGACATGAAAGATGGAGGAGACAAGTGCATATTTCAACCTCGAACTCTAGCCCTAGTCTAATTTACAACCCCGAACTCCAATACCGTCTAAATTACAACCCTCAACTCTCAAAATCAGTCAGGATTGAACCCTTCTCTCCTTGTTGACCTGTTTTGACCCGTTGACTGGTGAACAGTACATTTTAAAAATATTTAAAATGTTAAAAAACAATAAATTAAAAAAAACTAAAATTTCAAAACATCCGATTTTTTTGCATTGAAGATGTCTCAATGCGTGAGGTCCCTGTCAATTTTCTTGGCATCCAGTTATTTAAGTAGGTCTCAGGAAAAAAAAATCGGGCCGAACAATGCTTGAACAGTTAATTGTTTCACAGAGCCCACATTTGTCTTTTTTCCGAGAGTTGCTCAGATGTCCAAACAAGCTGAAAATTGGCACGTACATCACACACTCAAACATCATCTTTTTTGATTTTTTTACATTTTTTAAATTTTCACACGGTGAAAAAAATCAATTTTTTTTAAATTTACTGCTCACCCAGTCAACGGGTCAAAACCGGCCAATAGGGAGAGAAGGGTTGAATCCTAGCCAGTTTTGAGGGCTGTGAGTTGTAATTTAGATGGTATTGAAGTTCGGAGTTGTAAATTCACTTCTCTCAAGATGGAGTGGTCCTGTATTAGAAAATGGAGGGAGTATCAAAATCAAAAGCTCTTGTTCGGTGAAGCCAAAGTGCCAACTCATTCTGACCAATGTGCGCTGCACACTCCCGACTCGCTAGTAGAGTGTCATCTGCTCTTCCTGGTGGCGGCGGCGGCAGGCGAGCGGATCTTCCAACGAGTGAGGTAAGTCTATGTGTCGACAGTTTCCTGTATCTCCTCTCTTCCCATGTCGTTCTTTGCCGCCTTCGCATATCTCGACAGAATGCCTAGGACGGGGCACGACAGTAGTCAATCACATAAGCAATAATTACTAAAGAAAATCAAATCTGAACAATGTTGCATCTTTTCCCCCAATCTTTTAAAAGCCATAATGGTCAAATTGCTAAGATTTCTTCCCAAACTAACTCTAGGGTCAAAAGAAAACAATCTAGCACTAGATTGAAATAGATGAACTAGAAAACCCTAGATGAACTAGCACTGGAGGAAGGAGAGGACGAACCTTGATGTCGGCGGTGCGGCAAGGGGCGGCAAGGTACGGAGGCACGACGACGGCTGGTTGAGGGGGAGTGTGTGCGTGGGTGAAAAGAGGGCGGCGGCTAGGTCTTTTACTAAGGAGGGAGTTAACTCAGATAGGGCAGTGCTGGCGTGGGCTTAAAACACAACACCATAGCTAATAACAGCCTAAATAAAAAAAATACTAAGATTGATAAAAGAGTCAACATAATAAAAGACTCAAAATGATAACTAGTAGCAAAGAAATAGAAGACCCAAAATAATAAAAATACTACTAATAATAAAGACAAAAGTATGATATACAATATTCATTATTTTTTACTAGTATAATCATTAAATACTTAAAACACTTGATAAAATGAAAAAATTGTTTCTCGCGTAACATAAGTTAGCACGCCAGCAATAGATAATTAACTATGACATACATAGCAATCCGACGCCACCACTATCTTCCAAGTGGTGAGTACAGACGGACCAGCATATTTGTGGCGTGTAGAAAAAAGCAACGCTAGTACTAACCATGTAAAGCTGACGTATCAAATAAGTCTACGCCACCACTATTTGAAACAAAATAGTGCTAGCGTTGTGTGAAAATGACGCGCCACCAACTAAAGTTGTGGCTAGCCGTTTTTCCACTAATGGGTGGTTGCATTGAGGGCAGATGGAGTCGGTGGAGATACATTTGCGAAGTAAGTTCGCCTTGCAGTTTAACCTGTCTCCGAAAAGAAGCCAACCAAAAATCTTGACCTTAATATGAACAAGAGAGGTCTAAATGTAGTCGGTGTTGATGTCGAGCTCGGTGTTGGGGTAGAGAAGCGTGTAGGTTTCCTGCATGAGAACGGCAACCCATGATTGAGGAATCTTTTGTCGGGGCGTCATTAGCAATGAAGTCGTGCGACAAAGACAAGATAGTAGCAAATTCGGCAGAAACAATAGAGGTTAGGCGATCCCAAAGGTTAGTCAATAATCCATCTTGCAAGATTTATTTTTTGAGAGCAAGCAAAGCTTTATAACTTCACGGTGCTCGAGCAGATGGCTCGAAGCACAAGCAACCACCTGGGCTGGTATACTTACATCAGA
>NC_041387.1:108129273-108161606 GCF_002162155.2 Triticum dicoccoides | reverse complement strand
CCCAAGTCAGACGCAAGGGCCACAACATTAGAGAGAGCAACAACTTCTGCCCCAAAGGCATCATGTATATGGTCTTGCATGCCCGGCCTGGCGGCCACAATGGTTGAGAGACTAGAACGCAACTGTGGGTGGAGTGTGAGTAAACGTGGGGGCAACTCAAGCAAGCCAAACTCTAGCCTCGCCCAGCCAGGATGGCTGTTTGGTGTAGTAGAAAAAAGCTAGCTTTGCCTAGCAAACTGGCCTGCATGGGCTAGAAAATCCATGCCCGGACAGGTGAGCCGTGAGCCGATTTGGCTCGCCTCCGTCGGCAAGAATTGATCACAACCTATTAAGCAAGTAACTGCCGTTGTGAACGTGGTTTAGTGAAGGCTAGTCAAATAAACCAAACAAGTAGCCTTGCTCATATGAGCTATGCCTTAGATGAGCTAGAATCCTATTGCCTGGCTGGGCATGTTTAGCTAGAGAACCAAACACACCCTTATTGCTAGTGGTTTGCTAAGTAGCCAGATGTCATGATAAAAAAAAGTGGAATTGCCGTTGTTTGAGAGGACGAAGGAGATATGTAAAGTAAATGTATAATGTTTTGAGGACATGTTTGATTCATGGGCACACATTGCCAAACTGTGGCGTAAGGGTTTGTTTCACTGCCACGGTTATGGTATGCCACACTCCCTTAGCTGTATGTCTTACCTCTCGTATACACATACATATTCAAATCTTGTTACATTTGTCGTGATCAATTTGCTCACAAATTTATTTACCTTGAGTTGTGCTAGTAAGAAAAGATCCCACACTTTCCTCCTCCTCCTGTTGGCGCAGCCACCGGTCCACCCTATCTTCGATGGCTTTTGGGCCATGGAGGTGTGAAGGACCTCAGCCCCCCGCTGGCGCGAGGGACCACGTTATGTCTCCCGTTCTTGTTAGGTTTAGTATCTTGGGTGGGGCAGTGTGGCGGTGGCGATGTCCTTCGGTAAGAATAATGTCTCTCACGTTCTATCCCGTCTCGATGGTGCTAGCGTCGTTGGAGGGCGAGTGAAGATGTGTCTCTATCGAATCTCGTGGGATTCAGTCGGTGCTGGTCTTCGGTGGATCTGTTTGGATCTGGTTTTCGTTCGTATTCGTTTGGGTGTTTACAGGTTCGATCCTTCGATCTATGACTTTCTTCATTGGCGATGATTGCTGCTCTGGTACTTTGGTCCTATGGGGCCTTAGCACGACGACTTGCCGGATGTATACTACAACAAGGTTTGTTTGACTCCAGTGAGGGAGGGGCGATGACGGTGGCACACCTTCGGCTCGTTCCAGTGCTTATAGTACCTAGTTGTATTTTTTATTACCTTTGGTATTCTTTGTACTGACATGATCGAAAATTAGAAGTTTCTCACCAAAAAACATGAACAATACGTCATATGTGGATGGGAATGGTTATGTGATTTTGCTGAAAGCGTGGAAACATGTGCCAAAATTGCTAAAGCGGCCTATTTCTTTTTAAAGTAAAATGCACCATAAATCCTAAAACTATTAGAGGTGTGTCAGTTTAGTCCTATAATTTCAAAACTGCATTTTTGGTCCTAAAACTATTGAAGGTGTATCAGTTTAGTCCTATAACTTCGAAACTGTAATTTTGGGTCCTAAAACTATTGAAGGTGTGTCAGTTTAGTCCTATAACTTCGAAAGTGCAGTCTTGGGTTTTAAAACTATTGACTCCTATAACTTCGAAACTGCAGTAATCTTGACGTAATCAAAACCTTATGCTGAGTTCCGGCGTATGTCTTGAACCCAAAATTACAGTTTCGAAGTTATAGGACTAAACTGACATACCTTCAATAGTTTTAGGACCCAAAATTACAGTTTTGAAGTTATAAGACTAAACTGAAACAATTGTACTCCTAGAAACACAAAACAATTGTACTCCTAGAATAATCTTGACGTAACCAAAACCTTATGCTGAGTTCCGGCGTATGTCTTGACACTGAGATCATGTCGACGGCGCCGCCGGCTCGAGCAGGCCACACTCGAAGTTGGTGTGCTCGAGGAACGGCCCCAGCCTGACCAACCTCGGGATGACCACGCCGTCCCGCGCCGCGCACACCAGCGGGTTGCCCCACTGCACGAGCGCACCGACGAGCCCCGCGCGCGCCGTCAGTGGGAACACGCGCCCCCACCTCTCGCTCTCGTACCTGCGCAACGCCTCGCCGGCGTCGTCGCCCGCGAGCACCGCGGGCGCGAGGTGGCGCGCCAGGACGACGGCGTCCTCGAGCGCGCAGCACGCGCCCTGGCCGAGGTTGGGCGTCATCGGGTGCCACGCGTCGCCGACGAGCACCACGCCGCCCCTGGACGCCGGGGGCGCCAGCCCCGGCCAGAGCCAACGGTCCACGAGGGGCGTCTTCACCACGGCGTCGTCCGGCGTGCTCCGCATGACGGCGACGAGGTCGTCCGGCCAGCCCCGCACCAGGCCCAGGGCCTCGCTCTTGAGCGCCGCGCCATCCGTGGTCTTGGGCCCTGCCATGCCAACGCCAATGCCAATGCCATGCAAGATCAGTCCAAGCAACTTGATCAAACCTCGCCTTCTCATGTCAATATGTCATATCAAAATGAAGTACCTGGGGTTGCGCTGTTGAAGCAGATGAACCAGTAGACTTTGGTCGGGGAGACCGGGACGAAGCCGGCGCGGACGCCCCGGCCGTAGATGTAGTTCACCTTGGACTCGAACGGCTGCCCGCCAGCGTAGTCCGCGAGGCCACGGAACGCCATGTGCCCCACGTACCGGGGCTCCGAGAACCCCATCCACCTCGCGATCGGGGAGTTGACGCCGTCGCAGCCCAGCACCACTTTGGACAGGAGCCGCCTCCCGTCCTGGAGCTCCAGCAGGGTGCCATCGGGCCCTTGGCCGGCGATGGATTTGAGCCTGGACGAGAAGGAGATGGCGCCCGGCGGGAGCTTGGAGGCCAGCGCCGCGAGCAGCGCTCCCCTCTCTACCGCCCGCACCTCCTGCCTGACGCACACATCAATAGTTAAAGCAGAGCAAATCGATACAAGAACACAAGGCAAGTGTTGAGGCAGACATACCCGGGAGCCTCTTCCTCGAAGGAGAACTCGCGCAGGTCACGACCGCCCGCCGACGACCGCATCCTCATCCTGCGATCAGCTGAAACCTCGCAATTTAAGCAATGGACGCATGAAGGAAGGAGAGAGGAGAAGTGCTAGGTAGGTGTACCCCTGGACGCGGAGGTACTTGGCCCGGAGCTCGTCGACGACGCCGATGGAGTCCAGCACGCGCCACCCGTTCTTGAACAGCGTCAGCGACGTGCCGCCCGCGCGCAGGGACGGGCCCTGCTCCAGCACGGTGGCGCTCACGCCGAGCCGGCGCAGGGAGAGCGCGGTGGCCAGACCCGCGATGCCCGCACCCACGATGACCACTTCCTCCGCCTTAGCAGAGGAGGAGGACGACGACGCAGAGACGGCACCCCGGCGACGGCCATGATACGAATCGGAACAAGGGTGACGCGCAGGGGAGGACACGAAGGTGCTCAGCGGTGCCGGTGCCATGGCAACGACGAGCATTTCTTGGACAGGAGCTGCGGACCGGAGCAGTGAGCCTGGTGGTTTGTGGGTCTCGGGTTCGCAAAGCTTAAGAATTTGGAGCCACACGTCCGGCAACAAGATTCAGAGACAGGAGACAAGACACGTCCACCACCTCGCTGCGATCCAGAAACTTTGCGTCTCAGAGATTTACTGCGAATTTCAGTAATCAACTTTAGCATCGCTCACTCCCCTCAAAAAAAAATACTTCAGCATCACTCACGTCCTAACCCAATAAGTTAAATATGTGATGTTGTAATAATTTATATACAACAAAAGGTGTAATCAAAAGGATAATTCATAAGTCGGACATGAAACACATTTTTTGAGTTTCCCGTTGTGTGCCCTAACCTGTGTTGTATATATATATATATATATATATATATATATATATATATATATATATATATATATATATATATATTTCTAAATGCCAACATGTGTTGTATATATATTAGTACAACATCGCCTAACCCTTATCCAGCTATGGATGGTGTTCGTGTCCTTTTCAGTTTTCACGTCCTAAAGGCAAGAGCTCCTACCTCCTAGTTGGTGTGTGGGCCGAAATAGGACGCGAGCAAGATGCACCGTTGTCACACTATCTCTACTATTCATCCCTCTTCTCTCTTGCCTATCTCACCAATGACATTGATGACATTCAGACTTGAGGAATATTTTGATGATCAACAAGTAATAGTGAGCCCTAATATCTTCTACCTTAAGAATTATTTCTTTCCAATAATCACTCACTTTTAGTTAGTCTATCTGATAATGTATTCCTAAGATCTGGCAAGCATGAATATTAAATTATAACAGTAACAACAAGCAACAACAAGTAATTATAATTTGTGCTCATCTAAAAAAAAGAATTATAATCGGTGCTAGCATGCATAGCATCCAGCCAAGGTTTTATGTTTCGTTTTGCAAATTTTACTGCCCTTGAATGAAATGGGCGAATTTTGGAATTTTGAACTTTTTTCGGAAAATCTCGGATGAAAAGGACAATTCAAAATTCAAATTTGTGGATGAAAAAAGCAAAAGTATAAAAAAACAACCAAAATTGTACAATTTTTTTCAATCCTACAACAAAACTAAAGCACAGTCAAACTGAACAACACGAATCCCTTGATTGATATACACCCACGAATAACTCTGAACAACATAAATACCCCAGTGCTTACTACTCATCTTGGTCTGGTTAGTACTTAGTAGTAGTACATCAATCCCAGCAGGAAGGCACGCGCATGCACATCACATTCTGGTCCCGTTCCAGCCGCCTGGATGCCGCATCTAGCACCTTCCAGAGTTCCAGTTCGTACAGTTTTGATTAAAAAAAAGCAACATGCACACCTAGAAATCCCCACCGACGGCCCACTGTGTGCCTCGTTTCTATCCACACAGCGCCGTTTCTCTTATCCATCCGCTTCGCCCCCATCTTCCTCCTCATGCTACTTCATCGCCTCCACACAGCGCCGTTTATCTTATCCATCCGCTCCACCCCCATCTTCCTCCTCATGCTACTTCATCGCCCAAAGTAGCTCGTCCTTCTCTTCTCCATCCACTAACACCAGCCAAGCGCTGCTCTCCTCTTCTCGCCCGCGGTGGCTAGGCAGCCACTTCCTGGCTGGCAGCGCCGACGTGTTTGCTGCAACAGCTGGGGCGGTGACATCGTGCTCGTCGGTGCACCGGGGCAAGGGCGGAGTCCCCGTGCCGTGGTGGTGTAGCTCATCCCGATTGGTGGCTGCAGGCAACGGAGCCGGTGTGCAGTGGCTCGGTTGCTCGCCAGATCTGGCGGCCGACCATATGCCATGCCAGCGCGCGCGGGGGCTGTGGCGGAGGCGCGGTAGGCAGGGTGGTGTTGCTCGTCTGCCGGTAGGCCCGGATGTGGGAGTGTCGAAGTTGCCTCCGGTGAAAGCTCCCACATGACTGTACCATAGACATCCAAGGCTCTCTCCTTCTTTAGGATTATTAGCTCAAATGGCAATTTAACTGAGACCTTTCTTTCCATTATGCGTCTCTCCTCTTTTTGTTCATTTCGATTGGTGACGCATAATACATGCGACAGGCACCTCTCATCCTCTCTTTGTTGGCTTGTTGATCTTGCAACGCATGAACGTATATAAGTTTGTAAGATTTCATGTAAAAGAGCAGGGTGGGACTATTAATAGAGATTTGAATTTTTAGCACAGGCATGAGAAAGGTGCAGGTCCTTGACACCAGCACCATTAGTTGCGCCGACCTGGCTAGGAGGTAGAGAAGAGAAGGTGGACTACGCTAGGGATGGCTGGAGGTGGAGGACGTTGGGAGATGGAGGGTGGCGGAGCGATGGGATTGGGGGAGTAAATTACACACAAGTACCACAATTCGGGCATTGGAAGCAGATTGGTACCAAGATTGGTAATTTTTACATGTCAGTACCAACTTTGAGGCGAGACGTTATAAAAAAGGCTAAAACAGGCTAAAACTGATGTTTATACGTATTGACGGGAAAACTGACCAGTTGGGCCCGTCTGTCAGGTGCTGACGTGGCATCTTTTTTACAAAAAACCCTCTTGCTTTATACTCCTATAAGAGCTTTTTTTTTTCGTTAGTTATTTCCACCATCGATTTGGACTCGTTTGAAATTTTGCGTCGGTTTGAACGAACAAATAAAAGAAACGAAAATTAAATCCCGCCAAGGATTCGAACCGCCGACCTGCTTTTCCGCAGCGACGCGTGCTAGCCACCCAGCCAGAGCATCGCTCGCGACACAAAGCAGGCGAAGCTCTTTTTATACTAGCTCAGGAACGCTGGGCCGGCCCACCCAGGCCTGCAATTTTTTTTTCGTTTCACACTTACCTGGCGCGCGTGTTGCGGCTCATTCATGGGAGCTCCTAGTCGGCGCTGTTAGGCCGGCCCATTTGTTTTTCCCTTTCTGCCAGAAACTGCAAAAATTTTACGCAGGTAACAAGAATTGAACACTAGACCTCACGAACCAATTCCGGGTGCGCCAACCACTACGCCATGGTAAGACACGTGCTTATCATCTTCGTCGGCTTCCTTTTATTCTTTCTGTAGCTTGCGAACCTCAGACCCTTCCGCAAACTGTTTTTTTAATCTTTTTTTCTCTTTTTATGTAACGGTTTTGTTCGCCTTCTTTCTTTCCTTTTTTGCTAAATACGTGCACCTTTTGAAAAAAAATCAAAGATTTTTTTTTTCAAAATGCACGAGTTTTTTAAAAATTTGAAAAAAAACCATTGGTTTTTTTAAAAGTTCATCAAATTTTAAGAAAGTTCATCGCATCTAAAAAATGTTCATCAAATTTGAGAAAAGTTCATTAAAACTGGAAAAGCTTCATCGAATCGGAAAAAAAGTTCATCGAATCTGAAAAAAATCATCAATTTTGAAAAAAAACATCAGATTTGAAAAAATAGTTCAACGGATTTTAAAAAAAGTTCATCAAGTTTGGAGAAGTTCATCAGATATGAAAAAAAGTTCATCGGATTTCAAAAAAAGTTTGTCAAACTGATTACATAATTTCTTATTTTATACTGAACATTTTTAATGCATGATGAACTTTTCTTTAGAAACGGTGAACATTTTTCTTATAATATGAACGTTGAACATATTTTGAATGCAAATTGAATATTTTTGTAATATATGTTGAAATATTTAGCTCCTTAATAATACTAATATGTAATCGCAAAAAATATATGTATTAATATTCATGATTAAAAAAAACAGTAAACCAGTGTGCAGCCTCGCTGGGTCAACCGCCGGCCCAACGTCTTTGGGCTAGTATAAAATCGGTCTAGCCTGGAGTACGTCGTGAGCGCTGCCGTGGCCGAGTGGCTAGCGCAGCCACGGGTCGGCGGTTCGAATCCTGCGCTGGATTCAATTTTGTTTTGTTTTATTTATTCGTTTAAACCGACGCAAATATTCAAACGAGTCCAAATCGATGGTGAATGTTACGAACGAAAAAAAAGACTCTTATAGGAGCAATTTTTTTCGAAATAATTGGGCATTTATGTGATTACGTACAAAGAAATGGGGCTTTCTACAAAAAACATGCCACGTCGGCACCCGACAGGCGGGCCCAACCGGTCAGTTTCCCCGTCAATACGTATAAACAACAGTTTTAGCCTTTTTTGTAACGTCTCGCCCCAAAGTTGGTACTGACACGTAAAAATTACTAATCTTGGCACCAATCTGTTTCCAATGCCCCAATTGTGGTACTTCTGTGCAATTTACTCGGATTGGGGAGACAGCGCGCGGCCGTGGGGGTGGAGCGCTGGAGTTGGAGATAGGATTAGGAGGCAGGGTCGAGCGGTTGTTTTTTATCTGACCTGTACCGGTTCGATTGACTTATTTTTGGATTGCGGGTTGATTTCCTGTAAACCAAGGGGCTTTTGTGCAAAACAACCACGGCGGATGACCAGAAACCCTACGTGCTTTATTATTAGGTAGAGATAATCCCTCGGTTCACCCTAAAAAAACAACCCCTCAGTTCAGAAAATAGTAATTAAAGAAATATAATGCCTACGAGCACATCACAAAACATTTTCGATGACAAGCTTAGTTCCGTGAGGATGACCACTTTAGTTGACAAGCATGACATCTTCACGCTTCAATTTATTATTTAATAAAAAATTGCCGTGTGTGTCTACTAACTTTCAATCCTTGCATCACTAGAATTGTTATCGAAAACGTTCGATTTGTCATGTGCTCGTACCAAACGTCAGGAATACTTATCATTTCCGTAATTAAAAGCAGAGGCATTTCCCTTCTCCAGTTCTACTTACGATTTACTAGTTATTTCTCTCCTTACTAGTCAATGTGTACGTACAATGCACGTTAATTTAGAAATATATTAAGTGCATGCGGATATTAAGTAGGATATTATTTGCATGTTATTATGTGATTAGTACTATATTAGGCATGAAATTAACTGCACACTAAACATGTTGAGCGCTCAACATTGAAGCAGTCTAGGTTGTTGGATTGACATGATTTGATGACCGAGATTAATTGAATCTGCCCCTTTGGGTCTTTTTATATTGGTATAGATGAAATGCGGAGCTCGTCTGAGATGTCAATCAATCTAAGAACAACAGTTAAACTCCCCTGCTAGGTTTATCTTATTTCAGACAACTGCACTGAGGTGGCAGCAGTTACACTTACATCAAAGGAAACGCATAAGCCATACAGGTTCAGGCAACACATTCAAGTGCGGTTATTAACATCATCACACATCACGAAATCTAATCATCGACTCGGATAGCCAGACCGGGACAAGCTCGAATTCTGAAGAAACGAGGCATCATCAACAAGTAGAAGTAGATGATCGTGCGAATTCAGTTCTCGTAGATCCAAGGGTGGAGGTTGCTCTTCCATTCGGCCAAGCCTCCTGGGAACCACAGAGCGATCTCCTTCTTTCCGTTCTCCACAGAATCACTTCCATGAATGACATTCCTACACAGCAGAAAACTGAGTTCAGTCTAGGGAACCAGTATTATTCGTTAAGTTTCGATCAAAGCTACAATTAACACCTCCTTCTGCCGCATTGCAAACATAGACAATTGATAATAGTTGTGAAAACTCAAGACGGTATTACTACTCACTACTCGCATACTCCACACCAAGAAAAAAAGACATTGAAAGTTGAATAAAAGGGAGTTCAGTGATCAATGTACAAACAACATTTGCTCACCTGCTAACCTCCACAGCATGGTCACCACGGATGGTGCCAGGAGCTGCCTCCCAGGGCCTGGTGGCCCCGATGATCCTTCGGCCAGTCAAGACAACATCCTTCCCCTCCCACACCATGGCCACAACAGGGCCGGAAATTATGTAATCCACCAACTTGGCAAAGAAGGGCTGGGCAGAGAGATCGGCGTAGTGCTGCTGCGCGAAGGATTTCTCCACGTTCATAAACTTCATCCCTGGATCATCACATTTCCAAACAATTTATAAGCACCAAAATAATTCAACCAGTGATATTTGATGGGCTATTGGACGTGTGAACCATCCAAGGCAATAATTATAAAAGCTGAACCGAAACAAGTTTCAGATGAGCTCTTCTTTTAACATACGTTTCAGATGATGTTTGCGGTTTCTTTCCCATTCAAATCCTTTTTTTAACAGATATTTTGTGGCAACAACAAGTAGCCATTAGCCATGTAACAAATAGTGTATCTCATCGAGGGCCGCATTTATAAAAGATTGTGACAAGCTGTCCATGTTTTAAGCTATATCCACATTTAGCAACGAAAGGAAAAACCAGAACCTGCCAATTTGTAAAATCTGGCAGCGAGGTGGTTTATTTCAATTAAATTCAACCTGTCAGTTACACAATGAAATTAGCTTAGTACTATATTTTTTTGTACCAATTTAATGCATGGTGAAGATATCATTTGCTTGTGCACTTGTGTTATTGTGGTCATACTATTAGTGTGTTACATTATCGACTCAAAGCCAATAATATCTTTCCTCCTACCCAAAAAGGGCAATAGCATATTTATGCATTGCAAAAGCACTAACTTTTGGAAGGTGTAAAAGCACTACTTCATCTCTGCCCAAAATGATTTCATGTTCCAACTGAGGCATGCCCCAAGTAGTTTCTCACGAAAAAAAAAAGAGAGTTTGATTTTCGAATTACTAATAAATAACCACTTTTATCTCTCTGTTATAACTTACTACTCCCTCCGTCCGAACTTTATAGATACATCTCTTTTTATCCATTTTGATGACAAGTATTTTCGGATGGAGGGAGTACATAATACGACCAAAAAGCAGATCCGAGTGGCGAAATTAATTGTGTAAGCCAGATCAAGAAACATAAACTGATGAATTAGGGAGAATAGGGGTTTCTGGCCATACTGATCAGGTAGGAACAAAGAACACTCCTTACCCTTCAAGTAGTACCCTTTCTTCTCGAATCGGCTGATGATATCCCCAATCTGCAGAAGAGAAGTTGTAAACACGAAACCAATGATTAGAGACGGTTCCAGTAACGCGGAGCAGAAACCGATCGCGAGATTCAGACAAGCACGCAGGTGTGGTTCCTTGCAGAGACGGGGGATGGGGTTTACCAGGCCTCTCTGGACGCCGTCGGGCTTGATCATGATGAAAGTCTGCTCCATGGCGACGCTGATCGGGGAGGAAGAGGCTCGCGGAAAAGGCGGACGCGATCGATCACGCGATGGGGAAGGAGAGGAGCTGGGGATGTGGAAGGGGTGGAGAGGCCTCCCCTGTTTTATATGGGATGTTGGGGTGGTCAGTTATGTTTCTGGATACGGACGCTGTGAGTGGGGAGTGGAAGGGAAAGCGGCGATTTATGTGGGCATTGTTATAAGTCGATCACATATGACAGAGTCAATGGCCGGCCCGTTTAACAGCAGATCACTGATTTTTGTCATGGGAGTAGGAGCCCAGCCCGTGTAGCGCGATCTGCGCATCAAGGAAAGCCAGGCGGGATTAAGCGAAGATCCAACGATGGAACGCCCACAAATCCAGATCTGACGGTCAGAAGCGTTGATGGACTGAGAGGGATGAATCAGTGCAATTTTTTTAATGTCTCCATGTAAAATTCTATAGTGGTTAGGACTTTTATACACGACGGCGTTAACGACTTTTAAAATTCTTCTTACGTCTTATTAGAAATTTCTCTTAAAATAAGGTCAAGCACTGTTATATTAGGAAAAAAAAGCTTAGCACAAAGAACGTGTGATTGGCCATTGTTTCTTCTTGCACTTGCTCCATCTTTTTTATTTTGCAAGCGGAACTTCTAATCTATTCATCATTGTAGAGAACATCAGAAGCAATAAAAATTGCATCCAGTCCGTAGACCATCAAACCTATTTATGATGCCTAGTCAACATACAAATGAAACACTATGGCATTTTTAGGATCTCAAGAAGCCTTCATAAACCCGACATTTTGAACCAATTAATACTTAATATAGATTAATTTCCCCTCAAATGTATGAATAACATTGATTCAATATATAGAATCAGTTATGACAGACCGACTTACTTACCGCCCTCTTCTCCTTCGTCGGTGTAGGTTCTTAGACGGCCCACAAGGAAGTGTTGTGCTTCTTTTATGCACTCGAAAGTTGTCGCTTTAATCAGCCTGTTACGGGTTGACGAGCCCCAAAGCAAACTGTCCGTCCTTTGAGTAAATTAGCAATTTTTAATTAATCTAATACATAAATAGATCATGAACATGGCATTGATAGTATTAAACTCGTACTGATATCTAACCATGTAGGCACGGACTACGCAAATAATAGATGTATCTACGTCAAGAGAAAATATGCACAACACACTAATAACCAGAAGGGGGTTAAACGAATTGTACCCTTCAGTTGGCCAGTTGGCCAGTTTGAAGTCGCGGCAGTGGCCGCAACGGTAGCTTCCCCAGCTGCCTTCTTGTCAGCAGCAACAACAATGTTCCTCTCGACTTCAGTGCACGTGGTGATGACGAGGACGTAAACGAAGTAGCGGACGAAGATGAACAGCGATGAGTAGTCGCGTCACAAACGCTTCCCAAAAACCTAATCGCCCTTCTCTCGGCGCAGGTTCACAAAGGACGGGGTTCTAGAGGCTTGCTCTCCCATCCAGCCGTGCACACGGTGGATGGGATGAAGTCGCTGGAAGCAACACAGTGAGCGAAATGATTGTAGGTGGTGTGCCCTAGGAAGAAAATGTGATCTGATCTGGGTAGCGGATAGGTTTGCCGATGCCTCCAATATATAGGCGCGGTCGAGTAGGGAGACGTGGACTGGGCTCACGTCCAAGTCATCAATAGCCCATAATTCGACATCTCAGATTCATGGTGCGTTCGTTAATGACTTGTAATTAATGGCTAAAGAACTATCCGTTCCTGATCTACAAAAATTAAGCGTTCTGATGACATAGGGTGGAACTTGGCTTGATCACGGAACACGACATGACACACGCACGGACGAGACATGGCGCAGAGGGCGGCAGAGGAGGAGCGAGCGGGAACCACTCCTCTTTTCAAACTTCAATAGCATGTGGAAGAGGATCACTTTTGAAGGGTCTCAACTCTCTTTCACTTGTGATGTGAGACTAAACTTTCAACCACCTTGTCATGACACCTGCATGGGTCCTTAGAGTTTTCTTAAATTGTTGGATGGGCCTATACTTCAACACCCACATGAAGATACTCAATACTCTAATGGTCTTAAGGAAGTGACTATACTGATACATTTGTATGACAATCACCTACATAGTTTATGCTTGGCTAGATTCAAGGCCCCTGATTTGCCATTGCTGGCTCACTGCCATGTGGGACCAGGTAGCAAGTCTGCCAGAATAAACAATACTGTGTATGTGATTTTTGTCCTGGTTCGGAGGCCGTGTAGTGTATGGTGACATGGTATTTATGGGCTACTTTATTCTTTCATTAAGGTTAATAAGGTGTTACAATGCCACTGCTCTGTGCAGCTATCGGTGTTTGATCCCAACTGCATCATGTACTAAGAAAAGAATAAACTTTCACAGTGTTAAACATAGAGGTACACGTATCATGATAATTTGGCCTCCTAATTCCTAAAAATAAACAGCGCCCATCAACGATAAATATAGAACACATGCACCGACGAGTGTGCGGCTGTTGCGGGCGCGGCGGTGCGCGCCAGACCATCTAGTGCTAATAATAATGTGACAATGTGTTCTAGTACTATATCATTCCACAAGACATCATTATATCTAACAAGAAGTCTAGATATGTATACTAAAACTAGATCATGAAAGGCGCGTGTTGCTGTGCCCGTCTTATGGTAATAATAAATTTTAGGGTTGACACAATTGTGCGGAAGCATTGTATGTAAACTTTAAATCTTCTAGTATTATAAATAATTTTGTGTAATTTCATTTTTACCTGGAATTTAAAGCAATGTAGTAGTATTAGGCTTATGCTGTTGTCATTACAATACAACGATTGTTCAAAGACCTTGGTGAACAACAATGGTTCAAATGAAAAACAAGTCATCTTAAAGACTTAAGCATAATAAAAGTTGAAGCCAGAATTTTATTCTCCGCTCAGGTTTAGTGCCAAAGGTTATTAGTACCAATGCAGTACGGCTCTAGATTCCTTCTAAATTTTTATTGGCCAAAATTTAGTACATGATGTTCAACCACTTAGTTCCTTTCACTGTTTCCTCTTTAGTATCTTCTGAGCAGTCCAACATGCATTTTCTGGAGATGGTTACATTGGAACTCTTGGGCACCTTATTAAAAACATCAGTAGGATAGTTCTTAAATTTATTAAAGTGGAAGCGCCAAAAATTCAATGTAAATCTGAGAAAGAATATCTAACATAAATTAAGTAAAATTAAGAAATGAGAGATATTGGTTTGATTCTATCACTGCCATATTAGTTGAATCACCTTCTCTTAAAACATGTCTCTTTCTCAAGTTATGGAACTTCATCACTTCCACTGCCAATCAGAACCGTATTGACAACTGAATTATAGTACATTATCCTCTAACCAACAAATAATTCATCATCGGCCATCATTTTGTTTCAGCATGAGCTATTTTAAAGCAAGCAAATATCAGTGACTAAAGTAATGCAAGCTCTGTCCTTAGACAGATGTGCCATGCATGTTAAATAATTAAATACCCAGCATGAATCGAGGTAATAGTTTCATCTAATAATGAAACTAATGAACTTATGGCCTATTGCCAAGTAGCACGATCAGTCGTATCGATTTTGTCATATCTTCTCAAGAGTGACCATGAGCATCACAAATACTTATGCATTCACAAAATCACATCAAATTAAGCTACTCAAATTTCGTCATTTCATCCCCAAATCTAAATATCAAACATAAATGCTACTACATTGATGTCATGTTTGAGCAAGCAATTATATGATATTCCAAATGCTTATGCAGTTCCTCGACCTAAAGTGGAAGTGGGAGTTTGTTATGTATGACAAAATAACTTATCTCCCAGCCATGGCTTATGTTTTTATAGCAAGTGGCCATCTAATGTGTACACATCTGAGTATCCTTTACAAAGTTTAAAGTAAAACTCTATATGCCATATGATCTCCTTTGGATCTGTAGACTAAAGATCAAACTAATAACCTGCTATCAAACTCCCAAAGACTAAAGATCAACCTAATAATAAGTTACCAAAGTCCTAGAGGGTAGAAAACACTATACGTACTTGTCCAAGAATATTGACATGGTATGTGGATGAATCTTATCAACCAACAGTCCTTTGTGTCGTGTTACTCCTTAGCTCGAATATCTACTATTGGTGGCCACCTTCTCCTGTCATATCCCAACAGAAACAATCCACCAACTGACTGAGCAAACCTAAACTCACAATTCCCAACCAATATTGAAGGTGTGATCGATGCTTTACTCTCATCACGGCGAGGTCGGTGAATTGTATATGGCGCTTCAATTGTATCCACTTCCTATGGAGGCATAGAACTCCATGGGACTGCAGCCCGACAGCCTCCACACCATACTCATCATCCAGACGCTACATGCATAACAGAAAAAATAAAACCAAAAGGATTGAAGCCAATGAGATCGTGGATATATACAGATCAAGGCGGGGAATCACACATTGATAGGCCAAACCACCTTGAGGCCTAATGCCAGCAACAGTAACAGAAGAGATGGCCAAGCTTCTTTTTCATTCTGCCGCCATCAGTCTCAATATTTTTTTTCTTTGAGGGACTCCAGTCTTTCCAGCACGAGTCAACTATGTGCGGGACGAATATGGGCCAGTTTCATCTTGCAAAGCAGTGACCCGTTAGCAAATCAGTAGCTACTTCGACCATCAAATCGGCCAGGTTTACCAGAAGGCTTTATATCTGACCAACTGCCCCTGCCACTAACTGTCTAAAAATGAATTTATTCAGTCAGAAGAAGAACATTATCAATTGATTTAACTTTTTATTTGTATTATGCTAGCATAGAGATCAAAATAATGCTGATGGCTAGGAAAGACAATACCTCTTGCTTAACCAATATAGTACCTGTAGAGGATAAGAGGGTGCCAACTTGGTACTGCAAACTGAACAAGATTGTTAAAATAGCATCACCATGCAGCAGAAATCACATGACCATTTACTCCAATGCAAGCATACAAACAATTGCAAGGAGTGTCACCTACCTTGGCTTTGCACGGAGTGCCATGAGGCCGGAGGTGTCGACGCCTAGCCTCTAGCATCTGCACCTGCTATTAGACAAAACATATGTTTATGTCTCGAATTTAGTTGCCGGAGGCCCGGATTGGCAACCGTAGCAAGCACCTACTCTATACAGTATGTTTTTCTAGGATGAGTGAAGATGGTTTGAAGTACAGTGGTAAAAAGGCATGGTGGTCAGAGGGATGGTGGTCGTCGTCGTTGCGGAGTAAGTTGGTTGTTCCTGAAATGCGGAGAAACATGAGACTTGTTGACTCACTACGCCATGGCTACCAGCATAGTACAGTTCAGTTAGTACAACAAATTCAAACACCGAAAACTGATACCAGCATGGTCGCCGAAGCTTGAGCGCCATGGACGTCGCGCCCCTCGTCAAGCACTACGCTGCCGCACTTCGAATCAATCCAGGTGGAGATCGACACCGACGGCACGCCGCCCCTGCTTCCAAGACGTTTCGGCTCGCTGCCGCCGCCGTCACCGCTAGAGTTGGTTAGGGTTAGCGAGCACTCTAATCGCCCACGACTGATTGGTTTGCTGCTTTTCAGATCAGGGAATGCTCCCTCGCTTCGGCCTGCTATGCGATGGGCTATCCGGCCCAATTAACCACGTTGGTTCAAAATAGTTACAGGAGTAGCTGCCCTCAGGAAGCTGCGGGGACGGGAGCAAGGAAAATTCTACTGCACATCCAACGTCTAGAGACGGACGTATCTTGAAATTTGACAGCTCCAAAGGCTGATGGCATGAGGGAGCTCCTAGGGTGCCCAGTTATAATATTCTTAAATGATTATCAACTGCACACAATATACTTCAGTTCAGAAACATAAATGGTACAAATTTTGCAAGCATGCAAACTGAATATTCTGAATATGAACGGAGATGCATTTTTTTTCTTTTGCTAGAACTTATGGAAGCAATACGAACAAGTCAAAGAAACTTCCTAGGTCAGTGCTCTTGTAATGCTTGAGCTGAAAATCACTTTAATCCCCAACCTGACTTGGAAAAATGGAAGGGAGAAAAGGCACATTATCCATGCAAGTATTTTTACACATTACAATTAATTCAGCTTAATTAAAACTAATCAAGAAGTTTAAATGTGAGTAGAATATCAAATTAAAGGCTAAAGTTAAGTGCATGAAGAAACATACTAATCATGGGGTTTAGATCACCCAACAGCCCAAAAACGGTATGATGAGGGTGGATCACCAAAGTAAAATCTAATCAGCATAAACTTCAACTGCAATGTATTAAATTAGCATAAACTAATACTACATATATGGAGAAGAATTGATATTTTGGCAATTTAGAAATACTCATGACCAAGTGCAGATGATACACAAATTGTAAATTGAATAGAAATCGTGATATAACACATCATAAGAGGTAGCACCAGTCATATATAATATTCCGAAAAAGGCTTTCGTACCGCTTTATATATAAAGCAACGATCAACAACAACCCGATACAAGCGCACAACATCACAAACACATGCACAAACCCAAGGCAGGATACATAAACGCTGAGTGCAGCAACATCACCCCTGGCACTACAAGAGCAACCGAGGGCTTCAACCGTGAACACGCTACCGCGAAGAGATGAAGCCGCATATGACGAATCGTGGGCTTTAAGGCAGCGCCTTCAGGAAGGTTACGACACTGGAGCGCCGCCACTCCCCAATCCAAGGACCAGAGTTTCCCGGAGCAACATGCTGGGCAATGAGATCCACCATGAAGCCTTCAACAAGAGAAGGAGCTTCGCCGCCACCGGTCCGTCCGAAGATGGAATATGTTTTCACCCCAGCCAACACTCACCGCAATCGAACGCCACATCCCAGCTACCATGCCGCCATGGGGCCATGGCCACTGGGCAGCATCGAGCCACGGTCTTGATAGCATCATGTTTACCTACTGTTATTTATAATGTTTTTATTCATACTAATGCTTTTTGGAGTAATTCTAATACCTTTTCTCTCATAATATGCAAGGTTCACACAAAGAGGGAGAATACCGGCAGCTGGAACTCTGGACCTAAAAAAGCTACGTTGGGCCACCTATTCTGCACAACTCCAAATGAGCTAAAACTTCACGGGTGTTTTTATGGAACATATAAGAATTATTGGAGCAAATAACTACTAGAGGGGGCCACCAGGTGGGCACAACCCACCAGGGTGCGCCAGGGAGCCCACCTCCGGTGCCCCTCTTCTGGTATATAAGTCATTTTTACCTAGAAAAAATAAGGACAGGACTTTCGGGACAAAGCGTCGCCATCTCGAGGTGGAACTTGGATAGGAGCACTTTTGCCCGGCAGAGCAATTCCGCCGGGAGAACTTCCCTCCCGGAGGGCAAAACCATCGTCATCATCATCATCAACAACTCTTCCATCTTGGGGAGGGCAATCTTCATCAACATCTTCAACAACACCATCTCCTCTCAAACCCTAGTTCATCTATTGTGTTCAATCTTTGTACCGAACCTTAGATTGGTGCTTGTGGGTCACTAATAGTGTTGATTACATCTTGTAGTTGATTACTATATGGTTTATTTGGTGGGATATTATATGTTCAGATCCATTATGGTATTTAATACCCCTCTGATCTTGAGCACGATTATCATTTGTGAGTAGTTACTTTTGTTCTTGAGGTCACGGGAGAAATCTTGTTACAAGTAATCATGTGAACTTGATATGTGTCCGATGTTTTGATGGTATGTATGTTGTGATTCCCTTAGTGGTGTCATGTGAACGTCGACTAAATGGAACTTCACCTTATTAGGGCCTAAGGGAATGCGTTATGGAGTAGTTATTAGATGATGGGTTGCAACAGTGACAGAAGCTTAAACCCTAGTTTATGCGCTACTTCATAAGGGTCTGATTTGGATCCAAAAGTTTAATGCTATGGTTAGATTTTATCTTAATACTTTTATCGTAGTTGCGGATGCTTGCGAGGGGGTTAATCATAAGTAGGAGGTTTGTTCAAGTAAGAACAACACCTAAGCACCGGTCCACTCACATATCAAATTATCAAAGTAGCGAACACAAACCAAACCAACATGATGAAAGTAACTAGATGAAATTCCCGTGTACCCTCAAGAGCACTTTGCTTATCATAAGAGACTGTTTTGGGATGTCCTTTGCCTCAAAAGGATTGGGCTACCTTGCTGCACTTTTGTTACCGTTACCGTTAGTTGCTCGTTACAAATTACCTTGCTATCAAACTACTCATTACTTATAATTTCGGTGCTTGCAGAGAATACCTTGCTGAAAACTAATTGTGATTTCCTTCTGCTCCTCGTTGGGTTCGACATTCTTATTTATCGATGAAGGAAATATGACCCAGAGGAAATAATAAAGTTGTTATTTTATATTTCCTTATTTCATGATAAATCTTTATTATTCATGCTAGAATTGTATTAACCGAAAACTTGATACATGTGTGGATACATAGACGAAATACCGTGTCCCTAGTAAGCCTCTACTAGACTAGCTCGTTGATCAAAGATGGTTAAGTTCCCTAACCATAGACATGTGTAGTCATTTGATAAACGGGATCACATCATTAAGAGAATGATGTGATGGACAAGACCCATTCGTTAGCTTAGCATTATGATCATTCAATTTTATTACTATTGCTTTCTTCATGTCAAATACATATTCCTTCGACTATGAGATTATGCAACTCCCAGATACCTGAGAAATGCCTTGTGTGCTATCAAACATCACAATGTAACTGGGTGATTATAAAGATTCTCTACAGATATATTTGAAGGTGTTTGTTGGGTTGGCATAGATCGAGATTATGATTTGTCACTCCGGGTATCGAAGAGGTATCTTTGGGCCCTCTCGGTAATACACATCATAAGAAGCCTTGCAAGCAAAGTGATTAATGAGTTAGTTGCAATATGATGTATTACGGAACGAGTAAATAGACTTGCCTATAACGATATTGAACTAGGTATGAAGATACCGACGATCGAATCTCGGGCAAGTAACATAATGATGGACAAAGGGAATAACATATGTTGTCATAACGGTTCGACCGATAAAGATCTTCGTAGAATATGTGGGAGCCAATATGAGCATCCAGGTTCTGCTATTGGTTATTGACCAGAGAGGTGTCTCGGTCATGTCTACATAGTTCTCGAACTCGTAGGGTCCACACACTTAACGTTCAATGGCGATATTGTATTATATGAGTTATGTCATTTGGTGACCGAATGTTGTTCAGAGTCCCGGATGAGATCATGGACATGACGAGGAGTCTCGATATGGTTGAGAGGTAAATATTGATATATATGATGATAGTATTCGGAACCGGAAGTGTTTCGGAGAGTATCGAGTAAGTATCGGGTCACCGGAAAGGGTTTCGGGCACCCCCGGCAGAAGATATGGGCCTATTGGGCTAAGAGGGGAAATGCACCAGCCACAAAGGGGCTGGTGCACCCCCTCCCCATATGGGCTGGCCAAATTGGAGAAGGAAAGGGGAAGGAGGAAAGGAAAAATGGAATAGGATCCCCCCTTCCCCCTCTTCCCTTCCTACTCCGAATAGGAATAGGAGAGGGGGGTTGGCTGAATTGGGAGAGGGCCCCAAGTAGGATTCCTCCTACTTGGGGCCTCCCCTTGGCTTCCTCTCCTCCCCCAACCTATATATATGTGGGGGGCGCCCCTAGAACACACAACATCAATTGTTAGCTGTGTGTGGCGTCCCCCTCCACAGTTTACACCCCCGGTCATATTCTCGCGGTGCTTAGGCGAAGCTCTGCGGGAATCACATCACCATCACCATGTCGTCGTGCTGACGGAACTCATCTACTTCCTCAACACCTTTGCTAGGTCAAAAGGACGAGGGACATCATCGAGCTAAACATGTGCAAAACTTGAAGGTGTCGTACGTTCGGTACTTGATCGGTCGGAGCTAGAAGAAGTTCGACTACGTCAACCGTGTTGTCAAACACTTCCGCTTTCAGTCTATGAGGGTACGTAGACACACTCTCCCCCTCTCACTGCTATGCATCTCCTAGATAGATCTTGCGTGAACGTAGGATTTTTTTTGAAATTGCATGCTACGTTCCCCAACTGTGGCATCCAAGCCAGGTCTATGCGTAGATGATATGCACGAGTAGAACACAAAGAGTTGTTGGCGGTGATCGTCATACTTCTTACCACCAATGTCTTATTTTGATTCGGCGGTATTGTTGGGTGAAGCGGCCCGGACCAACCTTACATGACCATGTTCATGAGACCGGTTCCACCGACAGACATGCAACTAGTTTTGCATAATGGTGGCTAGCGGGTGTCTATTTCTCCTACTTTAGTTGAATCGAATTTGACTGCGGCCGGTCCTTATAGATGGTTAAAACAGCAAACTTGATAAATCACGGTTGTGGTTTTTGTGCCGTAGGTAACAATGGTTCTTGCTAGAAGCCTGCTACTTCTTGAGCTTGTGTTGGTTTTTCCTTGAAGAGGAAAGGGTGATGCAGCAAAGTAGAGATAAGTATTTCCCTCAGTTTGAGAACCAAGGTATCAATCCAGTAGGAGACAATGCACAAATCACCGAATACCTGCACAAATAATCAAACAAACTTGCACCCAACGCGATAAAGTATTGTCAACCCCTTCACGGTTACTTGCAAAAGTGAGAGCTAATAGAGATGGATAAACGACAAAGTAAATATTTTTGGTATTTTTGGTTTATAGATCATAAAGTAAAAGATTGCAAGAATACTAGATTGGAAACTTGTATGATAGAAAAATAGACCCGGGGGCCATAGGTTTCACTAGAGGCTTCTCTCAAGATAGAAAATAATACGGCGGGTGAACAAATTACTGCCGAGCAATTGATAGAAAAGCGCAAAGTTATGACGATATCTAAGGCAATGATCATGAATATAGGCATCACGTCTGTGTCAAGTAGACCGAAACGATTCTGCATCTACTACTATTACTCCATACATCGACCGCTATCTTGCATGCATCTAGAGTATTAAGTTCATAAAGAATGGAGTAACGCATTAAGTAAGATGACATGATGTAGAGAAATTAACTCAAGCAATATGATGAAAACCCCATCTTTTTATCCTCGTGGCAACAATACAATACTTGCCTTGCTACCCCTACTGTCACTAGGAACGTACACCGCAAGATTGAACCCAAAGCTAAGCACTTCTCCCATTGCAAGAAAAACCAATCTAGTTGGCCAAACCAAACCGATAGTTCGAAGAGAATTACGAAGATATCAAATCAGGCATATATGAATTTAGAGAAGATTCAAATAATATTCATATATAAGTTGATCATAAATCCATATTTCATCAGATCTCGGTGAACACACACAAAAAAGTATTACATCGAATAGATCTCCATGAACATCGAGGAGAACATGGTATTGAGAATCAAAGAGAGAGAAGAAGCCATCAAGCTACTCGCTATGGACCCGTAGGTCTGTGGTAAACTACTCGCGCTTCATCGGAAGGGCAATGGTGTTGATGTAGAATCCCTCGACGATCGAATCCCCCTCCGCAAGGATGCTGGAAAAGGCCCCTAGATGGGATCTCACAGGTACAGAAGGTTGCAACGGTGGAAAAGTGTTTTTGTGGATGCCTCTGTTGGTTTGAGGATATATGGGAATATATAGGCGAAAGAATTAGGCCAGGAAGTGCACGAGGGGCCAACAAGGGTGGGGGCGCGCCCTACCCCCTGGGCGAGCCCTCCATCCTTGTGGCTGCCTTGTGGCTCCTCCGACTTCATCTCCAAGTCTCCTGGTTGCCTTCTGGTCCAAGAAACATCATCGCAAAGGTTTTACTCTGTTTGGACTCTGTTTGGTATTCCTTTTCTGTGAAGCTCAAGAATAGGGAAAAACAGGAACTCGCACTGGGATCTAGGTTAATAGGTTAGTCCCAAAAATAATATAATAGCATACTAATGCAGATAAACATCCAAAACAGATAATATAATAGCATGGAACAATAAAAAAATTATAGATATGTTGGAGACGTATGAAGCATCCCCAAGCTTAATTCCTGCTCGTCCTCGAGTAGGTAAATGATAAAAACAAAATTTTTGATGTGGAATGCTACCTAGCATATTTATCCATGTAATTTTCTTTATTGTGGCATGAATGTTCAGATCCATAAGATTCAAAATAGAAGTTTAATATTGACATAAAAACAATAATACTTCAAGCATACTAACAAGGCAATTATGTCTTCTCAAAATAACATGGCCAAAGAAAGCTTATCCCTACAAAATCATATTGTCTGGCTATGCTCCATCTTCATGACACAAAATATTCAAGTCATGCACAACACCGTTTCATCCAAGCAATTGTTTCATACTTTAGTATTCTCAAACTTTTTTAATTTTCACGCAATACATGAGCATGAGCCATGGACATAGCACTATAGGTGGAATAGAATATGGTGGTTGTGGAGAAGACAAAAAGAGGGAGATAATCTCACATCAACTAGGCGTATCAATGGCCTATGGAGATGCCCATCAATAGATATCAATGTGAGTGAGTAGGGATTGCCATGCAACGGATGCACTAGATCTATAAGTTTATAAAGCTCAAAAAGAAAAACCAAGTGGGCGTGCATCCAACTTGCTTGCTCATGAAGACCTAGGGCGATTGGAGGAAGCCCATCATTGGAATATACAAGACAATTTCTATAATGAAAAATTCCCACTAGTATATGAAAGTGACAAAATAAGAGACTCTCTATCATGAAGATCATGGTGCTACTTTGAAGCACAAGTGTGGAAAAAGGATAGTAACATTGCCCCTTCTCTCTTTTTCTCTCATTTTCTTCTTCTTTTTTTCTTCTTTTTTTCTTTTCTTTGGCTTCTTTGGCCTCTTTTTTTTGTTTGGCTTCTTTGGCCTTTTTTTCCTCACATGGGACAATGCTCTAATAATGATGATCATCACACTTCTATTTACTTACAACTCAAGAATTACAACTCGATACTTAGAACAAAAATATGACTCTATGTGAATGCCTCCGGCGGTGTACCGGGATGTGCAATGAATCAAGAGTGACATGTATGAAACAATTATGAAAGGTGGCTTTGCCACAAATATGATGTCAACTACATGATCATGCAAAGCAATATGACAATGATGAAGCGTGTCATAATAAACAAAACGGTGGAAAGTTGCATGGCAATATATCTCGGGATGGCTATGGAAATGCCATTATAGGTAGGTATGATGGCTGTTTTGAGGAAGATATATGGTGGGTCTATGGTACCGGTGAAAGTTGCACGGCACAAGAGAGGCTAGCAATCATGGAAGGGTGAGAGTGCGTATAATCCATAGACTCAACATTAGTCATAAAGAACTCACATACTTATTGCAAAAATCTATTAGTCATCAAAACCAAGCACTACGCGCATGCTCCTAGGGGAAGGGTTGGTAGGAGTTAACCATCGCGTGATCCCGACCTCCACACAAAGGATGACAATCAAAAAAGACCTCATGCTCCAACTTCATTACATAACGGTTCACCATACGTGCATGCTACGGGAATCACAAACCTCAACACAAGTATTTCTCAAATTCACAATTACTCCACTAGCATGACTCTAATATCATCATCTTCATATCTCAAGACAATCATAAGGAATCAAACTTCTCATAGTATTCAATGCACTTTATATAAAAGTTTTTATTATATCCCTCTTGGATGCCTATCATAGTAGGACTAAATTTATAACCAAAGCAAATTACCATGCTGTTTAGAGACTCTCAAAATAATATAAGTGAAGCATGAGAGTTCAACAATTTCTATAAAATAAAACCACCTCCGTGCTCTAGAAAGATATAAGTGAACCACTAGAGCAAAATTCCCTAGCTCAAAAGATATAAGTGAAGCACATAGAGTATTCTAATAAATCACGATTCATGCGTGTCCCTATCAAAAGGTGTGTACAGCAAGGATGATTGTGGCAAACTAAAAAGCAAAGACTCAAATCATACAAGACGCTCCAAGCAAAACACATATCATGTGGTGAATAAAAATATAGCCGCAAGTAGCATTACCGATAGACGAAGACGAAAGAGGGGATGCCTTCCGGGGCATCCCCAAGATTAGGCTCTTGGTTGTCCTTGAATATTACCTTGGGGTGCCTTGGGCATCCCCAAGCTTAGGCTCTTGCCACTCCTTATTCCATAGTCCATTAAATCCTTACCCAAAACTTGAAAACTTCACAACATAAAACTCAACAGAAAATCTCATAATCTCCGTTAGTATAAGAAAATAAATCACCACTTTATGGTACTGTTGTGAACTCATTCTTTATTTATATTGGTGTAATATCTATTGTATTACAACTTTTCCATGGTCCATACCCCCCTTACTACCCATAGATCCATCAAAATAAGTAAACAACACATAGAAAACAGAATAGTCTGTAGTAATCTGTAACTCTCGAATACTTCTGTAACTCGAAAAATTCTAAAAAATTAGGACGATCTGGGAAATTTGTGTACCAGTCTAGAGCAAAAAGAATCAGATCAAAAGCATGTTTCAATAAATTCCAGGAAATTATTTATTGCGCACAAAAGTTTCTGTTTTTTAGTAGGATCAAAACAATTGTCACTGTAAGCTATCCCAAAGGTCTTACTTGGCATAAACACTAATTAAAACACAAAACCACATCTAACCGGAGGATAGATGAATGATTCAAAGCAAAATAGGAACAAAAAGCAAAGAATAAAAATAAAATTGGGTTGCCTCCCAACAAGCGCTATTGCTTAACGCCCTTAGCTCGGCATAAAACACGAATAGATCTAGGTAGTGTCATCTTTGGTATGCAATCCATAAGTATCTCTCATAATAGATTCATATGGAAATTTAATTTTCTTTCTAGGAAAGTGTTCCATGCTCTTACTTAACAGAAATTGAAATCTAATGTTTCCTTCTTTCATATCAATAATTGCACCAATCGTTCTAATGAAAGGTCTACCAAGAATAATAGGACATTTAGGATTGCAATCTATATCAAGAACAATGAAATCTATGGGCACATAATTCCTATTTGCAACAATAAGAACATCATTAATACTTCCCATAGGTTTCTTAATAGTTGAATCCACAAGATGCTAATTTAAAGAACAATCATCAAACTCACGGAAACCTAACACATTGCATAAAGTTTTTGGAATTATGGAAATGCTAGCACCCAAATCACACAAAGCATGGCACTCATAATCTTTAATTTTAATCTTAATAGTAGGTTCCCACTCATCATAAAGTTTTCTAGGGATAGAAACTTCCATTTCAAGCTTTTCTTCAAAAGATTGCATCATAGCATCAACGATATGTTTAATAAAAGCTTTGTTTTGATTATAAGCATGAGGAGAATTCAACATGGATTGCAAAAAGGAAACACAATCTATTAAAGAACAACTATCATAATTAAATTCCTTGAAATCCAAAAGAGTGGGTTCATTGCTACTTAAAGCCTTAACCTCTCCTATCCCACTTTTATCTTTTTGCATCAAGATCTAAAAACTCTGAAACATTGGAACACCTTTTAACTAAAGTTGACTCATCTCCAGTCCCATCTTTATCAAAATTTATATTAGAAAACAAAGATTCAATAGGAGTCACATCAATCACTTTAAGATCTTCATCATTATTTTCACGAAAACTAGAAGAACACGCTTTTTCAAACAAAACTCGCTTAGCACGCATCTTAGCGGTTCTTTCTTTGCACTCATCAATGGAAATTCTAATGGCTTTGAGAGACTCATTAATATCATGCTTGGGTGGAATAGATCTAAGTTTCAAAGAATCAACATCAACAGAAATTCTATCCACGTTCCTAGCCAAATCATCAATCTTGAGAAATTTTTCTTCAATCAAAATATTGAAATTCTTTTGCAAACTCATAAATTCTTTAACGCTCATATCAAAATCACAGAGAATCTTATTAAAATTTCCATAAGAATTGTTGTAGGAATTACCATAATTATTAAAGGAATTACTAGGAAACGACCTAGGATTAAAGTTACCTCTATACGCGTTATTACCAAAATTGTTAATACCAACAAAATTCACATCCATAGAGATTCATTATTATTCTCAATAAAAGTGGATAAAGGCATATCATTAGGATCAATAGGAGGATTCTTACTAGCAAATAATTTCATAAGTTCATCCATCTTTCCACTCAAAACATCAATCTCTTCAAATGCATGCACCTTTTTACTAGTGGAAGATCTTTCAGTGTGCCATTGAGAATAATTAACCACAATATTATCTAGGAGTTTAGTAGATTCTCCTAAAGTAATTTCCATAAAATTACCTCCCGTTGCCGAATCTAAAATACTTCTAGAAGCAAAATTCAATCCGGCATAAAAAATTTGTACAATTATCCACAAATTCAAACCATGTGTAGGGCAATTTCGTATCATCAATTTCATCCTCTCCCATGATTGTGCAACATGTTCGTGGTCAAGTTGCTTAAAATTCATAATATTGTTCCTAAGGGAGAGAATCTTAGCGGGAGGAAAATACTTAGAGATAAAAACATCTTTACACTTGTTCCACGAATCAATACTATTTTTAGGTAAAGATGAAAACCAAGTTTTAGCATGATCTCTAAGCGAAAACGGAAATAGTTTCAATTTAACAATATCATTATCCACATCTTCTTTCTTTGCATATCACACAAATCAACGAAATTGTTTAGATGGGATGCGGCATCTTCTCTAGGAAGGCCAGAAAATTGATCTTTCATAATAAGATTCAGCAAAGCGGCATTAATTTCATAAGATTCCGCACTAGTGGTGGGATCAATCGGAGTACTAATAAATCATTATTATTGGTGTTGGAAAAGTCACACAATTTGGTATTCTCTTGAGCCGTCGTGACAAAGCAAACAATCCAACACACGAGCACACAAAAAGCAAACGAGAAAGACAGACGGAAGAGGGCAAAGAAAAGGCAAATCTTTTCGAAAATCGTTTAAGAAGTGGGGGAGAGAAAAACAAGAGGCGAATGGCGAATAATGTAATGCAAGAGATGAGAGTTTATGATGGGTACTTGGTATGTCTTGACTTGGAATAGATCTCCCTAGCAACTGTGCCAGAAATTCTTCCTGCTAATCCTTGAGCTTGCGTTGGTTTTTCCCTTGAAGAGGAAAGGGTGATGCAGCAAAGTAGAGATAGTATTTTCCTCAGTTTGAGAACCAAGGTATCAATCCAGTGGGAGACAACGCACAAATCACCGAATGCCTGCACAAACAAACAAACAAACTTGCACCCAACGTGATAAAGGGGTTGTCAATCCCTTCACGGTTACTTGCAAAAGTGAGATCTGATAGAGATGGATAAATGATACAGTAAATATTTTTGGTACTTTTGATTTATAGACCAGAAAGTAAAAGATTGCAAGAATAGTAGATCGGAAACTAAAATTGTAGATCGGAAACTTGTATGATGGAAAAATAGACCCGGGGGCCATAGCTTTCACTAGAGGCTTCTCCCAAGATAGAATATAATACAGCGGGTGAACAAATTACTGTCGAGCAATTGATAGAAAAGCACAAAGTTATGACGATATCTAAGGCAATGACCATGAATATAGGCATCACGTTTGTGTCAAGTAGACTGAGACGATTCTGCATCTACTACTATTACTTCACACATCAACCGCTATGGAGCATGGATCTAGAGTATTAAGTTCATAAAGAACGGAGTAACGCATTAAGTAAGATGACATGATGTGTAGAGGAATAACTCAAACAATATGATGAAAACCCCATCTTTTTATCCTCGATGGAAACAATATAATACGTGCCTTCCTGCCCCTATTGTCACTAGGAAAGGACACCGCAAAATTGGACCTAAAGCTAAGCACTTCTTCCATTGCAGGAAAAACCAATCTAGTTGGCCAAACCAAACTGATAGTTCAAAGAGAATTACAAAGATATCAAATCATGCATATAAGTTTAGAGAAGATTCAAATAATATTCATAGATAATCTGATCATAAATCCATAATTCATCGGATCTGGGCAAACACACCGCAAAAAAGTATTACATCGATTAGATCTCAAAGAACATCAAGGAGAACATGGTATTGAGAATCAAAGAGAGATAAGAAGCCATCTAACTACTAGCTATGGACCCGTAGGTCTGTGGTAAAATACTCACGCTTCATCGGAAGGGTAATGGTGTTTATGTAGAAGCCCTCCGTGATCGAATCCCCCTCTGGCAGGACGCCGGAAAAGGCCCCTAAATGGGATCTCACGGGTACAGAATGTTGCGGCAGTAGAAAAGTGTTTTCGTGGATGCGTCTGTTGGTTTGGGGATATATGGGAATATATAGGGGAAAGAATTAGGTCAGGAAGTGTATGAGGGGCCCACAAGGGTGGGGGGCTCGCCCTACCCCCCTGGGCGCGCCCTCTGTCCTTGTGGCTGCCTCGTGGCTCCTCCGAATTCATCTCCAATTTTCCTGGTTGTCTTCTGGTCCAAGAAAAGTCATCGTGAAGGTTTTATTCCGTTTGGACTCCGTTTGGTATTCCTTTTCAGCAAAACTCAAAAACAGGAACTGGCACTGGGCTCTAGGTTAACTAGATGATACCCCGCGCGTTGCTGCGGGAAATTTGAGCAAAGAATTTGCAAGAAAAAACAACAACTATATTATATACATAAAGGACAGGACAGACCCAGTGCATAGAAGCTCCCACACAAGGTGGGGTCTGGGGAGGGATTATAGGAACCTAGTCTTACCCCTGCAAAGTGCAATGCAGAGAGGCTGGTTCGAACCCAGGACCTCTTGGCACAAGTGGGGAGGACTTCACCACTGCGCCTGGCCTGCCCTCAACTATATTATATTATATACATGTGAAAGAAAAAATGTACTAAAGCGGAAGCACCTTGTATGCATTATCAGTGTATCAAATGGTGTTTCAAACATTTAGAATAAATTTCCAGTTCATCCAAAAAAATTCTATGACTAATAAAAGTCCATACTTCAGGTTAGGCTAAAATGTCTCGATTTCATAAGATCATTCAACCATTACGATGTCTGCAAATGTTGCTACGATCTAGAACACATTTGGATACCACACATTCACATATTTCTCGTGTTACATAACGATCAAATGAGTATGTTACATTACCCCTTATGTATGACACATAAGTAGTTTTTGGCGGCCACTAAATGATCTTTCCGAAGTACAATTAATTAATAGCTTGCAAACTTGAACGACAGACACACGGCCCGAAGCCCTCGAAGGACCAACATTACTTAGTGTACAATATTTGGTCTGCCTCTCCAATTTAGTAGAAATGCTGCCAAAAACATTAGATGGATGCCATATGAAACAAAACAAAGGCTATCAGTAAATATTTGGAAAAAGGAGATCGCCACCAGCAACCAAACTCTCTTTTCTTATATTGTTGCTCCTTATATCTGCTATAACATAACACTATGATAACATGTGATATGTTCGAGTTACTACCAGTAACAAAAAATACACAATTCCATAAAATGTTAGTATTGTTGCATGACCTAGTTGACGGAATGAAGTAGAGGGAATTAACCTGGTAAGTCGTTGCAAAAATATAATTTAGTAGAGAAAGTAAAAATTGCTAGAGCTAGCTGGCAAATATTCTAAACGCTGCAAAAGAGAAACATCCTTACCTTCTCGAGAATTCCATGTTCGGTTGATAGTAGACATTTTGCCACACATCATCAGAAAATCTAGTGGGCTTGAATTAACAATTGACAAATACTAATGTATAGAGTAAGACATCAATTACTAAATTCTTGAGAACATAAAATGGGAGTACATTCATGTCAGGCTGATGCCCATGTCCAAGTGCCAGCCTTGTCTAGCATGGGCAGGGAACAGAAATTTAAATTACAGATTAGAAAGTCATCAGAGAGCACGCACCTGTTGTGGCATCAGCAGGCATACCATTGCTGCCATGCTTGAGGCAGATGACAACAATCGCAAAGTGGTACGTGTGCGGTGTCGCAAACAGATGCAATGTTAGCTCTCACACAAATACTGTGGCAAGAATTTGATTCAACTCTGAGTTTGTAGTCAAGGAAAGAAATGCCAGTATGGATAATGGAACACACATGCGATTGAACAATGCTGATAAGAAGGGAATACAATGCATGCCACTAAGTAATGGAACAACCAACAGTAAGTAGTCAAACAATATTTAAAATGAATAGTTCAATTAGGTTGAGCTAACCAGAAAGGTATGGTTAATTAGGCAACAAACCATACATCCAGCTTGGTGGAGGTACGGCCATCCATCTATCGCATATTTCTTGTGAAATCTAGCCAGGACTCCGGTTAGTAGCTCAAAGATCCCAATGACTATTTGAGAGTTTTGAACTTATATATAACATACAGCTGCTGAAATGAAACTGCACGATAATTCAAATAGGCATACCTTCGAATTATATAGATAGCCACATTGGTAGTTGCTAGTGATCCAGCACTAAAAAATTTATAATCTTCTGCAGGCGACATGATGAAAAAGAGATGTTTACTTATTAGATTTGCTTGTCGTAAAAACAACATTCAGATAAATAAAGTTCATGTGAAAAGATCAATGTATTATATTATGATGAAATCTCCAACAACAATGGCGATCTTAAATGGAGGAAGTGTATGTAGACAATTGCAATGTACAAAGAAGGTGCCCCTTCAATTTCTTTTTTGCTATATACAAAGAAGGTGCCCCCAAACACGTAGGTACATATGGTGCATTACATGACTTTTATACACATGGTGCATACACCTTTTAGCAAACACATGACACGTGATTACATAAGATTACACATCCCTGTCAAGCAACCCCGTAATGTACGATTCTGCATGCAGGTTGAATTCGATCCAAGGATAACATGAACAGCAGATTGTGAATCAAAGAGAAATATAAAAAACAGAGATAATTTCTCCAAGGGAGAGATCATGCTGGAACAACGCTGACCTGCGGAGCCAAAGGCGGCAGGAATAGGCGATCTGGATCGAAGAACGTTGAACTGCTGAGGTAGCGACCACATGAATAGGCGGTCTAGATGGGATGATGCTGATTCGGAGAGGCAGTAGCACCAGGAATAGGCGATTTGGAGAAAACTGATACGAGGGCTGCTAATGCTCGGCCAAATTTATGGTGTTTCTAGGCACCGAACAGTTTAGGAGTATTGAAGGGGGATAATGGTGTGGTGTGTGAGGCCGTCTCATGTACATTTGTGGACGTGGTGTGTCCGTCATGGAAACGATAGTGGCAGCAATGAAAGCAAGGGAGATAAAGTACCGCGCTGGAGTTAATACAATTCATGTCCAGGGGTGGAAAGGCTAGCAGCGGAGGCTGGCATTGGACCGTCGCCAGTGGTGGGGGAAGCGTTAGCGACGGCGGCTGGCCGAGGGGAGCGTCGTTCGTGTTGGATGGCTGAGAGAGCGTTGGGCGTGCTGGCGGCTGGCCAGGGGACGATGGGCCATCACAGAGCCGCGCCGGCAGGGCGGAGGCTGGTCGCGGGTGGGTGGGTCGTGGTGCACTCGCACAGGAACGACTTGTGGCGCGGCGGCGGTTGGCCGGGACCAGGG
>NC_041387.1:108128380-108129083 GCF_002162155.2 Triticum dicoccoides | reverse complement strand
GGGGGTATTTTGCCTAAGCATGCAGACTGATTGGAAGAAAAAAGTCCATGCAGACGTTATAATGATTTTTTATTGGCGAATTTATACTGAACTTAATCTTCATCAAAGGAAGAAAATAAGTGTGAGCTCTCTGAAACAATTCAAATTTCATCAAAAGTTATCATAAAACACAGGCAATTGACATGTTAATGAATTAAATCTTTCTACCATAGGGGGATAAACGATGCAAAACCTTTTCTCACGGATCAAAAATAATCCCTAGTTCGTTTTCTAGGTTTGTACTTTCTGCAGTTTTCAGGAGAGATTAATCTTATTTTGTAAGATCGGACAACAACTAAGTAAGAGAATGAGAGAAGGGAGTAACTAACCCTTTTTTCCTTTGCTCGTTGCTGCTCATGTTGGCTGTGCATCCGGCCGGCGGCCGGCCACACAAGGATCGCCTCGCCCCCTTCTTAGATTGAAAACATTGGGCGGCGCTAGATCGAGAACTGCCTTAAGACCTAGACGTGCTCCAGGGGAAGAAAAGGAAACGACCTGAGCGTATCCGTCTTTTTCGATTGTGGGCTACTCCTGCTGAGGCCTTCTAAGATGGGCTTCAGAGTTTACTAGGCCGTGGTCAGGGCCCTCAGGGGGGCGAAATTAGTCATTAACACGTTGTTTTTCCGGCTGCTTAATCACTATTGTACGTAAAACAAAATCGCTG
>NC_041387.1:108005499-108128187 GCF_002162155.2 Triticum dicoccoides | reverse complement strand
GGTCTAGCCCCCCATCGCTCCCCTTGGAATCGTCCCTGGCCGGGACAGAGAAGCGCAATGGAGAAGACTGAGATCTGAGCAATGGATAAAGGCTATTTTGGTTTTTCCATAAGCTTCGAACTTGTTTTTACCATGGGCATGAACCGTCGTGTACATACAACCCACTCGAACAGGGGAAGCGGTTCCAGCGGCTAGAAATCGAGTCGAAGGCGAAGCGGCGACAAAAGGCGCGCAATGGTGGGAGCTAGCCATGCAGGATGGTCTTTTTCCAGCGAGATGACATGGACGGAGAGGGAATCAGACGATTGGCTGCTCTTTGCAAAATTAGTGCTGATGTGGCATGAAGATGATGTGGACGGTGTGCATGTTAAGAGAATTGGTTATGGTGGGGATCAACTTCTTAAGAATGTAAGATGTAAGATAGGTTAGTCCCAAAAATAATATAAAATAGCATATTAATGCATATAAGACATCCAAAACAGATAATATAATAGCATGGAACAATAAAAAATTATAGATATGTTGGAGACGTATCAAAGCCCGTAGCAGCCACGTAAAACTTGCAACAACAAAGTAGAAGACGTCTAACTTGTTTTTGCATGGCATGTTGTGATGTGATATGGTCAAGACATGATGTGATACATGTTATTGTATGAGATGATTGATACGTCCATTTTGCATCATGCTTTTATATCGATATTCATTGCATTATGGGTTGTTATTACACGTTATGTCACAACACTTATGGCTATTCACTCTTATTTTACAAGGTTTAACATGAAGAGGGGGAATGCTGGCAGCCGGGATTCTGGGTTGGAAAAGGAGCAAATATTGGAAACCTATTCTGCACAGCTCCAAAAGTCCTGAAACTCCACGAAAGTCATTTTTGGAATTAATGATAATTATTGAGCGGAAGAAGTACCAGAGGGGGCCCACACCCTAGCCACGAGGGTGGGGGAGGGGGCGCCCACCCTTACAGGGCGCGCCCCCTGCCTCGTGGGCCCTCTGGTGGCCCTCCGGTGCCCATCTTCTGCTATATGAAGTCTTTTACCTTGAAAAAAAATCATAAGCAAGCTTACGGGACGAAACTCCGCCGCCACAAGGCAGAACCTTGGCGGAACCAATCTAGGGCTCCGGCGGAGCTATTCTGCCGGGGAAACTTCCCTCCGGGAGGGGGAAATCATTACCATCGTCATCACCAATGACCCTCTCATCGGGAGGGGGTCAATCTCCATCAACATCGTCACCAGCACCATCTCCTCTCAAACACTAGTTCATCTCTTGTATCCAATCTTTGTACCAAAATTTCAGATTGGTACATGTGGGTTGCTAGTAGTGTTGATTACTCCTTGTAGTTGATGCTAGTTGGTTTATTTGGTGGAAGATCATATGTTCAGATTCTTAATGCATATTAATACCCCTCTGATTATGAACATGAATATGCTTTGTGAGTAGTTACGTTTGTTCCTGGGGACATGGTGAAGTCTTGCTATTAGTAGTCATGTGAATTTGGTATTCGTTCGATATTTTGATGAGATGTATGTTGTCTCTCCTCTAGTGGTGTTATGTGAACGTCGACTACATGACACTTCACCATTATTTGGGCCTAGAGGAAGGCATTGGGAAGTAATAAGTAGATGATGGGTTGCTAGATTGACAGAAGCTTAAACCCTAGTTTATAAGTTGCTTCGTAAGGGGCTGATTTGGATCCATATGTTTCATGCTATGGTTAGGTTTACCTTAATACTTCTTTTGTAGTTGCGGATGCTTGCAATAGGGGTTAATCATAAGTGGGATGCTTGTCCAAGAAAGGGCAGTACCCCAAGCACCGGTCCACCCACATATCAAATTATCAAAGTAACGAACGCGAATCAGATGAGCGTGATGAAAACTAGCTTGACGATAATTCCCATGTGTTCTCAGGAGCGCTTTTCTCATTATAAGAACTTGTCCAGGCTTGTCCTTTGCTACAAAAAGGATTGGGCCACCTTGCTGCACCTTATTTACTTTCGTTGCTTGTTACCCGTTACAAATTATCTTATCACAAAACTATCTGTTACCTATAATTTCAGTGCTTGCAGAGAATACCTTACTGAAAACCGCTTGTCATTTCCGTCTGCTCCTTGTTGGGTTCGACACTCTTACTTATTGAAAGGACTATGATAGATACCCTATACTTGCGGGTCATCAAGACTCTTTTCTGGCGCCGTTTCCGGGGAGTGAAGCGCCTTTGGTGAGTGGAACTTGGTAAGGAAACATTTATATAGTGTGCTGAAATTTACTATCACTTGTTACTATGGAAACTAATCCTTTGAGGGGCTTGTTCGTGGCATATTCTCCCCGACCAGTAGAGCAAAGAGTTGCTCCTCAACCTACTGAACCTACTGAAAATGTTTACTTTGAAATTCCTTCGGGTATGATAGAGAAACTGCTAGCTAATCCCTTTGCAGGAGATGGAACATTGCATCCCGATTTACACCTTATCTATGTGGATGAAGTTTTTGGATTATTTAAGCTTGCAGGTATGCCCAATGATGTTGTTAAGAGGAAGGTCTTCCCTTTATCTTTGAAGGGAGATGCATTGACATGGTATAGGCTATGTGATGATATGGGATCTTGGGACTATAAACGATTGAAATTGGAATTTCACCAGAAGTTCTATCCTATGCATCTTGTTCATCGTGATCGTAATTATATATATAATTTTTGGCCTCGTGAAGCAGAAAGCATCGCTCAAGCTTGGGGGAGGCTTAAGTCAATGTTATATTCATGCTCCAATCATGAGCTCTCAAGAGAAATGATTATTCAAAAAATTTAGGCTCGACTTTCTCTTAATGATCGCACCATGCTCGATACTTCTTGTGCTGGTTCTGAAGACTATTGAATTCAAGTGGGATTTATTGAAAAGAATTAAATGCAACTTTGAAGATTAGAGTTTCGACGATGGTAAGGAGTCAGGTATGACACCTAAGTTTGATTATGTTAAATCTTTTATGGATACCGATGCTTTTCGTGGATTTAGCACTAAATATGGACTTGACTCTTAGATAGTAGCTTCTTTCTGTGAATCATTTGCTACTCATGTTGATCTTCCTAAGGAGAAGTGGTTTAAATATAACCCTCCCACTGAAGTAAAAGTAGTTGCACCTGTTACAGTTGAAGAAAATATTATCACTTATGATGATCCTATTGTTCCTACTACTTATGTTGAGAAACCACCTTTCCCTGTTAGGTAAAGGATCATGCTAAAGCTTCAACTGTGGTTCGTAAGAGTAATACTAGAACTTATACACCTCTGAGCAAATGAAAGTTGAACCTAGTATTGCTATGGTTAAAGATCTCTTGGCTGATAATATTGATGGGCATGTTATTTATTTCTGTGAACAGGCTGCTAACATTGCTAGACCCGATGCTAAGATACATAAACCTATTGTAGACATGCCTGTTATTTCTGTTAAAATAGGAGATCATTGTTATCATGGCTTATGTGATATGGGTGCTAGTGCTAGTGCAATACCTCATTCCTTATATGAAGAAATTATGCATGATATTGCACCCGTTGAAATAGAAGATATTGATGTTAATATTAAGCTTGCAAATAGAGATACTATTTCATCAATTAGGATTGTTAGAGATGTTGAAATCTTGTGTGGGAAAGTTAAATACCCTGCTGATTTTCTTGTTCTTGGTTCCCCACAAGATAGCTTTTGTCCCATTATATTTGGTAGGCCCTTCTTGAATACTGTTAATGCTAGGATTGATTGTGAAAAGGATGTTGTTACTATTGGTTTAGGGGATATGTCTCATGAGTTTAATTTTGCTAAGTTTCATAGACAACCCCATGATAAAGAATTTCCTAGTAAGGATGAAATAATTGGTCTTGCTTCTATTGCCGTGCATCCTACTGATCCGTTAGAACAATATTTGCTAGACCATGAAAATGATATGTTTATGAATGAAAGAAGGGCAATAGATGAAGTATTTTTTAAACAGGGTCCTATTTTGAAACACAACTTGCCTGTTGAAATCCTAGGGGATCCTCCTCCACCCAAGGGTGATCCCGTGTTTGAGCTTAAACCATTACTTGATACACTAAAATATGCTTATCTTGATGAAAAGAAGATATATCCTGTTATTATTAGTGCTAACCTTTCAGAGCAGGAAAAGGAAAGATTATTGAAAACTCTGAAGAAGCACCGCGCTGCTATTGGATATACTCTTGATGATCTTAAGGCATTAGTCCCACTCTATGCCAACACAAAATAAAATTGGACGAAGACGCCAAACTAGTTAGGGATCATCAACGACGGTTAAATCCTAAGATGAAAGAAGTGGTAAGAAAGGAAATACTAAAGCTCCTTGAGGCAAGTATAATTTATCCCCTTGCTGATAGTGAGTGGGTAAGTCCTGTCCATTGTGTCCCTAAGAAGGGAGGTATTACTGTAGTCCCTAATGATAAAGATGAATTGATCCCGCAAAGAATTATTATAGGTTATAGGATGGTAATTGATTTTCATAAATTAAATAAAGCAACTAAAAAATATCATTACCCTTTACCTTTTATTGATCAAATGCTAGAAAGACTATCCAAACATACACATTTCTGCTTTCTAGATGGTTATTTTGGTTTCTCTCAAATACCTGTGTCAGCGAATGATCAAGCAAAGACTACTTTTACTTGCCCTTTCAGTACTTTTGCTTATAGACGTATGCCTTTTGATTTATGTAATGCACCTGCTACCTTTCAAAGATGCATGATGGCTATATTCTCTGAATTTTTTGAAAAGATTTGTGAGGTATTCATGGATGATTTCTCCATTTATGAATCCTCTTTTGATGATTGCTTGAGCAACCTTGAACGAGTTTTGCAGAGATGCGAAGATACTAGTCTCGTCTTGAATTGGGAAAAGTGCCACTTTATGGTTAATGAAGGCATTATCTTGGGGCATAAAATTTCTGAAAGAGGTATTGAAGTTGATAAAGCTAAAGTTGATGCTATTGAAAAGATGTCGTGTGTCGGTGCGAGGACGACACCTATGGGATCACAAGAATCACTACTATGGTTGCGGGGCGTGGGGTCATGAGAAGGGCGGATCAAACAGAAGCACACGGGTTCTTTATCCAGGTTCGGGCCGCGAGGATGCGTAAAACCCTACTCCTGCTTTGGTGGTTTGTTTATCTATGTTCTTGGGATAGCAATGGGGCGTGAGGAGCTCCAAAAAGCCAAATCCTCCTCCTGGTCGCCTTGGGCCTCCTTTTATAGAAAAAGGGGTCGCCACAGTGGCACACAGGAGGTGGAAAGGGTACAGTGATACGAGTTTATCCCTCACATTACATGACAAGGCGCATTTAATGCGTGTTGCTTAGGTGTCCTTGCTTTATCGGGGACGGGGGAGAGCCCAGTCTCGTCCGTCGCTGCTCCCTTCCGTGTCGACACGCGCCCTGGCCAGCGGTGCCCGTGGTGCCATGTAGGCAGGCAGGCAGCTGAGGTGGCGCAGTGGTGGGTCTCCATGAAGATCTGCTTGCCGCCACGCAGGTGCCTGCCCAACTGGTTGGGTCGGCGGCTGCATGCGAATGGTGGTGGGGGTTTGGATTGGCGTGGGCCTGATGGTGGCCCTACGGGTGTCCTTGGCAAGGGCCTCGCCGTAGCCCCAGCAAGAGTCTTGCCGGGGCCCCGGCAAGGGTCTTGTCGTGGCGCCTGCTATCATCCCCGGCAAGGCTCTTGCCGGGGGCCTTGTGGTCCTCCTTGGCTGGGATCCCGCCAAGGGTCGTCATCTTCTATAGTGTGTATCTGATCTTGAATGTCTTCACAAAGATCTGGATGCCACCACGGGGATGTTTCCCGAATCCTTGCCCCATGGGGGCAGTGGACTCAAGGGTGATTCGCTCCGTAGGTGTGGGGCGAGCTGCCACGGCAGGGGTCTTGCCGGGGTTTCTAAAACCGCCCCCCGGCAAGGATCTTGCCGGGGGAGTCCGCTTCGTCCCTTTTGCTCTTTGTGGTCTTGGTCTTGGCGTCGTTCTTCTCCTTTCGAGTGTCGGCCTTACCTTGGCTCACCTCCCTCGCCTTGCTCGGTGTGGTGGTGTCCGTGGCTCAGACTGCCCGTGCACAGTTATAGGGGTACAAAAAGTACACCCCTCTTTTTGTACACCGACAGGAGCCCCCGGGCCTGGGCCACACGTAAGCACAATCGCGTCGTTGGGCTAGGCCCAAAAAAAATGGTGCGCGGGTAGGCGGGGTGGTTTTTACCGCGGTAAGTTTCTTCGCGCGCTGCGCTTCCCATGCCTCCCGCGCGTGGCTCGGCGCGGGGAGGCGTGCGTGACATGGGCGGCATGCCTGGGGATGAGCTCTATGCGCATGCGTCACATCGTAGTAAAAGGGGGCGGTTCGCACCTTCCCCATAAACGGAGGGAGGCGTGGAGGCTCGGCCCGTTTACTGAACGGGGCCGGGCGTGGTCTTCAAGGCGTCCACTCCCCACGATCACGGGGTGGGGAGAGGTCACCTCGGTCCCGCATGCCTGCCACGTGGTTCTCAGGCGTTAGGGGTGGCGAACGGTGGAGGCGGGAAACCGGGCGAGGACGAGGCGCTCAGGGAAGAGGAGAACGGGGCGGCGCGCCGGTCTCGCCTCCGCCAGTAGTTCCTCCCCCCATGGAGGGCCATGTTGGGGATGACCCTTGCGAGTTCTTCGTCAGGCTGCGCCGGCCGCCTCGTCGTCGTCTTCGTCTCCCGACTCCATTCGCGAGCGAGATGGAGCTGGATCCACCGGAGTCATTGCGGTTGCACATGAGGGGCTGTTGGATCAGCGGTATGCGAGCTCGCGTCGACTTTCCAGCCCCTCACGTGATGTATCTTGGTCGAGGGTGGAAGACGTTCGCTCATATCCACCGCTTGACGGCGGGGCTCACCCTCCATTTCAAGCTGATGGAGGACGGCCTCCTCTCCGTCAAGGTCTTCGGGTGCTTCGGGAGTCGGGAAAGGTGCTGCATGGAGAGCTCTTCTGATAGCGAAGACTCCTCCTCGGGCGGGAGTGACGAGGAGGACAGCGGCAACGACGACGAGGGTAGCAGGCGGCAGGATGAAGGGTCCGACTAGGCGTCGGGTGCCGCTCCATGCGGCACCGGCGATCCCATCATCCGTGTCGCCGACTTCCTGAACTTCTTGGGGTCGTCTCCTTGGGCAGCTGGCGTTGGGAGGCTGCGGAAGAGGAAGAGGGCGGGCGGCAAGGCCGTCAAATCGGAGTACACGGGCACCTACGCCTTCGACGCGTGCCAACGTCCTGCCGCCTCGGCTTCGAGCTCTGCTTCCGGCGCCGCCATCACCATCCAGCCTTTGGACAGTCACCGAGATGTTCTCTTGGTGCCTCCTGCCACCCGTAGCTCGCCTAGGCGCCTCTTTTGTCCTTTTCGCCTCCTTGACCTGCCTCCCGAGGAGAGGGAGAAGAAAGGGGTTACGGGAACCTTATCTCTTTTTAGTTTGTAAGCCTTTAGGCCTTAGCTGAATTTAAAACTTGTAATCCCACCATTCATGTTTTTCATTCCCCATGGGCTGTACCTGAGTGGAATGTTTTTAATGAAAAAGGGATGCTTGCCGGGTCATTTGTTTGCGGGTAGAACCCACGACAAGGAGTAAATCCTCGATATCCCAAGATAAACATTTATTTGCCCGGCAACAGGCCCCGCCATCTTCCCACTTCGCTTGACCTTCCTCACGCTTTCGGCTGAGGCAGGGATGAGGTGGGTTCAGGCTCCTCATTTCATCCTTTTGCTGGCGCGACTACGACCAAACCTGGCCCCAGGAACGAGCCCTAGGGCCTAGAGTTTTAGGGGAGCACGGTAGCTTTGGGAAAAAAATGAGGTTTCACATACCTCAGTCCATAAGGCAATGCATGATAATGGATGAAGAACTTATCTGAAGCTGTAGCCCCCGACAACTCTAGTTTGCCGTGGGTGAATCTTTGTACTTGCAGCCCCCGGCAATACTGGCTTGCCGGGGTCTAGATGCCGGTCTGTCCCTCTTTTCTTTTTTGTCTTCAAGTGATCCGGCAAGGATATCTGTGAGTCCTGCGAACCAAAGAAGACAAAAGAACGGCAAAGAGACGCACACTCGACCTCTAAGCTAGGGGTTAGTCGCCGCTAAGCACTATCAACCCTAACCAAGGACGAGACTTGACCTAGCATGCATGCTATAACTTAGGGCGCCAGCGCTTCATTTATTTATGCTCAGGGTCTGCGCCTGGCTTTGTACAAAGGGTTACATGCATCATCGGCAATGCTCGTATAGAAGGTGGCTTGCCAGGGGGCCCGGCAAGCCGCGCCTCACGGGTAAAACTTGCGAAGATGCTCAATATTCCAGGAGTTACTCACCGGAACAACATCTTCGGTCTCCAGGCGGACTGCGCCGGGCCTGGTGACTCGTATTACCCGATAAGGGCCTTCCCACTTTGGCGTCAACTTGTTGGAATTCTTGGCCGATTGAACGCGCCGAAGGACAAGGTCGCCTTCCTCAAGGCTTCGGGCATGAACCTTGCGGCTATGGTAGTGGCGCAAGGCTTGCTGGTAGCGTGCTGCTCTCACAGCCGCCCGAAGACGATCTTCCTCAAGGAGCACTGCGTCATCTTGCCGCAGTTGCTCTTGCTCAAGCTCGTCATAAGCGAGCACTCGAGGTGACCTGTATATGAGTTCAGTGGGGAGAACTGCTTCTGCCTCGTATACCAGGGCAAAAGGTGTCTGACCGGTGGCTCGATTTGGCGTCGTCCTGATCGACCAAAGAACTGCCAGCAATTCATCAATCCAGCGCCTTCCACTCTTGCGCAACCTGTCAAAGGTCTTGGTCCTTAAGCCTCGCAGTACTTCAGCATTTGCCCTCTCAGCTTGACCATTGCTTCGTGGATGAGCAACAGAAGCGAAACAGACTTTGCTGCCGAGGTCTTGGGTATATTGCATGAAGGTGCGGCTTGTGAACTGTGTGCCGTTGTCGGTGATAACCCTGTTGGGTACGCCAAAACGGCACACTAGTCCCTTGAAGAACTTGACGGCTGACTGAGCCGTGACCTTCCTCACTGCCTCCACCTCTGGCCACTTTGTGAACTTGTTGAATGCAACGTACAAGTACTCAAAGCCCCCGACAGCGCGGGGAAAGGGGCCCAGTATGTCGAGCCCCCAGACCGAGAAGGGCCAGGAGAGAGGAATGGTTTGAAGGGCTTGAGCTGGCTGATGAAGCTTCTTTGAATGGAACTGACACGCTTCACACCTGGTGACCAGTGTCATTGCATCCTAGAGGGTGGTGGGCCAGAAGAAGCCTTGCCGGAATGCCTTGCCGGCAAGGGCCCTTGACCCAATGTGGGATCCACATATGCCTCCGTGTATCTCCGCCAATAGCTCCAGTCCTTCCTCTCGAGGGATACACTTTAATTTCACACCGTTCGGCCTCTTTCTGTACAGGACGTCATCGACGAACTGGTACATGGTAGAGCAACGGGCTACTTTCTCTGCTTCTTCCTGCTCCTTAGGAAGTTCCCCTGTTTGGAGGAATCAGACGGTATGTTGTGCCCATGCTGGAGCCTGGGGCTCGACGGCAAGGGCTAAAGGCATTTCCTCCGCCATAGGAGCGGCTGTCTCGACGGCAAGAGCTTGACGCTCCGCCGGAGCCAGTCGTCCCATGGCGGGCTCAGTATCCTCGGCAACATCCTTGCCGGCGGCTCTGGGGAGCTCGGTGGGAAAGTACTTGCCGGGCCCTGATTTCCTCCTCTTATTCTGCCCTGTTGATGGATCAATGGATGGCTGAGTTAGCTGAAGCACAAAGGTACCTGGTTCCACAGGTAGCTTAAGGGCAGCGCATTTCGACAGGTAATCGGCGATATCGTTCTCTACTCGGGGAACGTGTTCAGCCTGTATACCGTCGAAACGCTCTTCCAGCTTTCTCACTTCATCGACGTAGGCCTTCATCAACGGGCTCTGGTAATCCTTGTTGACTTGTTTGACGACAAGCTGCGAGTCCCCCCTGACGATGAGTTTCTTGATTCCGAGGTCCGCCGCGATCCTAAGACCGGCAAGCAGCCCTTCGTACTCTCCCGTATTGTTGGTTGACACCTCCCTGGGGAAGTGCATCTGGATCACGTGCTTGAGGTGCTCTCCGGTGGGCGCGACAAGCAGTACGCCAGCCCCGGCGCCTTGTAGGGAGAAAGCCCCATCAAAGTACATGGTCCAATCACAACTTGCCTCCTTGCTGGGAAGAGCAGTCTCTTGGGCTTCTTCGTCAGGCGTTGCGGTCCATTCTGCAATGAACTCTTCTAGAACTCGGCTCTAAATCGTCGAAGTGCTTTCAAACTTGAGGCCAAAGCTGGACAGCTCCAGTGCCCATTCCACAATTCTTCCCGTTGCATCCGGATTGTGCAATATCCATTGCAGAGGGAAGCGAGTGACGACAGTGATCTCGTGTGTCTGGAAGAAGTGACACGGCTTCCTCGAGGCCATAAGAAGGTCAAAGAGCAGTTTCTGCACACCGGAGTACCTTGACCTAGCCCCCTGCAGGAGGGAACTAACAAATTAGACCGGGTGCTACATCATTTTCTTCTTCGGCGGCACTTCGACTGGCTGTGTCATCTCTGCGTTGGTGGTGTCGGGCTCTGCCGCTACCATCTCCTCGTCATCAACCTCTCTCTGTGCCACTAGTGCGGCGCTGACCACCTGGTCCGTTGCCGCCAGGTATAGCAGCAACGGCTCTTGTGGCCTAGGCGCAACTAGCACTGGCGCGGAGGAGAGGTACTTCTTCAAACCTTGTAATGCTGCTTCGGCTTCTGGCGTCCACTCCATCGGGCCCGCCTTTTTCAGGATCTTGAAAAAGGGAAGGGCGCGCTCAGCAAACTTGGAAATGAACCTGCCCATGGCGGCGACGCAACTAGCAAGCCGACGCACATCCTTGATTCACTTGGGTGCTTCAATATGCTCCATAGCTCTGATTTTGTCCGGATTGGCCTCTATCCCACGTTGTGACACCAAGAACCCGAGAAGCTTACCGGACGGGACGCCAAAGACGCACTTCTCATGGTTCAGTTTGAGATTGATCTTGTGCAGGTTTGCAAATGTTTCTTGCAAATCTGGTATGAGGGTTGCCCTGTCCTTGGTTTTGACTACTATGTCATCCATATAAGCTTCCATATTTCTATGGAGCTGGGGTTCAAAACCAATCTGGACCGCCCTTGCAAACGTCGAACCAGCACTCTTCAACCCGAAAGGCATCCGTATGAAACAATACGTACCACATGGGGTGATGAATGCTGTTTTCTCTTCGTCTTCTCTTGTCATGAAGATCTGGTGGTAGCCGGAGTAGGCATCGAGGAATGATAGCAGATCACACCCAGCCGTGGAGTCAACAATCTGGTCGATGCGCGGCAACAGGAAGGGGTCTTTAGGGCAAGCCTTATTGATATCTGTGTAATCAATACAGAGTCTCCACTTCCCATTTGCCTTGTGCACCATGACCGGATTGGCCAACCACGTTGGATGGAGCACTCCTCTTACCAAACCCGCTGCTTCCAGTTTCCGGATCTCTTCTGTGATGAACTCTTGTCGTTCCAAAGCTTGCTTTCTGACCTTCTGCTTGACGGGCCGCGCATGAGGGCAGACAGCAAGGTGGTGCTCAATCACCTCCCTGGGAACACCGGGGATGTCAGAAGCTTGCCATGCAAACACATCGACATTCGCCCGCAGGAAGGTGACGAGCGCGTCTTCCTATTTGTCGTCAAGGGTGGAGCTTATGGTAAAAGCTCCTCCCGTGCCGTCCTCATTGACAGAAACCTTCTTGGTTCCCTGCGGTATGGCCCTGGGCTTCTTGTTTCTGCCGGTGGAGCTCTCTGGCACGTCCTCGACGGCAACGCTACACTCCGGAGAGGTGCGCTTGCCGGAGTGGGTGTTCGAGGTCTCACCGTTCTTCTTCTTCTTCTTATTCCCTCCCGGGGTCCCAGCGGCAGGAGCAAGTGCCCTAGCAACGGCAGCTGCTGCAACTGCTTGCTGGTATAGTTGGTCAGCGCAAATCACCGCATCTTTCTTGTCGGAGGGGATGGTGATGATCGTCACAGGTCCTGGCATCTTCAGGGTGTTGTAGGCGTAGTGTGGCGCCGCCATGAACTTGGCCAGCGCTGGGCGGTCAAGGATCCCGTTGTAGGGCAAGGGGATCTTGGCAACATCGAACACGATCCTCTCCGTCCTGAAGTTCAGGTCGCTTCCAAAAGTCATGGGCAGTGTGACCTTTCCCTTGGGTTGGCTTCTTCCCGGGTTGACCCCCTGAAACGTGCCCGTCTCTTCGAGGTCTCCATCAGGAATCTGCAGTTTCTCGATCACGGCAGGCGAGATCAAGTTCAGACCGGTCCCGCCATCGACTAGCATCTTTGTCACCTTGAGGTTGCGTATTGTTGGTGAAACCAACAATGGCAAGCACCCGACCGCAGTAGTGCGATCAGGGTGATCCTCAGTGTCAAAAATGATAGGTGTGCTGGACCACTTCAGCGGCCGTTGGGCATCAAACGACGGCTCTGCCGCTGTAATCTCTCGCGCCCCCTGTTTAAGCCGGCGGTGAAAAGTATGCAGCAAGGCGCCACCGTCGATGCACATGGCCTCTGTAGCTTTCTGAAACTCTTGGTCGCCGGATTCGTCATCCTCTTCGTGATCGTCGTCTTATGGCTTTCTGTCACGGCCCCGGGCGGGCCTCTCTTGTTGCTTATCCTTGCCACGACGGCCCGCCTGGCCGTCATGCTTCTTGTCGGACCCCTCAGCACCGTCTGGGCCCTTCTCCTTGTCCCGCCTCTCATATTCAGCCCTCTGCTTCTCAGTGAGGAGCTCAACCTGTCGACAGCCCTGGAGAGCATGGCCTTTGGTGCGATGGATCTTGCAGTATCGCTTATCGGAGTTCCCTGGCTTCTCGGCAGCCGCCAAGGCCCTGCAGGCGACACATCCGGCAACCTCCTTGCCGGAGTCATCTGCCTTGGTTTTCTTGGTGGAGCCGGCGTCATCAGATCCTTTGACGGCAAGCACGGCTTTTCCTTTGCGCTTCCTGTTGCGGCGCCGGCCTTTCTTCGCCGGGGCGGCAATATCCTCATCTGAGGAGTCGGTTTCCATGCCGACATCTTCGCCGGGGTACTTCCTTCCCTCTTCAGCTCGGGCACATTTGTCAGCAAGAACATAGAGTTCTGCTACATCTCTCACCTTGTTCATTGCCAGCTCTGCGCGCATCTTGCGGTTACGCACGTTCTGATGGAACGCGTTGATGATGGCGACAGGGTGAACATCAGGGATATTGTACTGTACCCGGCTGAACCTCTGTATATACTTGCGGAGGCTCTCGCCTCCCTTCTGGGGGATGACGTGTAGGTCGCTTGCTTGGCCATGGGCTTGGTGGCCTCCAGTAAAGGTGCCTACGAACTCATGGCACAAATCCGACCAGGAGGAAATGGAGTCTACCGGCAAGTGCATCAACCATGACATGACGTTAGGTTTAAGAGCCAACGGAAGGTAATTCGCAAGCACCTTATCGTCGTGGGCTCTGGCAGCTTGCATCGCGATGGTGTAGACGCTGAGGAACTCGGACGGGTGGGTCTTGCCATTGTACTTTTCGCCCACGTCGGGTTTGAAGGTGCGGTGAGTGGGCCACTGGAACTGCCGCAGCTCACGGGTAAAGGCTGGACAGCCTACCTCGTAAGGTAGGCCTCCAGGGCTCCTAGGTGCCGGGTGGCTCACAGCAGGCCCTGCTCGCCTGTCTGATTGGTGGCACGCTCCGCGCAGGCGCTCGATAGTGGTTCGAGCGTCTTCATGTTCTCGTTCCCGAAGAACTTGGCGCTGGTCACAGTGGGCCCGCGAGTCGGACGATGCTACGGAGATCTCGTCGCCCGTAACATCATGACGGGCTGGCGCCCGCGGTACCGGGCGAGGAGGAGGCGAGTGCATTGTGGTCGCGGCGCGGCCGGCTCTCCTGCCACTGGTGCGTGGGATTCCGTCGGAGCATCGACCCGGGGGCTCCACCGAACTCGGTTCGCCTTTGTTGGCCACCGCAACAAGGCTTCGGATAGTGGCTCTCCATTCGTCGAGTTTCCCCGTAGTGGGAGGGAAATCGAGGAGCAACTACGCGTGCGCCAGGGCTTCTGCTGGCGTTGGTGGCAGCGAAACCTGCACGGATCGCGACGCGCTTCGACTTCTGACCATGTCAGAAGGAGCTCCATCACGACCCCGCGGTCGCATGCCATCTTCACCAGCACCTCAGCGAGCGGGCAGGTCTTCTAAATCCCGGGAGTGGCACTCGGGGCTCTCTCCGCGGCGATGCCCGGGGTCCTCGGCATGATCACGCTGTTCATCGCACGCCGCTTGAGAGGAGCGCACCATCGGTGCCGGCGTGGGAGTCTTGGAAGCCCTCACGTCGCCTTCGGGCGGGGTGGTAGCGATCCTGGAAGGCCCCGTGCCACCCGTGGAGGGCCTGGCTCCGTCTTTGGATTTGGCGGCGTGCGGCCCATTACCAGGCGCACGAACATCGCTGCCTCCCAAACTTCGGCTGCTGGGACAGTGTTGGTGTTCACGAACGGCGCCCGGGTCCTTTCTGCGACCGGTCCGCTGCTCGCCCGCATCGGGACGGGATGTCCGGCTTCCGACGGGCCAACCGCCACCGTCATCTCCTTCTTGAGCGCCATGATGATGAAGAAGCATCGAACTAACTGCTAGAGCCGATTCTCACAACTGCGCCCCCTACCTGGCGCGCCAAAGATGTCGGTGCGAGGACGACACCTATGGGATCACAAGAATCCCTACTACGGTTGCGGGGCGCGGGGTCGTGAGAAGGGCGGATCAAACAGAAGCACACGGGTTCTTTATCCAGGTTCGGGCCGCGAGGATGCGTAAAACCCTACTCCTGCTTTGGTGGTTTGTTTGTCTGTGTTCTTGGGCTAGCAATGGGGCGTGAGGAGCTCCAAAAAGCCGAATCCTCCTCCTGGTCGCCTTGGGCCTCCTTTTATAGAAAAAGGGGTCGCCACAGTGGCACACAAGAGGTGGAAAGGGTACAGTGATACGAGTTTATCCCTCGCATTACATGACAAGGCGCATTTAATGCGTCTTGCTTAGGTGTCCTTGCTTTATCGGGGACGGGGGAGAGCCCAGTCTCGTCCGTCGCAGCTCCCTTCCGTGTCGACACGCGCCCTGGCCAGCGGTGCCCGTGGTGCCATGTAGGCAGGCAAGCAGCTGAGGTGGCGCAGTGGTGGGTCTCCATGAAGATCCGCTTGCCGCCACGCAAGTGCGTGCCCAACTGGTTGGGTCTGCGGCTGCATGCGAACGGTGGTGGGGGTTTGGATTGGTGTGGGCCTGATGGTGGCCCTATGGGTGTCCTTGGCAAGGGCCTCGCCGTAGCCCCGGCAAGAGTCTTGCTGGGGCCCTGGCAAGGGTCTTTTCGTGGCGCCTGCTATCATCCCCGGCAAGGCTCTTGCCGGGGGCCTTGTGGTCCTTCTTGGCTGGGATCCCGCCAAGGGTGGTCATCTTCTATAGTGTGTATCTGATCTTGAATGTCTTCACAAAGATCTGCATGCCACCACGGGGATGTTTCCCGAATCCTTGCCCCATGGGGGCAGTGGACTCAAGGGTGATTCTCTCCGTAGGTGTGGGGTGAGCTGCCACGGTAGGGGTCTTGCCGGGTTTGCTAAAACCGCCCCCGGCAAGGATCTTGCCGGGGGAGTCTGCTTCGTCCCCTTTGCTCTTTGTGGTCTTGGTCTTGGCGTCGTTCTGCTCCTTTCGAGCTTCGGCCTTACCTTGGCTCACCTCCCTCGCCTTGCTCGGTGTGGTGGTGTCCGTGGCTCAGACTGCCCGTGCACAGTTATAGGGGTACACAAAGTGCACCCCTCTTTTTGTACACCGACATCGTGTCCCAAGGACATTAAAGGTATAAGAAGTTTCCTTGGTCATGCCGGTTTTTATAGGAGGTTCATTAAGGTCTTTTCTAAAATCTCTAGGCCTCTGACTAATTTATTACAAAAAGATATTCCTTTTGTCTTCGATGATGATTGTGTAGAAGTATTTGAAATACTTAAGAAAGCTTTGATTTCTGCACCTATTGTTTAGCCACCTGATTGGAATTTACCCTTTGAAATTATGTGTGATGCTAGCGGCTATGCTGTAGGTGCTGTTCTAGGGCAAAGAGTTGATAAGAAACTAAATGTTATTCAATATGCTAGTAAAAAGAATTCTTAGTAGTTGTATTTGCTTGTGATAAGTTTAGACCTTATATTGTTGATTCTAAAGTAACTATTCACACTGATCATGCTGCTATTAAATATCTTATGGAAAAGAAAGATGCTAAACCTAGACTCAATAGATGGGTTCTCCTGCTCCAAGAATTTGATTTGCATATTATTGATAGGAAGGGAGCTGAGAACCCCGTTGCAGACAACTTGTCTAGGTTAGAGAATGTTCTTGATGACCCACTACCTATTGATGATAGCTTTCCTGATGAACAATTAGCGGTCATAAATGCTTCTCGTACTGCTCCATGGTATGCTGATTATGCTAATTACATTGTTGCTAAATTTATACCACCTAGTTTCACATACCAGCAAAAGAAAAAGTTCTTTTATGATTTAATACATTACTTCTGGGATGACCCACACCTTTATAAAGAAGGAGTAGATGGTGTTATTAGACGTTGTGTACCTGAGCATGAACAGGAACAAATCCTATGGAAGTGTCACTCCAAGGCATATGGAGGACACCACGCTGGAGATAGAACTGCACATAAATTGCAATCCGGTTTTTATCGGCCTACTCTCTTCAAAGATGCCCGTAAATTTGTCTTGTCTTGTGATGAATGTCAAAGAATTGGTAATATAGTAGATGTCAAGAAATGCCTATGAACTATTCTCTTGTTATTGAACCATTTGATGTTTGGGGCTTTGCTTATATGGGACTTTTTGCTGCCTCTAATGGATATACACATATTTTAGTTGATGTTGATTATGTTACTAAGTGGGTAGAAGCTATTCCAACTAGTAGTGTTGATCATAACTCCTCTATTAAGATGCTTAAAGAAGTTATTTTTTCGAGGTTTGGAGTCCCTATATATCTCATGACTAATGGTGGTTCACATTTTAGTCATGGTGCTTTCCGTAGAATGCTTGCTAAGTATGATGTTAATCATAGAATTGCATCTCCATATCACCCACAGTCTAGTGGTCAAGTAGAATTGAGTAATAGAGAGCTCAAATTAATTTTGCAAAAGACTGTTAATAGATCTAGAAAGAATTGGTCCAAGAAACTTGATGATGCATTATGGGCCTATAGAACTGCATATAAGAATCCTATGGGTATGTCTCCGTATAAAATGGTTTATGGAAAAGCATGTCACTTACCTCTCAAACTAGAACATAAGGCATATTGGGCTATTAAAGAGCTCAATTATGATTTCAAACTTGCCGGTGAGAAGAGGTTATTTGATATTAGCTCAGTTGATGAATGGAGGACCCAAGCCTATGAGAATGCCAAGCTGTTTAAAGAAAAAGTTAAAAGATGGCATGACAAAAGGATACAAAAGCGTGAGTTTAACGTAGGTGATTATGTGTTGCTATTCAACTCTCGTTTAAGATTTTTTGCAGGAAAACTTCTCCAAATGGGAAGGCCCTTACGTTATCGAGGAGGTCTATCGTTCCGGTGCCATAAAAATCAACAACTTCGAAGGCACAAGTTCGAGGGTGGTGAACGGTCAAAGAATCAGACATTATATCTCAGGTAACCCTATTAATGTTGAAACTAATATTATTGAAACCGTAACCCTGGAGGAATACATAAGGGACACTTTCCAGAATGTTTCGGACTCCGAAAAGGAATATGTATGTGGTACAGTAAGTAAACCGACTCCAAAACAGTTCTAATAGCATTTTTTTGCGTTTTGGAATATTTAAGAAAATAGGAAAATAAGAAGTAGTCTGGGAAGGACACAAGGCGTCCACGAGGGTGGAGGGCGCGCCCTACCTTACTCGGCGCGCCCCTGCCTCGTGGGCACCTCGTATGCTCTCCGGACTCTGTTTTCTTGCACGATACTTCTTTTGGTCGGTAAAAATTCATTATATAATCTCCCGAAGGTTTTGACCACCGTATCACGCAAATATCCTCTGTCTTTGTTTCGAGCTGTTTTTCTGACAGATCTAGAGCACCATGACGTCTCCAAGCGCTCCCAAGGACAAGTTTTTCGTGAGGGTCATCACCTCAAACCATTGAGATGCGTGAGGGGGTGCTGCCATCCATGATGTGGAGGGACCAAGGAGTACCGGAAGCGTGGAGACAAAGCTCGAAGCGATGGAACAACAAGTTTTCAAGTGCCAAGGGATGGTGGAGCGTGGACTTAACGCCAACCAGATGATGATCGCGGAATTCACCAACAACCACAAGCTAGACGCCAAGAACATTGGGGAGACCATCTTCAAGCTTCATAAGAAAATCGAGCACCTCCAAGCCTAGATCTATGACCTGCAAAACCAAAACTATGAGTATGAATATAGATTCAAAAGGATGAGTTTGGCTGCAGATTTGAGGATCCTGGAGACTCGATCATCCTTCTATGATGGTGATCCTATGCCTTGGAAGACGGATGACATGCCTACATCATCAAAAACTCCTTCTCCACCACCTCCGAGGACATAATCACATGGGTATGGGCACTCCCCTTAGCAACTGCCAAGCTTGGGGGAGGTGCCCCAGTATCGTATCACCATCACACTCCTATCTTTACCGTTTTACTTAGTTCGATCCTTTTGGTAATATCTTGATCTAGTAGAATAAAGTTTTGGTATGAATTAGTTTTGATTTTTGCTTTGTGATCCTTCTATGTAATCGAGTCCGTGAGCTATATATAAAAGATTAGTGTTGAGTCAAGGGCTTTGCTATCTTGTTATGATCTTAAGTGCATAAAAGAGATAAAAAGAAATAAAAGAGTTCATATTGATCTTATGGATAGTAATGACTTCACACATAAAGAGTATGAGGCCTAAAAGTTGTTGAGAGTTGACAAACATAGTTTTGGTCCTCGTTGCAATTAATAGGAAGTAATAATGAAAGAGAGGTTTTCACATATAAATATACTATCTTGGACATCTTTTATGATTGTGAGCACTCATTAAAGTATGACATGCTAAAGAGTTGATGTTGGACAAGGAAGACAACGTAATGGTTTATGTTTTCTCACATCTCAGTTAAAGTATATTGTCATGGATCATTCAAGCATGTTGAGCTTGCCTTTCCCCCTCATGCTAGCCAAATTCCTTGCACCAAGTAGAGATACTACTTGTGCTTCCACATATCCTTAAACCCAGTTTTGCCATGAGAGTCCACCATACCTACCTATGGATTGAGTAAGATCCTTCAAGTAAGTTGTCATGTTGCAAGCAATAAAAATTGATCTGTAAATATGTATGCCTTATTAGTGCGGAGAAAATAAGCTTTATACGATCATGTGATATGGAAGTAATAAAAGCGACGGACTGCATAATAAAGGTTCATATCACAAGTGGCAATATAAAGTGGCGTTCTCTTGCATTAAGATTCCGTGCATCCACCCAAAAAGCACACGACGACCTCTGCTTCCCTCTGCGAAGGGCCTATCTTTTACTTTATGTCTTTTACATTATGCAAGAGTCAAGGTGATCTTCACCTTTCCCTTTTTATTTTATCCTTTGGCAAGCACCTCGTGTTGGAAATATCCTGATACATATATCCAATTGGATGTAAGTTAGCATGAAATATTATTGTTGACATTACCCTTGAGGTAAAATGTTGGGAGGCAACACTATAAGCCCCTATCTTTCTCCGTGTCCAATTAAAACTCCATAACCATAAGTATTGCGTGAGTGTTAGCAATTGTGGAAGACTAAATGATAGTTGAGTATGTGGGCTTGTTGAAAATCTCTATTCTTGACTCTTTCCGATGTTATGATAAATTGCAATTGCTTCAATGACTGAGATTTTAGTTTGTTAGTTCTTAATGAAGTTTCTGAATCTGTCACATCCCTAGCCTTGCCTTGCACTTGGCTAGCTTGGTTGCTGCATCATGTCTAAATTTCATTTAAACCTGAATTGGGGACTATTAAACCATAGCACCAAATGAAGTTCAAATAGGTTCAACCTAAAATAATCTTCAATGAACCCAAAGTGGCCTTTGAAAATGTTCATGACTTCTGATAAAGGTGAAAACCTCTGCCAAAAATGATGAACATATTTCTAGGTCATCTCTGGATTTTTGATTTAAATCATTATGTATTTGGATTTGAGCATGTAATTACTATAAATATTTAAAATGCTCAAATAATTCTGAAACTAAATGTGGGCCACTGGATTAATCCACGAAGTGTCCACAAATTATTTCAGGATTTTATAAAATACTTTAGTATTTTTACTAAAGCCAAAACAGTTGCAGATAAATAGAAAACAGAAGATAAATTAGAAATCAGAGAGGGAGGGATGCTCACCTGGACCTCACCTGTGCTGGCCCAGCCCACCTGGCCTGGTGCCAGTCATCCCTACCTCTGCCAGTAGGCAGAGGTGGGACAGTGCACGCGCGTGCGAGGCGCAACGCCTCCTCCTGGTTGCCGCCGAGCCTCTGGACGCGTGGGTGAACGCCCTAGAGACGTCCCAATCCAGCCGACACTCCCACTCCTCCCCTGTTCTCTTCCCTCCTCTATTTCTCTCGCGCACAGCCACGCGAGCGCCACCGTCGCCGACGCTCGCCGCTGCTGCGTCCTGAGCCACCTCCTCGCCTCCCCGACGCATCCATCAGCCCCGCCGCATCGCCCTGAAGCTCTCCGCCAACGAACCCGACGCCGGAAGCCCCGTATCGTCGTCCTCGGCCTCATCTTGAAGCTTCGGCCGCCGGAGATCGTCGCTGTCGATTCGCCGACCCCAGCGCTTCCCCGAGCCCACTTACCAGCTCTTCGTGACCGCCGTGAGCCCCCGATCATTTACCCCCTAGGCCCTCCTCCGTTTGATCGCCGTAGCCGTCGCCCCCTTGATGACCGAGACGCACCGCCGCCTGAGCTCGCCATCGGCGATGCTCCGGTGACCAAATGGTCACCCTGGATTGCCCAACCTACTCCCCGCTATGCGTAGCGCCCTTCTAGCCTTTTGCCTCGCTCATTTACGCACCGAAACGCCAACCCCATGCACACCCGAACTCCGGCCACTGCCCAACTTGCCGCCGCCGCCGCTATAGATCGCCCCGCGACCAGGAGGTGCCTCCCCTGGATGCGGGCGAGCGAGGGAAACCCCCTGGTGCCCTTGGCTTGACCCACTACGGCCTGTAGCGCTGCCCCGACCAACTCCGGCAAGTTCCCGCCGTTACTGTGGTCGCCGGCGTCACGTGCTGACCTGGCGCCGGTTAATTAGCGCTAATGACACAGCTAACCACCCCTAGAGCCACTGCCATGTGGGCCCCAGTGCCTAAACTAGTTAGTTTAATTTCTCTGTTAAATTAGCACTAATCACAGTGGGCCCCGCCTGTCAACTTTGACTTGGCCACGTCAGCTTTGACCGGGTCCCACATGTCAGCCTCTCTAGCTGACTCTGTGTCACTGACCAGTGGACCCCACTGGTCAGGTTTGACCTGGTCAGCCGCAGTTGACCTGCTGATGTCATAGTGACACAATGCTGACACAGTTAGTCATTTTCTGGATTTAAAAATAATTCAGAAAATTCCGGAAATTAGTATAAACTTCAAAAATTCATATAAATTCAACCGTAGCTCAGAATGAAATAATATATATATGAAAAATGATCAGAAAAATCCAATCTATCCATCTATACTAGTTTCATGCATGTTAGAACAATTTATGACTATTGTTTAGGACAAATGCAATGAATGGTATTTAAATAACCACATGTGGAGTTTGAATTTGAATCTTGGATTCAAACCAACTTCATTTAATCCGTTGCTAGTTGCATTAGCTCAAATCACAACATATTGCTATGTCATAGCATGCATCATATTGTGCATTGCATTGATTGTGTTCTTCCTTGTTTGCCGGTGTTTGTCCCCTCTCAGTAGACGACGTTCCAACGATGAGTTCGATGACACCGATGAAGAACTATTACTATCTTCAGAAGTGCCAGGCAAGCAAAACCCCCTTGTTCATTCCGATACAATCCCACTCTCTCGCTCCTGTTCTCTTTTACTGCATTAGGACAACAACGATTCAACTGTTACATGCTGCGGTAGTTGAACCCCTTTCCTCTGCATGACCTGTCATTGCCACAGTAAATAGATGAAACCCACTAGCATGAGTAGGAGTTGTTTGAGCCCTGATGTGCCTACTCATTCATGCTTGTTTGTCATGCCTGGTACTGCTTAGAGTTGAGTCAGGTCTGATTCATCGGGGATGAATCGGAGGTGGGTGAACATGTCCTACTGTTGAGAGCTAAGTGTGTGAACACGATTTTGCAAAGGTAGCGGTGAGAGGCCATGTAGGAGTACATGGTGGGTTGTCTCATTGCAGCCGTCCTCAGGAACTGAGTTCTGTGTTTGTGATCCATGAACAGTTACTACCACACATTGGGTTCCGGTAACTCGACCCCTCTCGACTTATTAATCAACATGATCTATGTTCAGGGGTTGCAACTAGTTTCTGGTGTTTGTAGGTAGTGTTAGTAGTCTATCAAGTGGCACCCAGTACAGGTGGGCTTGGGACAGACTAGGCACAATGGCACGGTGTACCAAGTGGCACCCGGATGGTGGGCTTGGGAACCCTACTCACATCGTTTGGGGCCGTGAGTGACACCCTGGCCGGATCTCCTTGCGGATGGAACCCAAATAGGCGATAAACCTGGACGAGAGACTTGTGAGGTTAGTCAGGTCGTGGCCGACACCCTCACTGGGCTTCCGCTTGAAGGTTGCCGAGTACATGTCGTGTAAACGGCGGTAAGTGGTGAGAGCGTTTGTGAAGAAGTACACCCCTGCAGGGTTAATATGATCTATTCGAATAGCCATGTCCGCGGTAAAGGACTTCTGGGTTGCCTGTACAGTTCATAGACAAGTGAAAGTGGATACCCTAAAATGCGCAAGATAAGCGTGAGTGCTATGAATGGCGTTCTCGTAGGGAGACGGGAGCGGATCCATAGTGGTGTATTGATATGGTGAATATGTGGACTCGTGTGCGCCACCTCAAAAGAGTTACTTGCAGTCTTAGTTCAGGATAGCCACCGAGTCAAAGCTGGCTTGCTGCAGTTAAACCCCACCACCCCTTTGTTGATAATGGTGCATATGTAGTTAGTTCTGATGTAAGTCTTGCTAGGTACATTTGTACTCACGTTGCTTAATTTATGTTTTTGCAGAGAGACTTCAGTCTCGCTAGTAGTTCCACGTGGACTTCGACGTTTACCTTGTTACCTCAGCTACGATCATGTGCCCCCGGCATGATCTGGTAGATAGTCAGGCTTCTCAGCCTTTTCCATTTCTAGATGTCTGTACTCAGATGTGTTAAGCTTCCGCTTGCGCATGACTTGTGTGCTCTGAATGCTGGGTCATGAGACCCATGTTTGTAATATCTCACTCCTCGGAGCCTAATGAATAAAATACTTGAGTTGTAGAGTCATGTTGTGATGCTATGTTGTATTTGCACATATCGAGCATATTGTGTGTATGTTATTGAAATGCTTGGTATGTGTGGGATCTGACTATCTAGTTGTTTATCCTTGGTAGCCTCTCTTACCGGGAAATGTCTCCTAGTGCTTCCACTGAGCCTTGGTAGCTTGCTACTGCTCCGGAACACTTAGGCTGGCCGGCATGTGTCCTTCTCCGTTTCTGTGTCTGTCCCTTCGGGGAAATCTCACGCGGTGTCTATCGGAGTCCTGTTAGCCTGCTACAGCCCGGTTTACCGGAGTCCTGCTAGCCCAGTTGCTACAGCCCAGATTCACTCGCTGATGACCGACACGTTCATTGTTGGGTCATGTATGCATGTTCCTGTAAGTTAGTGCCACTTTGGGTTCATGACTAGCCATGTCAGCCCGGGCTCCTTGTCATATGGATGCTAGCGACACTATCATATACGTGTGCCAAAAGGCGCAAACGGTCCCGGGCCTGGTAAGGCGACACCCGTGGGAATACCATGCGTGAGGCCGCAAAGTGATACGAGGTGTTACATGCTAGATCGGTGTGCCATTGAGTCAGGGTCCTGACAGCTTTGGTATCAGAGCTTGACTGCCTGTAGGATTACCAAGCCAAACTGGTCGAAGTTGAGTCTAGAAATGCTTTAGTTATATGTAGGGGAATTGATTGTGGGGTGGAACGTAAGGCTGTTTTTACTCCTTATACCTCATGCCCCTCTGATCCGAGTCATCTTATCTTCCTACGGGGTGAAGGAACTAGGCTATCTCTTCTTTCTATTAGGATCACGTGTTACTAATCCGTAGACTTATAGGATTGATAGATTTAAGCCTCTGTTCAGTTCCTACTACTTCTGTGTGTTGACAGTTAGTCTCGGAACCTTGATTTTATGATGTTGAGTGGTTATGCCACCAATTTGTAGGATGTTTCAAATCTTTTCGAGCTTTTACAGTAGTTATGCTGTCCGAGTCATCCCAGGTTTCTAAACAATCTGATGCATTTGCAAATTCCTTCTTACCGCTCCGAAGTTCCTTTGGGCCAGTTTAACCACACTAGTTAGTGTGCTGAGGTACTTCATTGCCTCGGTATATAGGATGGAGCTATTATTATGACCCTAGGTGTCTAGAGTATCGCCTAGTAATCTAGCCATGCTTCGTGTTCCCAGTGTGATGATTCTGGCCATCATTCTCGAAAGCATCCCGTGATGCCACTTAGTAGTAGGTATTCTATTCCTGGGTTCTTGAACCCGAGATTCACCCTACTTACTTCATGTTAATAGTAATTGCTTGCTCCCTTAGGTTATTAGTAACCTTTGCGATAGTCCTCGAGATCCGTGGTATTTCCTTCTTCCAAATACCATGAACTGCTTATGGCGGAAGTTCCTTGAACCAAGAGATCACAACAAGAGTGCTCTTGATGAGTTCTCTATTCTATATCGTGACTCTGCCAGTTCTACCTTTCCACGCGGGTTATCCGGAAGAAATATGTTGAATTTGACTCGACATACTAACCTATGCATCCACAACTCAGAAAGTTATATGTTCCTTGAGTTGTCCCTCTCCAGTTGTTTTCTGACCCCCGTCTATCGGTTGATAGTCAGGAGTAGTCGTGCATTCATGTTTATTGATGCCTATTACTCTTGTGGTCCGTCAAGCCATTCTATTCCGGAATGAATAGGAGAAAAAAACTCCAGTACCTCATCCATTTCTAGGATTGGGTCAAAGCAGTTGTATTCCGCAGATCAAAATGCCAATCCAGCTTCTGATCTGTTCTACCCTAGAGTATTACCCTCTTTATGTCAAGAAAGTCACAAGAATTGCACACCATCTTATGAATTCTTGGTGCAGTGATATTTCTCGCCTTCATTATTCATTTCTCGGCTCCCGTGTTGTTGCAACCAGAATGCCGACAAGTGAACCATGATGTGTGAAGTCAGTACTCCTAGCAACCTTGTTGCTTGGTAGTTAATGGACAATAATTTCATTCTTAGCATGATGGTTCTTGAATCATCATTCTAAGATTGATCGTGCTACCTAGTCCTTATTTCCTGGTGCACTCTTCGATTGATGATTTAGGATTTTGTCAAATCCTCGCTCATTTGATCATATCGTCTTGCCCTGAAAAGCAAGATTGTTCTCGAGCTTAGTGACATATTGGTGGTTCATGATTTTCCGTATATCTTCTTGGAAGTATTACTAGGTTGTCACCTGACCGCTATGTTGAGTTCGTGATCAAGTTGGTTTATTCCTGTAAACCACCTTTTCTCCAAGAATCCGTGTTGGATACCCCTGAGATAGTTGGTTAAGCTATACATCAACTTGGAGAGCTGGAAGATAAAAGCTTGTCCGACTTAGTTCATGCTAAGGGATATCTTGTATGTATGTTGAAAAAGATGATATCTTCATCGATTGGTCCCTGTGATCAGTTATTGGACCTATTATCTTATCAAAACTTTGATTTGAGTGTGGGCTATCATCAAATAAAACCAGAACCAATGATGTTCGTAATGTTGTCTTACTCGTGGTTGTCCCTCGAGCATACACCATTATATCTTTTGGTCTTGCCAATGCTATCACCATGTTCACATAATGGTGGAAGTCCAGTGATATGGAAATTTCGATGAGTTGCTATTGAGCCCATCAGCAGCATTTTGTCTCCTCCATGATTCATGTTGAACATTGAGCTAGTGTTAGAAACTTTGTAAACATTGCCTTCATGTTCCGCTCATGAGGTATATGTTTTGGTGAAAGAAGTGACTTTCTCCAAATTCACGTGCACTTGGTGTAAGTTGCCGTCGCGGATCCAAGAAAGATTGTTTTTGTTTCCTTTGGAATCATCCCAAGTCAGTCATGCACGTACAAAGTATACTATGGTTTGGTTGATTAATTACCTCCACTCCATATGTATTCCCTAGCACATAAAGCCACTAATTGGTTTGTTCAAGGAGAAGAAGTTCCTTCTTAAGAGCATGCCTTATGTAAGGACTTTGATATTCTCGATGATGGTTCCCCACCTGAACTCGGTAGTGTTTTGTTGTAAGACTACCATGTGGTCATGTTTGTCTGGGACAACGTGTTCACATGTTTGTAGCAGAACCAGCTCATGTTTTGGAGCTTGCTATTGCAGTTCATTTCCCGAGAATCTTGCAACGTCATCTCATCGATTTGTGTTGCAAACTTTAATTTTTCTTTTCCAGACATGTTGTCTAAAATATTCAGTTACCAACCAGATCTGAATCTCAGGCAGAGATGATGGTTGGAACCTTTCCAAGATCTATGATGTAGGTCCCGACAAGGTTGATGTTCTGGCCGACACACCTAGCCAGAAGATCTATCATTGTAGTGTCTTGATTGAGCAAGTCTACCATCTTCTCCATGAGGATTTCGAGTGACTTATTATAGAAGTTGTTCCTTATGGATCCTTTGTATTCCAAAGTCTGACCTTTACTTGATGGCCATGTCGATGCTTTCAAGCATGATCATGGTACCTAGAACGTCAAGGAGATCATTAGAAGCGGAGTGCTAAATGTCTCTCGGTTGATCATCTAGATTTTGTTCCCTTGGCCCCGCCAAGGTGAAATCTGAGAAGGTGTTATCTTCCTTTGCATCTGCATCTTCCACTGGTATTCATCATGGTAGTACGTTGTGTTGCCAAAATCCTTGACACGGATATTGGTAAAACCTTGATGAGTATGGTAATGCTCAAGTTCTTGAGAGCACATGCAAGCAAAATCGTCCCTTGCATTGTCTTCAACAAGGTAATCCGCATCATCCATTCTAATCTGGGTATGCCATTCTACCAAACCCCTCCAAGTGATAGCCCAAGATTTGCCCTAGGCTGGTATGGAGAATTTTATTGATCTCTGAGTCAAAAGTAATTCTTTTACCACCTAAGGGATAATTCTACGAGTCATCCTTCTCTAAGGTGTCTCAATTAGGTATCATGACAACTCAAATCCTCGCTACATTGGCAACCGTTCACCACCTTCTTCAGTGTGGAACCATCGCCTATCTACTGAACCTTCATCATCTATTTCACTCCATCACTCTAGATGTATGCTTCGTGTCTCAGCTCAAGAGATGTTCTTACGTCTCGTTCCGTAAGTTGATCCTGTGATCATTAAGATGATCCATCATGGTAGAGTTGTCTCCGTCCTCGTGTTTGATGAAGGTCTCGAAAGCAAAGACGTCAAGATCAATTGGAGCAATGAATCAACATCTTCAAGAAGGGAAAATGGATCATGGAGATTGTGATAGTTTTCTGACCCCTTTTCCTCTTACCTCACGTCTTGAATCTCGGGACAAGATTCTTGTTTAGTGGGGGTGAGTTGTCACGTCCCTAGCCTTGCCTTGCACTTGGACTAGCTTGGTTGCTGCATCATGTCTAAATTTCATTTAAACCTGAATTGGGGACTGTTAAACCATAGCACCAAATGAAATTCAAATAGGTTCAACCTAAAATAATCTTCAATGAACCCAAAGTGCCCTTTGAAAATGTTCATGACTTCTGATAAAGGTGAAAACCTCCGCCAAAAATGATGAACATATTTCTAGGTCATCTCTGGATTTTTGATTTAAATCATTATGTATTTGGATTTGAGCATGTAATTACTATAAATATTTAAAATGCTCAAATAATTCTGAAACTAAATGTTGGCCACTGGATTAATCCACGGAGTGTCCACAAATTATTTCAGGATTTTATAAAATGCTTTAGTATTTTTACTAAAGCCAAAACGGTTGCAGATAAATAGAAAACAGAAGATAAATTAGAAATCAGAGAGGGAGGGATGCTCACCTGGGCCTCACCTGTGCTGGCCCAGCCCACCTGGCCTGGTGCCAGTCATCCCTACCTCTGCCAGTAGGCACAGGTGGACAGCGCACGTGCGCGCGAGGCGCCACGCCTCCTCCTGCTTGCCGCCGAGCCTCTGGACGCGTGGGTGAACGCCCCAGAGCCGTCCCGATCAAGTCGACACTCCCACTCCTCCCCTGTTCTCTCCCATCCTCTATTTCTCTCGCGCACAGCCACGCGAGCGCCACCGTCGCTGCCGCTCGCCGCTGCTGCGTCCTGAGCCACCTCCTCGCCTCCCCGACGCATCCATCAGCCCCGCCGCATCGCCTTGAAGCTCTCCGCCAACGAACCCGACGCCGGAAGCCCCATATCGTCGTCCCCGACCTCATCTTGAAGCTTCGGCCGCCGGAGATCGTCACCGTCGATTCACCGACCCCAGCGCTTCCCCGAGCCCACTTACCAGCTCTTCGTGACCGCGATGAGCCCCTGGTCATTTACCCCCTAGGCCCTCCTCCGTTTGATCGCCGTAGCCGTCGCCCCCTTGATGACCGAGATGCACCGCCGCCTGAGCTCGCCATCAGCGATGCTCCGGTGACCAAATGGTCACCCTGGAGTGCCCAACCTGCTCCCCGCTATGCGTAGCGCCCTTCTAGCCTTTTGCCTCGCTCATTTACGCACCGAAACGCCAACCCTGCGCACACCCGAACTCCGGCCGCCGCCCAACTTGCCGCCGCCGCCACTACAGGTCGCCCCGCGACCAGGAGGTGCCTCCCTGGATGCGGACGGGCGAGGGAAACCCCCTGGTGCCCTTGGCTTGACCCACTACGGCCTGTAGCGCCGCCCCGACCAACTCCGGCAAGTTCCCGCCGTTACTGTGGTCGCCGGCGTCACGTGCTGACGTGGCGCCGGTTAATTAGCGCTAATGACCCAGCTAACCACCCCTAGAGCCACTGCCATGTGGGCCCCAGTGCCTAAACTAGTTAGTTTAATTTCTCTGTTAAATTAGCACTAATCACAGTGGGCCCCGCCTGTCAACTTTGACTTGGCCACGTCAGCTTTGATCGGGTCCCACATGTCAGCCTCTGTAGCTGACTCTGTGTCACTGACCAGTGGACCCCACTGGTCAGGTTTGACCTGGTCAGCCGCAGTTGACCTGCTGATGTCATAGTGATGCAATGCTGACGCAGTTAATCATTTTTTGGATTTAAAAATAATTCAGAAAATTCCAGAAATTAGTATAAACTTCAAAAATTCATATAAATTCAACCGTAGCTCAGAATGAAATAATTTATATATGAAAAATGATCAAAAAAATCCAATCTATCCATCTATACTGGTTTCATGCATGTTAGAACAATTTATGACTACTGTTTAGGACAAATGGAATGAATGGCATTTAAATGACCACATGTGGAGTTTGAATTTGAATCTTGGATTCATGCCAACTTCATTTAATCTGTTGCTAGTTGCATTAGCTCAAATCACAACATATTGCTATGTCATAGCATGCATCATATTGTGCATTGCATTGATTGTGTTCTTCCTTGTTTGCCGGTGTTCGTCCCCTCTCAGTAGACGACGTTCCGACAATGAGTTCGATAACACCGATGAAGAACTATTACTATCTTCAGAAGTGCCAGGCAAGCAAAACCCCCTTGTTCATTTCGATACAATCCCACTATCTCGCTCCTGTTCTCTTTTACTGCATTAGGACAAAAACGATTCAACCGTTACGTGCTGCGGTAGTTGAACCCCTTTCCTCTGCATGACCTGTCATTGCCACAGTAAATAGATGAAACCCACTAGCATGAGTAGGAGTTGTTTGAGCCCTGATGTTCCTACTCATTCATGCTTGTTTGTCATGCCTGATACTGCTTAGAGTTGAGTCAGGTCTGATTCATCGGGGATGAATCGGAGGTGGGTGAACATGTCCTACTGTTGAGAGCTAAGTGTGTGAACATGATTTGGTAAAGGTAGCGGTGAGAGGCCATGTAGGAGTACATGGTGGATTGTCTCATTGCATCTGTCCTCAGGAACTGAGTTCTGTGTTTGTGATCCATGAACAGTTACTACCACACATTAGGTTCCAGTAACTCGACCCCTCTCGACTTATTAATCAACATGATCTCTGTTCAGGAGTTGCAACTAGTTTCTTGTGGTTGTAGGTAGTGTTAGTAGTCTACCAAGTGGCACCCGGTACAGGTGGGCTTGGGAACCCTGCTCACATCGTTTGGGGCCATGAGCGACACCCCGGCTGGATCTCCTTGCGGATGGAACCCGAATAGGCGATAAACCTGGACGAGAGACTTGTGTGGTTAGTCAGGTCGTGGCCGACACCCTCGCTGGGCTTCCGCTTGAAGGTTGCCAAGTACATGTCGTGTAAATGACGGTAAGTGGTGAGAGCGTGTGTGAAGAAGTACACCCCTGCAGGGTTAATATGATCTATTCGAATAGCCGTGTCCACGGTAAAGGACTTCTGGGTTGCCTGTACAGTTCATAGACAAGTGAAAGTGGATACCCTAAAATGCGCAAGATAAGCGTGAGTGCTATGAATGGCGTTCTCGTTGGGACACGGGAGCGGATCCATAGTGGTGTATTGATATGGTGAATATGTGGACTCATGTGCGCCACCTCAAAAGAGTTACTTGCAGTCGTAGTTCAGGATAGCCATCGAGTCAAAGCTGGCTTGCTGCAGTTAAACCCCACCACTCCTTTGTTGATAATGGTGCATATGTAGTTAGTTCTGATGTAAGTCTTGCTGGGTACATTTGTACTCACGTTGCTTAATTTATGTTTTTGCAGAGAGACTTAAGTCTCGCTAGTAGTTCCACGTGGACTTCGATGTTTAGCTTGTTACCTCAGCTACGATCTTGTGCCCCCGGCAGGATCTGGTAGATAGTCAGGCTTCTCAGCCTTTTCCATTTCTAGATGTCTGTACTCAGATGTGTTAAGCTTCCGCTTGTACTTGACTTGTGTGCTCTGAATGCTGGGTCATGAGACCCATGTTTGTAATATCTCGCTCCTCGGAGCCTAATGAATAAAATACTTGAGTTGTAGAGTCATGTTGTGATGCCATGTTGTATTTGCACATATCGAGCATATTGTGTGTATGTTATCGAAATGCTTGGTATGTGTGGGATCTGACTATCTAGTTGTTTATCCTTGGTAGCCTCTCTTACCGGGAAATGTCTCCTAGTGCTTCCACTGAGCCTTGGTAGCTTGCTACTGCTCCGGAACACTTAGGCTGGCCGGCATGTGTCCTTCTTTGTTCCTATGTCTGTCCCTTCGGGGTAATGTCACGCGGTGTCTATCGGAGTCCTGTTAGCCTGCTACAGCCCGGTTTACCAGAGTCCTGCTAGCCCAGTTGCTACATCCCGGATTCACTCGCTGATGACCGACACGTTCATTGTTGGGTCATGTATGCATGTTCCTGTAAGTTAGTGCCACTTTGGGTTCATGACTAGCCATGTCAGCCCGGGCTCCTTGTCATATGGATGCTAGCGACACTATCATATACGTGTGCCAAAAGGCGCAAACGGTCCCGGGCCTGGTAAGGCGACACCCGTGGGAATATCGTGCGTGAGGCCGCAAAGTGATATGAGGTGTTACATGCTAGATCGGTGTGCCATTGAGTCGGGGTCCTGACAGAATCATACTTGACATTGTGAATAGATTGTTACTTGAATATATATGTTGCTGTTATAAGAATAATCATGATGCCCTCATGTCCGTATTTTATTTTTATCGACACCTCTATCTCTAAACATGTGGACATATTTTTCGATATCGGCTTCCGCTTGAGGACAAGCGAGGTCTAAGCTTGGGGGAGTTGATACGTCCATTTTGCATCATGCTTTTATATCGATATTCATTGCATTATGGGCTGTTATTGCACGTTATGTCACAACACTTATGGCTATTCTCTCTTATTTTACAAGGTTTAACATGAAGATGGGGAATGCCAGCAGCCGGGATTCTAGGCCAGAAAAGGAGCAAATATTGGAAACCTATTCTGCACAGCTCCAAAAGTCCTGAAACTCCACGAAAATCGTTTTTGGAATTAATTATAATTATTGACCAGAAGAAGTACTAGAGGGGGCCCACACCCTGGCTAGTTGATGCTAGTTGGTTTATTTGGTGGAAGATCATATGTTCAGATCCTTAATGCATATTAATACCCCTCTGGTTATGAACATGAATATGCTTTGTGAGTAGTTACGTTTGTTCCTGAGGACATGAGTGAAGTCTTGCTATTAGTAGTCATGTGAATTTGGTATTCGTTCGATATTTTGATGAGATGTATGTTGTGTCTCCTCTAGTGGTGTTATGTGAATGTCAACTACATGACACTTCACCATTATTTGGGCCTAGAGGAAGGCATTGGGAAGTAATAAGTAGATGATGGGTTGCTAGAGTGATAGAAGCTTAAACCCTACTTTATAAGTTGCTTCCTAAGGGGCTGATTTGGATCCATATGTTTGAAGGAAATATGCCCTAGAGGCAATAATAAAGTTATTATTTATTTCCTTATTTCATGATAAATGTTTATTATTCATGCTAGAATTGTATTAACCGGAAACATAATACATGTGTGAATACATAGACAAACATACTGTCACTAGTATGCCTCTACTTGACTAGCTCGTTGATCAAAGATGGTTGTGTTTCCTAGCCATAGACATGAGTTGTCATTTGATTAACGGGATCACATCATTAGAGAATAATGTGATTGACTCGACCCATTCCGTTAGCTTAGCACTTGATCGTTTAGTATGTTGCTGTTGCTTTCTTCATGACTTATACATGTTCCTATGACTATGAGATTATGCAACTCCCGTTTACCGGAGAAACACTTTGTGTTCTACCAAACGTCACAACGTAACTGGGTGATTATAAAGGAGCTCTACAGGTGTCTCCGAAGGTACATGTTGAGTTGGCGTATTTCGAGATTAGGATTTGTCATTCTGATTGTCGGAGAGGTATCTCTGGGCCCTCTCGGTAATGCTCATCACTATAAGCCTTGCAAGCAATGTAACTAATGAGTTAGTTGCGGTATGATGCATTACATAACGAGTAAAGAGACTTGCCGGTAACGATATTGAACTAGGTATTAAGATACCGACGATCGAATCTCGGGCAAGTAACATACTGATGACAAAGGGAACAACGTATGTTGTTATGCGGTTTGATCCATAAAGATCTTCATAGAATATGTAGGAGCCAATATGAGCATCCAGGTTCCGCTATTGGTTGTTGACCAGAAACGTGTTCCGGTCATGTGTACATAGTTCTCAAACCCGTAGGGTCCGCACGCTTAAGGTTTCGATGACAATTTTATTATGAGTTTATGAGTTTTGATGTACTGAAGGAGTTCGGAGTCCCGGATGAGATCGGGAACATGACGAGGAGTCTCGAAATGGTCGAGATGTAAAGATCGATATATTGGATGACTATATTCGGACATCGGGAAGGTTCCGAGTGATTCGGGTATTTATCGGAGTACCGGAGAGTTACGGGAATTCGCCGGGGAGAAGTATTGGGCCTTATTGGGCCATACGGGAAAGAGAGAGGGGTGCCTCGGGCAGGCCGCGCGCGCCCCCAAGGCCTAGTCCGAATTGGACTAGGGGGAGGGGCTGCGCCCCCTCCTTCCTTCCCTTCTCCCTTCCCCTTCCTTCTCTCCTACTCCTACTAGGAAAGAAGGAGTCCTACTCCCGGTGGGAGTAGGACTCCCCCTTGGCGCGCCCTCCTCCTTGGCCGGCCGCCTCCCCCTAGCTCCTTTATATACGGGGGCAGGGGGACACCCCATAGACACAACAATTGATCTCTTGATATCTTAGACGTGTGCGGTGCCCCCCCTCCACCATAGTCCTCGATAATATTGTAGTGGTGCTTAGGCGAAGCCCTGCGACGATAGAACATTAAGATCGTCACCACGCCATCATGGTGACGGAACTCTTCCCTGACATTCTACTGGATCGGAGTCCGGGGATCGTCATCAAGCTGAACGTGTGCTAGAACTCGGAGGTGCCGTAGTTTCGGTGCTTGATCGGTCGGGCCGTGAAGACGTACAACTACATCAACCGCGTTGTTCTAACGCTTCCGCTTTCGGTCTGCGAGGGTACATAGACAACACTCTCCCCTCTCGTTTCTATGCATCACCATGATCTTGCGTGTGCGTAGGAATTTTTTTGAAATTACTACGTTCCCTAACAGTGGCATCTGAGCCTGGTTTTATGCGTAGATGTTATATGCACGAGTAGAACACAAGTGAGTTGTGGGCGATACAAGTCATACTGCTTACCAGCATGTCATACTTTGGTTCAGCGGTATTGTTGGATGAAGGGGCCCGGACCGACATTACGCGTACGCTTACGCGAGACTGGTTCTACCGACGTGCTTTACACACAGGTGGCTGGCGGGTGTCTGTTTCTCCAACTTTAGTTGAACCGAGTGTGGCTACGCCCGGTCCTTGCGAAGGATAAAACAGCACTAACTTGACGAACTATCGTTGTGGTTTTGATGCATAGGTAAGAACGGTTCTTGCTCAGCCCGTAGCAGCCACGTAAAATTTGCAACAACAAAGTAGAGGACATCTAACTTGTTTTTGCATGGCATGTTGTGATGTGATATGGTCAAGACGTGATGCTATATTTTATTGTATGAGATGATCATGTTTTGTAACCGAAGTTATCGGCAACTGGCAGGAGCCATATGGTTGTCGCTTTATTGTATGAAATGCAAACACCCTGTAATTTCTTTTCTTTATCACTAAGCGGTAGCGATAGTCGTAGAAGCAATAGATGGCGTAACGACAATGATGCTACGATGGAGATCACGGTGTCGCACCGGTGACGATGGTGATCACGACGGTGCTTCAAAGATGGAGATCACAAGCACAAGATGATGATGGCCATATCATATCACTTATATTGATTGCATGTGATGTTTATCCTTTATGCATCTTATCTTGCTTTGATTGACGGTAGCATTTTAATATGATCTCTCACTAATTATCAAGAAGTGTTCTCCCTGAGTATGCACCATTCCGAAAGTTCTTCGTGCTGAGACACCACGTGATGATCGGGTGTGATAGGCTCTACGTTCAAATACAACGGGTGCAAAACAGTTGCACACACAGAATACTCAGGTTAAACTTGACGAGCCTAGAATATACAGACATGGCCTCGGAACACGGAGACCAAAAGGTCGAGCATGAATCATATAGTTGATATGATCAACATAGTGATGTTCACCATTGAAAACTACTCCATCTCATGTGATGATCGGACATGGTTTAGTTGATTTGGATCACGTGATCACTTAGATGACTAGAGAGATGTCTGTCTAAGTGGGAGTTCTTAAGTAATATGATTAATTGAACTTAAATTTATCATGAACTTAGTCCTGGTAGTATTTTGCAAATTATGTTTGTAGACCAATAGCTCGCGTTGTTGCTTTCATATGTTTATTTTGATATGTTCCTAGAGAAAACTATGTTGAAAGATGTTAGTAGCAATGATGTGGATTGGATCCATGATCTGAGGATTGTCCTCATTGCTGCACAGAAGAATTATGTCCTTGATGCACCACTAGGTGACGGGCCTATTGCAGGAGCAAATGCAGACGTTATGAACGTTTGGCTAGCTCAATATGATGACTACTTGATAGTTTAGTGCACCATGCTTAACAGCTTAGAATCGGGACTTCAAAGACGTTTTGAACGTCATTGACCATATGAGTGTTCTAGGAGTTGAAGTTAATATTTCAAGCAAATACCCGAGTTGAGAGATATGAAGTCTCCAACAAGTTCTATAGCCAAAAGATGGCGGAGAATTGCTCAACTAGTGAGCATGTGCTCAGATTGTATGGGTACTACAATCGCTTGAATCAAGTGGGAGTTAATCTTCCAGATAAGATAGTGATTGACAGAATTTTCTAGTCACCATCACCAAGTTACTAGAACTTCATGATGAACAATAGTATGCAAGGGATGACAAAAACAATTCCCGAGCTCTTCGTGATGTTGAAATCAACGTAGGTAGAAATCAAGAAAAAGAGCATCACGTGTTGATGATTGACAAGACCGCTAGTTTCAAGAAAAGGGCAAAGGTAAAGAAAGGGAAACTTCAAGTAGAATGGCAAGCAAGTTGTCACTCCCATAAAGAAGCCCAATGCTGGACCAAAGCCTGAAACTGAGTGCTTCTACTGCAAAGGAAATGGTCACTGGAAGCGGAAATGCCCTGAATATTTGGTGGCTAAGAAGGATGGCAAAGTGAACAAGGGTATATTTGATATACAGGTTATTGATGTGTGCCTTACTAGTGTTTATAGTAGCCCCTGAGTATTTGATACTTGTTCGGTTGCTAAAATTAGTAACTTGAAACATGAGTTATAGAATAGACAAAGACTAGTTGAGGGTGAAGTGATGATGTGTGTTGGAAGTGGTTCCAAGATTTATATGATCATCATCGCACACTCCCTATACTTTCGGGATTAGTATTAAACCTAAATAAATGTTATTTGGTGTTTGCGTTGAGCATAAATATGATTTGATCATGTTTATTGCAATACGGTTATTCATTTAAAGTCAGAGAATAATTCTTGTTCTATTTACATGAATAAAACCTTCAATGGTCATACACCCAATGAAAATAGTTTGTTGGATCTCGATCGTAATGATACACATATTCATAATATTGATGCCAAAAGATGCAAAGTTAATAATGATAGTGCAAACTTATATGTGGCACTGCCGTTTGGGTCATATTGGTGTAAAGCGCATGAAGAAACTCCATAAAGATGGATTTTCGGAATCACTTGGTTATGAATCATTTGATGCTTGGGAACCGTGCCTTTTGGGCAAGATGACTAAAACTCTATTCTCCGGAACAAAGGAACGAGCTACTGACTTGTTGGAAATAATACATACTGATGTATGCAGGCCAATGAGTATTAAGGCTCGTGGCGGGTATCGTTATTTTCTGACCTTCACAGATGATTTGAGCAGATATGGGTATATCTACTTGATGAAACATAAGTCTGAAATAATTGAAAGGTTCAAAGAATTTCAGAGTGAAGTGGAAAATCATCGTAACAAGAAAATAAAGTTTCTGTGATCTGATCGTGGAGATGAATATTTGAGTTACGAGTTTGGCCTTCATATAAAACAATGTGAAATAGTTTCACAGCTCACGCCACTTGGAACACCATAGTGTTATGTTGTGTCCAAACGTCATAACCGCACTTTATTAGATTTGGTGCAATCAATGATGTCTCTTATCGATTTACCAATATTGTTTTGGGGTTATGCATTAGAGGTAGCTGCATTCACATTAAAATAGGGCACCATCTAAACCCGTTGAGACGACACTGTATGAACTATGGTTTAGCAATAAACATAAGCTGTCGTTTCTTAAAATTTGGAGTTGCGATGCTTATGTGAAAAAGTTTCAACCTGATAAGCTTGAACCCAAATTGGAGAAATGCGTCTTCATAGGATACCCAAAGGAGACTGTTGGGTACACCTTCTAATCGCAGATCCGAAGGCAAAAATATTAGTTGCTAAGATGGATCCTTTCTAGAGAAGGAGTTTCTCTCGAAAGAAGTGAGTGGGAGGAAAGTAGAGCTTGATAAGGTAATTTGTACCTTCTCCCGAATTGGAAAGTAGTTCATCACAGAAATCAGTTCCAGTGATTCCTACACCAATTAGTGAGGAAGCTAATGATGATGACCATGAAACTTCAGATTAAGTTACTACATAACCTCGTAGGTCTTACAGAATAAGATCCACTCCAGAGTGGTACGGTAATCCTGTTCTGGAAGTCATGTTACTAGACCATGATGAACCTACAAAATATGAGGAAGCGATGATGAGCCCAGATTTCGCGAAATGGCTTGAGGCCATGAAATCTGAGATGGGATCCATGTATGAGAACAAAGTGTGGACTTTGATGGAGTTGCCCGATGATGGGCAAGCCATATTGTATAAATGGATTTTCAAGAGGAAGACAAATGCTGATAGTAGTGTTACTATCTACAAAGCTCGACTTGTCGCAAAAAGGTTTTCGACAAGTTCAAGGTGTTGACTACAATAAGCTTTTATCAACTGTAGCGATGCTTAAATCTGTTTGAATCATGTTAGCAATTGCCACATTTTATGAAATCTGGCAAATGGATGTCAAAACTGCATTCCTTAATGGTTTTCTTAAAGAAGAGTTGTATATGATGCAACCAGAAGGTTTTGTCAATCCTAAAGGTGCTAACAAAATGTGCAAGCTCCAGCAATCCATCTATGGACTGGTGCAAGCATCTCAGAGTTGGAATATACGCTTTGATAAGTTGATCAAAGCATATAGTTTTATACAGACTTGCGGTGAAGCCTGTATTTACAATAAAGTAAGTGGGAGCACTACCGCCTTTCTAATAAATATATGTGAGTAACATATTGTTGATCAGAAATGATGTAGAATTTTTCTGGAAAGCATAAAGGAGTATTTGAAAGGAGTTCTTTAAAAGAAAGACCTCAGTAAAGCTACTTACATATTGAGCATCAAGATCTATTGAGATAGATCAAGATGCTTGATAAATTTTTTCAATAAGTACACACCTTGTCAAGTTTTGAAGTAGTTCAAAATGGAACAGTCAAAGAAAGAGTTCTTGCCTGTGTTGCAATGGTGTGAAATTGAGTAAGACTCAAATACCGACCACGGCAGAAAATAGAAAAGAGAATTAAAGTCATTCCCTATGCCTCAGTCATAGGTTCTATAAAGTATGCTATGCTATGTATTAGACCTATTGTATACCTTGCTCTGAATTTGGCAAGGGAGTACAATAGTGATCTAGGAGTAGATCACTGAACATTGGTCAAGAATATCCTTAGTGAGGACTAAGGAAATATTTCTCGATTATGGAGGTGATAAAAGAGCCCGTCGTAAAGAGTTACATCGGTGCAAGCTTTTACACCGATCCAGATGACTCTAAGTCTCAATTTGGATACTGATACGTCTCCAACATATCTATAATTTTTGATTGTTCCATGCTATTATATTACCTATTTTGGATGTTTATGGGCTTTATTTTTTACATTATTACCATTTTTGGGACTAACCTACTAACCGGAGGCCCAGTCCATATTGCTGTTTTTTTTGCCCATTTCAGTATTTCGAAGAAAAGGAATATCAAACGGAGTCCAAACGGAATGAAACCTTCGGGAGCGTGATTTTTGGAACGAAAAAGATCCGGAGAGCTTGGAGTGCAAGTCAAGAAACAACCGGAGCCTCCACGAGATAGGAGGGCGCGCCCCCCCTTAGGGCGCACCCCCTGTCTCATGGGCCCCTCGGGCGTCCACCGACGTACTTCTTCCTCCTATATATACCTACGGACCCCGAAAACATCCAGGGGCACCATGAAACACAATTTCCACCAACGTAACCTTCTGTATCCGCGAGATCCCATCTTGGAGCCTTCGCTGGCACTCTGCCGGAGGGGGAATCAACCACGGAGGGCCTCTACATCAACATCCTTGCCCCTCCTATGAGTTGTGAGTAGTTTACCACAGACCTACGGGTCCATAGTTATTAGCTAGATGGCTTCTTCTCTCTTTTTGGATCTCAATACAATGATCTTCCCCTCTCTTGTGGAGATCTATTCGATGTAATCTCTTTTTGCGGTGTGTTTGTTGAGATCCGATGAATTGTGGGTTTATGATCAGATTTATCTATGGATATTAATTGAATCTTCTCTGAATTCTTTTATGTATGATTGAGTTATATTTGCAAGTTTCTTCAAATTATCGGTTTGGTTTGGCCTACTAGATTGATCTTTCTTGCCATGGGAGAAGTGCTTAGCTTTGGGTTCAATCTTGCGGTGTTCTTACCCAGTGACAGAAAGGGTTGCAAGACATGTATTGTATTGTTGCCATCGAGGATAACAAGATGGGGTTTATATCATATTGCATGAGTTTATCCCTCTACATCATGTCATCTTGCTTAATGCGTTACTCTGTTTTTATGAACTTAATATTCTAGATGCATGCTGGATAGCGGTCGATGTGTGGAGTAATAGTAGTAGATGCAGGCAGGAGTCGGTCTACTTGTTATGGACGTGATGCCTATATACATGATCATGCCTAGATAACATCATAATTATTCACTTTTCTATCAATTGCTCGACAGTAATTTGTTCACCCACCGTAATACTTATGCTATCTTGAGAGAAGCCTCTAGTGAAACCTATGGCCCCCGGGTCTATGTCTTATCATATTTGCTTTCAATCTACTTTTATTTGCATCTTTACTTTTTGCATCTATATTATAAAATACCAAAAATATATTTATCTTACCATACTATCTCTATCAGATCTCACTTTTGCAAATGGCCGTGAAGGGATTGACAACCCCTTTATTGCGTTGGTTGCGAGTTCTCAGTTTGTTTGTGTAGGCGCGTGGGACTTTTGAGGAGCCTCCTACTGGATTGATACCTTGGTTCTGAAAAACTGAGGGAAATACTTATGCTACACTTGCTGCATCACCCTCTCCTCTTCGGGGAAAACCAATGCTAGCTCAAGACGTAGCAGATACATATTGAAAGTGGGAGCAATTAGCTAGAGTAGCTCCGTGCAGAGCATTGGATACATAGAATATTTGCAAAATACATACAACTCTGAATATGACAGATCCGTCGACTAAGCTTCTCTCACGAGCAAAACATGATCATACCTTAGTACTCTTTGGGTGTTAATCACATAACAATGTGAACTAGATTATTGACTCTAGTAAATCCTTTGGGTGTTGATCACATGACGATGTGAACTATGGGTATTAATCACATATAGATGTGAATATGGGTGTTAAATCACATGGCGATGTGAACTAGATTATTGACTCTAGTGCAAGTGGGAGACTGCAGGAAATATGCCCTATAGGCAATAATAAAGTTATTATTTATTTCCTTATTTCATGATAAATGTTTTTTATTCATGCTAGAATTGTATTAACCGGAAACATAATACATGTGTGAATACATAGAAAAACATAGTGTCACTAGTATGCCTCTACTTGACTAGCTCGTTGATCAAAGATGGTTGTGTTTCCTAGCCATAGACATGAATTGTCATTTGATTAAAGGGATCACATCATTAGAGAATGATGTGATTGACTTGACCCATTCCGTTATCTTAGCACTTGATCATTTAATATGTTGCTATTGCTTTTTTCATGACTTATACATGTTCATATGACAATGAGATTATGCAAATCCCGTTTACCGGAGGAACATTTTGTGTGCTACCAAACGTCACAACGTAACTGGATGATTATAAAGGAGCTCTACAGGTGTCTCCGAAGGTACATGTTGAGTTGGCGTATTTCGAGATTAGGATTTGTCACTCTGATTGTCGGAGAGGTATCTCTGGGCCCTCTCGGTAATGCACACCACTATAAGCCTTGCAAGCAATGTAACTAATGAGTTAGTTGCGGGATGATGCATTACATAACGAGTAAAGATACTTGCCGATAACGAGATTGAACTAGGTATTGAGATACCGACGATTGAATCTCAGGCAAGTAACATACTGATGACAAAGGGAACAATGTATGTTGTTATGCGGTTTGACCAATAAAGATCTTCGTAGAATATGTAGGAGCCAATATGAGCATCCAGGTTCCGCTATTGGTTATTGACCGGAAACGTGTTTCAGTCATGTCTACATAGTTCTCGAACCCGTAGGGTCCGCACGCTTAAGGTTTCGATGATAGTTTTATTATGAGTTTATGAGTTTTGATGTACCGAAGGAGTTCGGAGTCCCGGATGAGATTGGAGACATGACGAGGAGTCTCGAAATGGTCGAGACGTAAAGATCAATATATTGGACGACTATATTCGGACATCGGAAAGGTTCTGAGTGATTCGGGTATTTATAGCAGTACCGGAGAGTTACGGAAATTCGTCGGGTAGAAGTATTGGGCCTTTTTGGTCCATACGGGAAAGAGAGAGGGGCTGCCTAGGGCAGGCCGCGTGCCCCCCCAAGGCCTAGTCCGAATTGGACTAGGGGGAGGGGCTGCGCCCCCTCCTTCCTTCCCTTCTCCCTTCCCCTTCCTTCTCTCCTACTCCCACTAGGAAAGGAGGAGTCCTACTTCCGGTGGGAGTAGGACTCCCCCCTTGGCGCGCCCTCCTCCTTGGCCGGCCGCCTCCCCCTAGCTCCTTTATATACGGGGGTAGGGGGGCACCCCGTAGACACAACAATTGATCTCTTGATCTCTTAGCCGTGTGCGGTGCCCCCCTCCACCATAGTCCTCAATAATATTGTAGCGGTGCTTAGGCGAAGCCCTGTAACGGTAGAACATCAAGGTTGTCACCACGCCGTCGTGATGACGGTACTCTTCCCGACATTCTGCTGGATCGGAGTCCGGGGATCGTTATCGAGCTAAACGTGTGCTAGAACTCGGAGGTGCCGTAGTTTCGGTGCTTGATCGGTCGTGCTGTGAAGACGTACGACTACATCAACCGCGTTGTTCTAACGCTTCCGCTTTCGGTCTATGAGGGTACGTAGACAACACTCTCCCCTCTCGTTGCTATGCATCACCATGATCTTGCGTGTGCTTAGGATTTTTTTCGAAATTACTATGTTCCCTAACAATGTTTCATGCTATGGTTATGTTTACCTTAATACTTCTTTTGTAGTTGCGGATGCTTGCAATAGGGGTTAATCATAAGTAGGATGCTTGTCCAAGAAAGGGCAGTACCCAATCACCGGTCCACCCACATATCAAATTATCAAAGTAACGAACGCGAACCAGATGAGCGTGATGAAAACTAGCTTGACGATAATTCCCATGTTTCCTCGGGAGCGCTTTTCTCATTATAAGAACTTGTACAGGCTTCTCCTTTGCTACAAAAAGGATTGGGCCACCTTGCTGCACCTTATTTACTTTCATTTCTTGTTACCCATTACAAATTATCTTATCACAAAACTATTTGTTACCTACAATTTCAGTGCTTGCAGAGAATACCTTACTGAAAACCGCTTGTCATTTCCTTCTGCTCCTCGTTGGGTTTGACACTCTTACTTATCGAAAGGACTACGATAGATCCCCTATACTTGTATTCCATCAATGATCATGTTCTGTAGAAGTTATCGGCAACCGGCAGGAGCCTTATGGTTGTCTCTTTATTGTATGAAATGCAAATGCCATGTAATTTCTTTACTTTATCACTAAGCGGTAGCGATAGTTGTAGAAGAAATAGTTGGCAAGACGACCACGACACAACGATGGAGATCAAGGTGTCGAACCGGTGAAGATAGAGATCATGATGATGCTTTGGAGATGAAGATCAAAAGCACGAGATGATGATGGCCATATCATGTCACATATTTTGATTGCATGTGATTTTTATCTTTATGCATCATATTTTGCTCAGTATGGCGATAACATTATAATATGATCCCTTAACTAAAATTTCAAGGTATAAGTGTTCTCCCCGAGTATGCACCATTGCGACAGTTCTTCATGCTGAGACACCACGTGATGATCGGGTGTGATAGGCTCTATGTTCACATACAATGGGTGCAAGACAGTTTTGCACATGCGGAATACACGGGTTAAACTTGACGAGCCTAGCGTGTACAGACATGGCCTCGCAACACTGGAGACCGAAAGGTCGAATGTGAATCATATAGTAGATATAATCAACATAGAGCTATTCACCATTGATGACTACTCCATCTCACGTGATGATCGGACATGGTTTAGTTGATTTGGATCATGTACCATTTAGATGACTTGAGGGATGTCAATCTAAGTGGGATTTCTTATGTAATTTGATTAATTGAACTTAATTTATCATGAACTTAGTCCTGATAGTATTTGCAAATTATGTTGTAGATCAATAGCTCACGTTGTAGTTGCCCTATGTTTTTTGATATGTTCCTAGAGAAAACTAAGTTGAAAGATGATAGTAGCAATGATGCAGACAGGGTCCATGATCTGAGGATTATGCTCATTGCTGCACAGAAGAATTATATCCTTGATGCACCGCTAGATGACAGACCTATTGCAGGAGCAGATGTAGATGTTATGAACGTTTGGCAAGCTCGATATGATGACTACTTGTTAGTTTAGTGTACCATGCTTTACGGCTTAGAACCGGGACTTCAAAAATGTTTTGAACGCCACGGAGCATATGATATGTTCCAAGAGCTGAAATTGGTATTTCAGACTCATGCCCATGTCGAGAGGTATGAAACCTCTGACAAGTATTTTGCCTACAAGATGGAGGAGAATAGCTCAGCTAGTGAGCATGTGCTCAGAATGTCTGGTTCCTACAATTGCCTGAATCAAGTGGGAGTTAATATTCCAGATAAGATAGTGATTGACAGAGTTCTCCAGTCACTATCACCAAGCTACTAGAACTTTGTGATGAACTATAATATGCAAGGGATGACGAAAATGATTCCGAGCTTTTTGCAATGCTGAAATCGGTGAAGGTAGAAATCAAGAAAGAGGATCAAGTGTTGATGGTTAACAAGGCCACTAGTTTAAAGAAAAAGGGCAAGGGAAAGAAAGGGAACTTCAAGAAGAATGGCAAGCAAGTTGTCACTCCCGGGAAGAAGCCCAAAGCTGGACCTAAGCCTGAAACTGAGTGCTTCTACTGCAAAGGGACTGGTCACTGGAAGCGGACATGCACCAAGTATTTGGCGGATAAGAAGGATGGCAAAGTGAATAATGGTATTTTGATATACATGTTATTGATGTGTACCTTACTAATGCTCGTAGTAGTGCTTGGGTATTTGATACCGGTTCAATTGCTCATATTTGTAACTCAAAACAGGGACTACAGATTAAAAGAAGATTGGCTAAGGACGAGGTGATGATGCGCGTCGGGAATGGTTCCAAGGTCGATGTGATCGCCGTCAGCATGCTACCTCTACATCTACCTTCGGTGTTAGTTTCAGACCTGAATAATAATTGTTATTTGGTGCCAGCGTTGAGCATGAACATTACATCTGGATCTTATTTAGTGTGAGACGGTTGTTCATTTAAATCAGAGAATAATTGTTGTTCTATTTATATGAGTAATATCTTTTATGGTCATGCACCCTTGAAGAGTGGTCCATTTCTGTTGAATCTCAATTGTGGTGATACACATATTCATAATATTGATGCCAAAATATGCAAAGTTGATAATGATAGTGCAACATATTTGTGGCACTGCCGTCTAGGTCATATTGGTGTAAAGCGCATGAAGAAACTCCATGCAGATGGACTTTTGGAATCACTTGATTATGAATCATTTGATACTTGCGAACCATGCCTCATGGACAAGATGACTAAAACTTTGTTCTCTAGAACAATTGAGCGAGCCAATGACTTATTGGAAATAATACATACCGATGTATGCGGTCCAATGAGTGTTGAGGCACGTGACAGGTATTGTTATTTTCTAACCTTCAGAGATGATTTGAGCAGATATGCGTATGTCTACTTAATGAAACACAAGTCTGAAACTTTTGAAAAGTTCAAAGAATTTCAGAGAGAAGTGGTGAATCATCATAACAAGAAAATAAAGTTTCTATGATCTAATCATGGAGGTGAATATTTGATATGAGTTTGGCCTTCATTTAAAACAATTGGGTACACCTTCTATCGCAGATCCGAAGGCAAGATTTTTATTGCCAAGAATGGAACCTTTCTAGAGAAGGAGTTTCTCTTGATAGAAGTGAGTGGGAGGAAAGTAGAACTTTATGAGGTAATTGTACCTTCTCTAAATTTGGAAAATAGCTCATCAGAGAAATCTGTTCCCGTGATGCCTATACCAACTAGAGAGTAAGCTAATGATGATGATCATGAAACTTTAGATCAAGTTACTACCAAACCCCGTAGGTCAACCAGGACACGATCGACACCAGAGTGGTATGGTAGTCCTGTTCTGGAAGTCATGTTACTAGATCATGGCAAACCTACAAACTATGAAGAAGCTATGATGAGCCTAGATTTCGATAAATGGCTTGAGGCCATGAAATCTGAGATAGGATCCATATATGAGAACAAAGTGTGGACTTTGGTGGACTTGCCCGATGATCGGCGAGCGATAGAGAATAAATGGATCTTCAAGAAGAAGATTGATACTGATGGCAATGTTACTGTCTACAAAGCTCGACTTGTCGCAAAAAGTTTTCGGCAAGTTCAAGGGCTTGACTACGATGAGACTTTCTCACCCTTAGCGATGCTTAAGTCCGTCCGAATCATATTAGCAATTGCCGCATCTTATGATTATGAAATCAGGAAAATGGACGTCAAAACTACATTCCTAAATGGATTTCTTAAAGAAGAGTTGTATATGATGCAACCAGAAGGTTTTGTCGATCCTAAAGGTGCTAACAAAGTGTGCAAGCTCCAGCGATCCATCTATGGCCTGGTGCAAGCATCTCAGAGTTGGAATATATGCTTTGATGAGGTGATCAAAGCATATGGTTTTATATAGACTTTTGGTAAAGCCTGTATTTACAAGAAAGTGAGTGGGAGCTCTATAGCATTTTTGATACTATATGTTGATGACATATTGTTGATTGGAAATGATATAGAATTTCTGGATAGCATAAAAGGATAATTGAATACGAGTTTTTTCAATGGAAGACCTCGGTGAAGTTGCTTACATATTGGGCATCAAGATCTATAGAGATATATCAAGACGCTTGATAAGATTTTCAATGAGTACATAGCTTGATAAAACTTTGAAGGAGTTCAAAAATGGATCAGTCAAAGAAAGGGTTCTTGCCTGTGTTACAAAGTGTAAAGTTGAGTAAGACTCAAAGCCTGACCATGGCAGAAGATAGGGAGAGAATGAAAGTCATTCCCTATGCCTCAGTCATAGGTTCTATAAATTATGCCATGTTGTGTACCAGACCAGTTGTGTGCCTTGCTATGAGTATGGCAAGTGGGTACAATAGTGATCTAGGAGTGGATCACTGGACAATGGTCAAAATTATGCTTAGGTACCTAAAGAGGACTAAGGAAATGTTTCTCGGTTAAGGAGGTGATAAAGGGTTTGTTGTAAAGTGTTACGTCGATGTAAGCTTTAACACTGATCCAGATAACTTGGAGTCTCAATCTGGATACATATTGAAAGTGGGAGCAATTAGCTAGAGTAGCTCCATACAGAGCTTTGTAGACATAAAAATTTGCAAAATACATGTGGATCTGAATGTGACAGACCCGTTGACTAAACCTCTCTCACAAGCAAAACATGATCACACCTTAGTACTCTTTGGGTGTTAATTACATAGCGATTTGAACTAGATTATTGACTCTAGTAAACCCTTTGGGTGTTGGTCACATGGCGATGTGAACTATGGGTGTTGATCACATAAAGATGTGAACTATTAGTGTTAAATCACATGGCGATGTGAACTAGATTATTGACTCTAGTGCAAGTGGGAGACTAAAGGAAATATGCCCTAGAGGCAATAATAAAGTTGTTATTTTATATTTCCTTATTTCATGATAAATGTTTATTATTCATGCTAGAATTGTATTAACTAGAAACTTGATACATGTGTGGATACATAGAAAAAATACCTTGTCCCTAGTAAGCCTCTACTAGACTAGCTCGTTGATCAAAGATGGTTAAGTTTCCTAACCATAGACATGTGTTGTCATTTGATAAACGGGATCACATCATTAGGAGAATGATGTGATGGACAAGACCCGTTCGTTAGCTTAGCATTATGATCGTTCAGTTTTATTGCTATTGCTTTCTTCATGTCAAATACATATTCCTTTGACTATGAGATTATGCATCTCCCACATACCGGAGGAATGCCTTGTGTGCTATCAAACGTAACAAGGTAACTGGGTGATTATAAATATGCTCTACAGGTATCTCCGAAGGTGTTTGTTGGCTTGGCATAGATCGAGATTAGGATTTGTCACTCCAAGTATCGGAGAGGTATCTCTGGGCCCTCTCGGTAATACACATCATAAGAAGCCTTGCAAGAAAATTGACTAATGAGTTAGTTGTAGGATGATGTATTACAAAATGAGTAAAGAGACTTGCCGGTAACAAGATTGAACTAGGTATGAAGATATGGATGATCGAATCTCGTGCAAGTAACATACCGATGGACAAAGGGAATAACGTATGTTGTCATAACGGTTCGACCGATAAAGATCGTCATAGAATATGTGGGAGCCAATATGAGCATCCAGGTTCCACTATTGGTTATTGACTAGAGAGGTGTCTCGGTCATGTCTACATAGTTCTTGAACCCGTAGGGTCCGCACGCTTAACATTCGATGACGATATTGTATTATATGAGTTATGTGATTGGGTGATTGAATGTTGTTCGGAGTCCCGAATGAGATCACAGACATGACGAGGAGTCTTGAAATGGTAGAGAGGTAAATATTGATATATAGGACGATAGTATTAGGGCACTAGAAGTGTTCCGGAGAGTATCGGGTACGTATCGGGTCACCGGAAGGGGTTCCGGGCACCCTCGGCAAAAGATATGGGCCTATTGAGCCAAGAGGGGAAACACACCAGCCAGAAAGGGGCTGGTGCCCCCCATATGGTCTAGCCAAATTGTAGAAGGAAAGGGGAAGGAGGAAAGGAAAAAGGGAATAGGATCCCCCCTTCCCCCTCTCCCCTTCCTACTCTGAATAGGAATAGGAGAGGGGGGTTGCCCGAATTGGGAGGGGACCCCAAGTAGGATTCCTCCTACTTAGGGTGTCCCCTTGGCTGCCTCTCCTCCCCTCCAACCTATATATATGTGGGGGGGGGGGGGCGCCCCTAGAACACACAACATCAATTGTTAGCCGTGTGCGGCACCCCCCTCCATAGTTTACACCCCCGGTCATATTCTTGCGGTGCTTAGCTGAAGCCCTGCACTGATCACATCACCATCACTGTCACCACATGGTCGTGCTAAAGGAACTCATCTACTTCCTCGACACCTTTGTTGGATCAAAAGGACGAGGGACGTTATCAAGCTGAACGTGTGCAGAACTTAGGGGTGACGTACGTTCGGTACTTGATTGGTCGGAGCTAGAAGAAGTTCGACTACATCAACTGCATTGTTAAACACTTCCGTTTTCAGTCTACGAGGGTACGTAGACACACTCTCCCCCTCTCGTTGCTATGCATCTCCTAGATAGATCTTGCATGAACGTAGGAATTTTTTGAAATTGCATGCTACGTTCCCCAACAATCGAAAGGACTGTGATTGATCCCCTATACTTGAGGGTCATCAAGGCTCTTTTATGGCGCCATTGCCAGGGAGTGAAGCACTCTTGGTAAGTGGAAATCAGCAAGGAAAAATTATTAATATGTGCTGAAATTTTATTGTCACTTGTTGCTATGGAGAACAATCCTTTGAGGGGTTTGTTAGGGGTATCTTCACCTCGACCGGAATCACAATTAGTTACCCCTCAACCTACTGAACCTACTGAAAATATTGGTTATGAAATTCCTTCGGGTATGATAGAACAACTGCTGGCTAATCCTTATGCAGGAGATGAAATCGAACATCCTGATATGCACTTAATATATGTGGATGAAATTTGTGGATTATTTAAGCTTGCAGGTTTACCCGGAGATGAAGCTAAGAAGAAGGTTTTTCCTTTATCTTTGAAGGGAAAAGCATTGGCATGGTATAGGCTATGCGGTGATATTTGATCTTGGAATTGGAATCGATTGAAATTGGAATTTCACCAAAAAAATATCCTATGCATCTAGTTCATCATGATGGGAATTATATATATATAACTTTTGGCCTCATGAAGGAGAAAGTATCGCTCTATCTTGGGGGAGGCTTAAGTCAATGTTATATTCATGCCCCAATCATGAGCTCTCAAGAGAAATTATCATTCATAATTTTTATGCTCCGCTTTCTCGTGATGATGAATCCATGCTCGATACTTCTTGTACTGGTTCTTTTATGAAAAAGACTATTGTATTCAGGTGGGATCTTTTAGAAATAATTAAACACAACTATGAAGATTGGGAACTCGAGAAGGTAAAGAGTCAGGTATTAAGCTTAAGTTTGATTGTGTTAAATATTTTATGAATACTGATGCTTTTCAAAAGTTTAGCACCAAATATGGACTTGACTCTGAGATAGTAGCCTCCTTTTGTGAATCATTTGCTACTCATGTTGACCTCCCTAAGGAGAAGTGGTTTAAATATCATCCACCTATTAAAGAGGAAATTAAAGAACCGATATTAGGTAAAGATGAAACTATCATTTATAATGTTGACCCAGTTGTTCCTACTGCTTATATTGAAAAACCACCTTTCCCTATTAGGATAAAGGAACATGCTAAGGTTTCAACTGTAGTCAATAAAAGTTATATTAGAGCACCCAAACCTGCTGAACAAATCAAAGTAGAACCTAGTGTTGCTATGGTTGAAGATATCTTGTTAGAAAATATAGATGGGCATGTTATTTACTTTTGTGATAAAGCTGCTAGAATTGCCAAACCAGATGAAAAAGATAAACATAACCTGTTGTGGGCATGCCTGTTGTGTCAGTCAAAATAGGATATCACTGTTAGCATGGTTTATGTGACATAGGTGCTAGCGTGAGTGCTATTCCCTTAACCTTATATCAAGAAATTATGAATGACATAGCACCCGCAGAAATAGAAGACATAGATGTTACTATTAAACTTGCTAGTAGAGACACCATCACGCCACTTGGGATTGTTAGATATGTTGAAGTCTTGTGTGGGAAAATAAAATATCCTACTGATTTTCTTGTTCTCGGTTCCCCACAAGATGACTTTTGTCCCGTTATCTTCGGTAGACCTTTCTTGAACACCGTTAATGCTAAAATAGATTGTGAGAAACAAACGGTCGGTGTTAATTTTGGTGATGAGTCTCATGAGTTTAATTTTTCTAAGTTTAGTAGAAAGCATCATAAGAAAGAATTACCTAGTAAGGATGAAATAATGGGTCTTGCTTCTATTGCTATGCCTCCTACTGATCCACTAGAACAATATTTTCTAGACCATGAAAATGATATGCATATGCATGAAAGAAGTGAAATAGATAAAAAATTCTTTGAACAACAACCTTTGCTTAAACATAATTTGCCTACTAAAACTCTAGGGGGTCCTCCTCCACCTAAAGGTGACCCTGTGTTTGAATTAAAACAGTTGCCATACACTTTGAAATATGCTTATCTTGATGAGAAAAGGATATATCCTGTTATTATTAGTACTAACCTTTCAAAACATGAAGAAGAAAGATTATTAAAGGTTCTGAAGAAGCACCGAGCTGCTATTGGAGATACTCTTGATAATCTTAGGGCATTAGTCCCACTCTCAGTCAGCATAAAATTAATATGGAACCTAATGCTAAACCCGTTGTTGATCACCAATGACGGTTGAATCCTAAGATGAAAGAAGTGGTAAGAACTGAAATACTAAAGCTTCTGGAAGCAGGTATAATCTATCCTATAGCTGAAAGTAGATGGGTAAGTCCTGTTCATTGTGTCCCTAAGAATGGAGGTATTAGTGTTGTTCCTAATGATAAGAATGAACTTATTCCACAAAGAATTGTTACTGGCTATATGATGGTAATTGATTTTAGAAAATTAAGTAAAGCAACTAGAAAAGATCATTACCATCTGCCTTTCATTGATCAAATGCTAGAAAGACTATCAGACCGCACACACTTTTGTTTCCTTGATGGATACTCTGGTTTTTCTCAAATACCTGTCTCACAGCCTGATCAAGAGAAAACCACCTTTACTTGTACTTTTGGAACTTATGCTTATAGATGTATGCCTTTTGGTTTATGCAATGCACTTGCTAACTTTCAAAGATGTATGACTGCTATATTCTCTGACTTTTGTGAAAAGATTGTTCAGGTTTTCATGGATGATTTCTTCGTTTACGGAACTTCTTTTGATGATTGCTTGAGCAACCTTGATCGAGATTTGTAAAGTTGTGAAGAAACTAATCTTGTCTTGAATTGGGAGAAGTGACACTTTATGGTTAATGAAGGTACTGTCTTGGGACATAAAATTTCTGAACGAGGTATTGAGGTGGACAAAGCTAAAGTTGATGCAATTGAGAAAATGCCATGTCCTAAATATATTAAAGGTATTCGTAGTTTCCTCGGTCATGCTGGTTTCTATAGGAGATTTATTAAAGACTTCTATAAAATTTCTAGGCCTATTACAAATCTTTTACAAAAGGATGTTCCATTTGTTTTTGATGATGATTATGTCGAAGCCTTTGAAACACTTAAGGAAGCCTTAATTTCTGCACCTATTGCTCAACCACCTGATTGGAACTTGCCTTTTGAAATTATGTGTGATGCTAGTGATTATGTTGTTGGTGCTGTTTTAGGATAAGGAGTTCATAAGAAATTGAATGTTATTCATTATGCTAGTAAAACTATAGACAGTGCCCAAAGAAATTATGCTACTACTGAAAAAGAATTCTTAGTAGTTGTGTTTGCTTGTGATAAATTCAGATCTTACATTGTTGATTCTAAAGTGATTGTTCACACTGATCATGCTGCTATAAAATACCTTATGGAAAAGAAAGATGCTAAACCTAGACTCATTAGGTGGGGTCTTTTGCTATAAGAATGTGACTTACATATCACTGATAGAAAAGGAGCTGAGAACCCCGTAGCTGATAACTTGTCTAGGTTAGAGAATATTCTTGATGACCCACAACCTATTAATGATAGTTTTCCTGATGAGCAATTGGTTGCAATAATGTTTCTCATAACACTCCTTGGTATACTGACTATGCTAATTACATTGTTGCTAAATATATACCACCTAGCTTCACTTGCCAACAAAAGAAAAAGTTCTACCATGATTTAAGACATTACTTTTGGGATGACCCACATCTTTATAAAGTAGGAGTAGATGGTATTATTAGACGTTGTGTTCCTGATCATGAACAGGGACAAATCCATGTAAATGTCACTCCGAAGCTTATGGAGGGCATCATGCGGGAGACGAAACTGCTCACAAGGTATTGCAGTCTGGTTTGTATTGGCCTACTCTCTTCAAGGATGCCCATAAGTTTGTTTTATCTTGTGATGAATGTCAATGAATTGGTAATATTGGTAAGCGTCGGGAAATGCCTATGAATTATTTTCTTGTTGTCGAACCATTTCATGTTTGGGGTTTTGAGTACATGGGACATTTTCCTTCCTCTAATGGGTATACACATATTTTGATTGATGTTGATTATGTTACTAAGTAGGTAGAAGCTATTCCAACTAGTAGTGTTGATCACAACACCTCTATTAAAATGCTTAAGGAAGTTACTCTCCCAAGGTTTGGAGTCCCTAGATATTTGATGACTGATGGTGGTTCATGGTGCTTTCCGTAAAATGCTTGCTAAGTATGATGTTAACCATAGAATTGCATCTCCATATCATCCTCGGTCTAGTGGTCAAGTTGAACTTAGCAATAGAGAAATAAAGCTAATATTACAAAAAATTGTCAATATGCCCCGAAAGAATTGATATAACAAACTAGATGATACACTTTGGGTTTATAGAACATCATATAAAAATCCTATCGGTATGTCTCCTTATAAAATGGTTTATGGAAAAGCTTTTCATTTGCCTCTTGAGTTAGAACATAAAGTATATTGGGCAATTAAAGAACTCAACTGTGATTCAAACTTGCCAGTGAAAAGAGGTTATTTGATATTAGCTCACTAGATGAATGGAGAACCCAATCTTATGAAAATGCCAAGCTATTTAAAGAAAAAGTTAAAAGATGGCATGATAGAAGAATCCAAAAGTGTGAGTTTAAAGTTAGAGAATATGTTCTTTTGTACAACTCTCATTTCAGATTCTTTGCAAGAAAACTTCTCTCCAAATGGGAAGGACCCTATGTTATCGAGGAGGTTTATTGATCTGGAGCCATCAAAATAAATAACGCCGAGGGTACTAACCCGAAGGTTGTCAATGGGCAAAGAATAAAACATTATATCTCAGTTACGCCCATTAATGTTGAAAGCAATATTATCCAAACAATGACACCGGAAGAACACATAAAGGAGACCTTCTGGAACACTCCAAATAATTAAAAAAGAGGAGGTATGTGATACAGTAAGTAAATGGACTCCGAAAAATCTGCAAAAAATATTTTTGTCAGTCTTGGAATATATCAAAAATTAGGAAAATAAGAAACAACCAGGAAGGCAACCCTGGTGGGCACAAGACACCAGGGCGCACCAGGGCCCCCTGGCATGCCTAGGTGGGTTGTGCCCACCTCGGGTACCTTCCAGACTCCGTTTTTCTTCCATTTGCTTGTTTCCCAATATAAAAAAATTCTTTATATACCCCTCGAACCTATTGACCTCCTTATCACGGAGAAATCTTCTGTTTTCTTTTCTTACTATTTTTTTATAGATCTGAAAATATGTCGTCTCAAGATTCTGAGGAGGAGAACCCAGTTTCTTATCAGCCGTTAGATAAAAATATCTTCAAGGACACCTATCCTTACATATTGTTTTCCGATGAAGATGAACCAGTTCCTCCTCGCTTCCTGAAGGAAAGCAAGGAAGCATTATGCAAGAAGATATTAAAGCTCGAGGAGGAGAACGATGAGTTGAGGATAGATAATTTTACCTCCGACACAAGCTAGAGAAAAAGTATAAGATTGCTACTACTTCATCACCACCACCTCCTTCTTCATCACCAAAGGAGACTTGAGTATCAGGTATGGGCACTCCCCTTGGCTTGTGCCAAGCTTGGGGAGGTGCCCCGGTATCGTATCACCTCCATTATCTTTTGCCTTTACTTATCTTAGTTCAATCCTTAGTTATCTTTTGCTTTAGTCGAATAAAAGTTTAGTTTGATCCTTTCTTTTCGAGTGTTTGCTTAGTGATCTATCCTTGTAATCGTGTGCAAGTTATATAATAAAGTTTAGTTTGAGCTTTGCTTTCTTTACTTTCATGTTCAATAAAAAGAAAGGAAATAAATGAAAAAGATCATATGCTAATCTGATGGTAAGTAATGACATCGCATAAGGAAGAGTATAAGTACAAATTTTATTGGAGATTTGCTAACATAGCATTGGTCGATGATGCAATTCATGAAAGATTTAATAAGGGAAGAGAAGATTCACATGCAAATACACTATCTTGGACATCTTTTATGATTGTGAGTCCCCATCAAAATATTATATGCCAAAATTGTTGACGTTGGACAAGGAAGGCAATGTAATGAGTTATGTTTGTTCATATTCACATAGAAGTTATATTGTCATAGATCCTTTAACATGTGGTGCTTACCCCCCCCCCCCACCTTTGCTAGCCAAAAACTTCCCACTAAGTAGAGATACTACTTGTGCATCCAAAACCCTTAAACCCAAATCTTGTTTTGAGAGTCCACCATACCTACCTATGGATTGAGTAAGATCCTTCAAGTAAGTTGTACCAGTGCAATAAGGCAAGACAAGTTGCTTCTAAAAGTGTTAGATCATTTAGTGTAAGAGAAAATTAAGAGTTGTACGAGCTTGTGATGGCAAAGAATAAAAGTGACATATTGCATAATAAAGGTTGCTATCATAAGGGGCAATATAATGTGACCATCTTTTGCGCTAAGAGATTGAGCATACAACCAAAAAGCGCATGGCAACCTCTGCTTCCCTCTGCGAAGGGCCTATCTTTTACTTTTATGCAAAAGTCAAAGTATTTCTCTCTATTATTTTTTTATTTTCTCTTTCGGCAAGCACCATGTGGTGAGGAAAGATCTAGGCACATATATCCAGTTGGATGTGGGTGGGCATGAGTTATTATTGTTGACATCACCCTTGAGGTGAATATGTTGGGAGGTGAAACTATAAGACCCTATCTTTCATGTGTCTGGTTGAAACTTTTTGCTCATATGTATGAAGTGAGTGTTAGAAATTATAGAAGACTGTATGATGGTTGGGTATGTGGACTTGCCAAAAAGGATCCTATACATGACCCTTCTTGAAAAGATGATGAATTGAATTGCAAAGTTGACTGAGAACATAGTTTTTTTTGTTTTTAATAGAGTTTATGCTTTATACTTAGATGTTGTGATGAACTGTTACTTGTTCATGAGAAGCTTATGATAAAAGTTATGTGATAAAAGTTCTATAATAAAGTTTGTTGCTGTTATAATAATATACATGATGATTCTAAGTCTTTTTTTTGTTTTTATCAACAACTCTCTCTCTCTAAGCATGTGGACATGTTTTCAACTTCGGTTTTTGCTTGAGGACAAGCGAGGTCTAAGCTTGGGGGAGTGCTACCTCTTGAGCACTACGTTGGTTTTCCCTTGAAGAGGAAAGGGTGATGCAGCAAAGTAGCGTAAGTATTTCCCTCAGTTTTGAGAACCAAGGTATCAATCCAGTAGGAGTCTACACACAAGTGCCTCGTACCTACACAAACAAACAAGAACCTCGCAACCAACGCGATAAAGGGGTTGTCAATCCCTTTACGGTCACTTGCAAAAGTGAGATCTGATAGAGATAGTAATAAAATAAATATTTTTGGTATTTTTATGATATAGATTGGAAAGTAATGATTGCAAAATAAAGTAGATCGGAAACTTATATGATGGAAAATAGACCCGGGGGCCATAGGTTTCACTAGTGGCTTCTCGCAAGATATCATAAGTATTACGGTGGGTGAACAAATTACTGTCGAGCAATTGATAGAAAAGTGCATAGTTATGAGAATATCTAGGCATCATGTCCGCGACAAGTAGATCGAAACGATTCTGCATCTAATACTATTACTCTGCACATCTATCGCTATCCAGCATGCATCTAGAGTATTAAGTTCATAAGAACAGAGTAACGCATTAGGCAAGATGACATGATGTATAGGGATAAACTCAAGCAATATGATATAAACCCCATTTTTTATCCTCGATGGCAACAATACAATACGTGCCTTGCTGCCCCTGCTGTCACTGGGAAAGGACACCGCAAGATTGAACACAAAGCTAAGCACTTCTCCCATTGCAAGAAAGATCAATCTAGTAGGCCAAACCAAACTGATAATTCGAAGAGACTTGCAAAGATAACCAATCATACATAAAAGAATTCAGAGGAGATTCAAATATTTCTCATAGATAAACTGATCATAAACCCACAATTCATCGGATCTCGACAAACACACCGCAAAAAGAGTTACATCGAATAGATCTCCAAGAAGATTGAGGAGAACTTTGTATTGAGATTCAAAGAGAGAGAAGAAGCCAACTAGCTAATAACTATGGACCCGAAGGTCTGTGGTAAACTACTCACAACTCATCGGAGAGGCTTTGGTGTTGATTTAGAAGCCCTCCGTGATCGATTCCCCCTCCGGCGGAGCGCCGAAAAAGGCTCTAAGATGGGATCTCACGGGTACAGAAGGTTGCGGCGGTGGAAATAGGGTTTCGTGGTGCTCCTGGATGTTTTCAGGGTATGTTGATATATATAGGCAAAGGAAGTCGGACAGGGGAGCCACGAGGGGCCCACGAGGGTGGGGGGCGCGCCCACCCCGCTAGGGCGCGCCTCCCTGCCTCGGGGCTTCCTCGTTTGCTTCTTTACGTACACTCCAAGTCTCCTGGATTGCGTTTGTTCCAAAAATAACTCTCCCGAAGGTTTCATTCCGTTTGGACTCCGTTTGATATTCCTTTTCTGCAAAACACTGAAATAGGCAAAAAACAACAATTTGGGCTGGGCCTCCGGTTAATAGGTTAGTCCCAAAAATGATATAAAACTGTTTACTAAATCCCATAAACATCCAAAACGGGTAATATAATAGCATGGAACAATAACAAATTATAGATACGTTGGAGACGTATGAAGCATCCCCAAGCTTAATTCATGCTCGTCCTCGAGTAGGTAAATGATAAAAACAGAATTTTTGATGTGGAATGCTACCTAGCATATTTCTCAATGTAATTTTCTTTATTGTGGCATGAATGTTCAGATCCAAATGATTCAAGATAAAAGTTCATATTAACATAAAAACAGTAATACTTCAAGCATACTAACAAGTAATCATGTCTTATCAAAATAACATAGAAAATAAAGCTTATCCCTACAAAATCGTATAGTTAGGCTATGCTTCATTTTCGTCGCGCAAAGTACTCCCCTCATGCACAACCCCAGTTTCAGCCAAGCAATTGGTTCATACTTTTTAACGCGCTTTAGCTTTTTTAACTCTCATGCAATACACGAGCGTAATCCATGGATATAGCACTATGGGTGGAATAGAATATGATGATGGAGGTTGTGTGGAGAATACAAAAAAGGAGAAAGTCCCACATTGACTAGGCGTATCAATGGGCTATGGAGATGTCCATTAATAGATATCAATGTGAGTGAGTAGGGATTGCCATGCAACGGATGCACTAGAGCTATAAATGTACGAAAGCTTAACAAAAGAAACTAAGTGGGTGTGCATCCAACTCGCTTCCTCACGAAGACCTAGGGCATTTTGAGGAATCCCGTCATTGGAATATACAAGCCAAGTTCTATAATGAAAAATTCCCACTACACTAGTAGAAAAAGGGGCAAATCTGAGACACATTATTGCCGGTTTGATTTTGAGCCGGCACTAATGTGTCCATTAGTGCCGGTTCCAATGGCTAGGCGGCCGCTCTCATTAGTACCGGTTCGTGGCGAACTTTTAGCACCGTTTCATGCCACGAACCGGTACTAAAGAGAGTGATGGCAGGATGTTGTCAGTCTGGGGCCCCTCCAGCACCTTTTGTACCGGTTCGTGCCACGAACCGGTACTAAAGGTCGTCGTACATAAACCCTTTATCCACTCGAGCTTGCTCTGTTCTTCCCCTTTCCCCTCACTTCCTCTATTCTTCCCCTCTCTTCCTCGAGCTCATCATAAATTTTTCCCAAAATTTGTCAAGATTTGAAGGCCCCCATCCATTCAAATGATCACAAAGGTTAGCAACTTTGTCCTTTCATCTCTCATTGCTAGATTAGCTCTTGCAATGCTTTGTATAGTGATTAATTTGTGAGTTTAGTAATTTGGGAGGAATTATATGTGCTAGTATTTGATTTATATGCAATTTGAGGTCAAAAATAACACTTAGTTTGCATATGTAGGTGTGGTTTACTTAGTGCGTTCTAAATCTCCGTCGTAACCACCATCGATCGCCCGCACTGTCCCGTCGCCGGCACCACCTTGTGGTGAGGCTCTTGTTCATGAATGTTTTACATTACCAAATTGATGTTTGTGTGATTTGGATATATAGTTACTCGTATAATTATCTTACCCGTACGTTGTTTGTTATACATAGTGCCATGGTTTTGATATCCGTCCCCGTTGGCCCTCGTCCTTGTTATGATTTGGATGTGGTATATTCTCTTTTAAAACTAGTTGTTGCATTTCGTGTTTATGACAAATTATGCCCATCAAGTTGATATAGATATTTTTATCTAGGAGGTATGTGAACCGGAAATTCTAACCGATCCTATTGTCGAGAGGTTAAATTTAGTTGAAAGAGAAAATGAGTATTTGAAAGAAAAATTGAAAAGAATTGAGGGGGAGAAGATGGAATTGGAGTTGCATGTTGCGGATGTCGTCGATGATCACAAGATCAAGATGGAGAAAATGAGGTTGAAGATAGAAAGATTAGAAAATATGCCATTGATAGTGTGGCTTGGTATCATTATGCTGTTGGATCAATTGTTACCTTAGTTGCGACCTTGATCGCATTTGTTGTTGCATTTAAATTCTTTAGATAGAGAGTTATTTGTATGTTGCATTTAATTAAGTGTTGTATATGAACTTTATGTATGAACTTGTATTAATTTGGTCTATTCGGTGTTTTGTAATGAAGATGAGCCGGCAATGGATGTATGATGACCGATGCTCTCCTGAGTTCATTAATGGCATGCATACTTTTCTGCTTGCCGCTGAGGCAAACAAGCGGGCGGATGGTTTTATGCCTTGTCCATGTGCTGGCTGTAAGAATGGTCACAATTACTCTACGTCAAGAACCATTCACGTCCACCTATTTGAGTCCGGTTTCATGCCCCACTTTAATGTTTCGACCAAGCACGGAGAAATATGGGTTATGATGGAAGACAATGAAGAAGAAGAGGACAATGGCGGCTATCCTGGCCATGGGTTTCCTGAATACGATGATACAACAATGGGGGAAGAAGCTGAGCCGGCACTGCAGGAAGAAGCTGAAGAAGAGGCATCAGATGAGCCCGCTGATGATCTAGGTCGGGCCATTGCCGATGCAAAGAGAAACTACGCAAGTGATTTGGAGAAGAAGAAGTTGCAGTGCATTTTAGAGGATCACAAGAAATTGTTGTACCAGAATTGCGAAGCTGACAAAAAAAAGTTGGGCACCACACTGGAATTGCTGCAATGTAAGGCAGAGATGGTGTATCTGACAAGGGATTTGGAAAGTTGCTGGTAATGATAAAGATTATGCTTCCAAAGGACAACGAATTGCCCGAGAGTACATATGAAGCAAAGAAGGTTGTCTGCCCTCTAGGGTTAGAGGTGCAAAAGATATATGCATGCCATAATGAATGCATCCTCTACCGCGGTGAGTACGAGGATTTGAACGCTTGCCCGGTATGCGGTGCATTGCGTTATAAGATCAGTCGCAATGACCCTGGTGATGTCGAGGGCGAGTGCCCCAGGAAGAAGATTCCTGCCAAGGTGATGTGGTATGCTCCTATAATACCACGGTTGAAACGTTTGTTCCAACACAAAGAGCATGAGAAGGCGATGCGGTGGCACGGAGAAGACCGTAAGAAAGACAGAAAGTTGAGAGTACCCGCTGACGGTTCGCAGTGGAGAAAAATCGAGAGAAAGTACTGGGAGGAGTTTGCAGGTGACCCAAGGAACGTATGGTTTGGTCTAAGTCCAGATGGCATTAATCCTTTTGGGGAGCAGAGCAGCAACCATAGCACCTGGCCTGTGACTCTATGTTTGTATAACCTTCCTCCTTGGTTGTGCATGAAGCGGAAGTTCATTATGATGCCCGTGCTCATCCAAGGCCCTAAGCAACCCGGGAACGACATTGATGTGTACCTAAGGCCATTAGTTGAAGAACTATTATAGTTGTGGAATGGAATAGGTGTACGTGCGTGGGATGAGCACAGACAGGAAGAATTTGACCTAAAGGCGTTGCTGTTCATGACCATCAATGATTGGCTTGCTCTCAGTAACCTTTCAGGATAGGCAAACAAGGGATACTGCGGATGCACGCACTGTTTGGATGATACCGATAGTATATATTTGGATAGTTGTAGGAAGAATGTGTACCTGGGACATCGTCGATTTCTTCCGAGCAGGCATCCCATAAGAAAGAAAGGCAATTATTTCAAAGGTGAGGTGGATCACTGGACGAAGCCTCGCCACCGTACTAGTGCTGATGTACATGATATGGTCAAGGATTTGAAGGTAATCTTTGGAAAGGGTCCTGGCGGACAACCTGTTCCGAAGGACGCTGACGGACGCGCATCCATGTGGAAGAAGACATCTATATTTTGGGACCTGCCATATTGGAAAGACCTAGAGGTCTGCTCCGCAATCGACGTGATGCAAGTGACGAAGAATCTTTGCGTGACCCTGCTTGGCTTTTTGGGCGTGTATGGGAAGACAAAAGATACACCAGAGGCACGGGAGGACCAGCAATGTATGCACGGAAAAGACGACATACATCAGGGTCAGGCCAGCTATGCTCTTACCAAAGAAGAGAAGGAAATCTTCTTTGAATGCCTGTTCAGCATGAAGGTACCGTCTGGCTTCTCGTCGAATATAAAGGGAATAATAAATATGGCAGAGAAAAAGTTCCAGAACCTAAAGTCTCATGACTGCCATGTGATTATGACGCAACTCCTTCCGGTTGCATTGAGGGGGCTTCTACCGGAAAACTTTCGATTAGCCATTGTGAAGCTATGTGCATTCCTTAATGCAATCTCTCAGAAGGTAATTGACGGTGTCCTAGACTAGGGGGTACTCAACGCGTCGTCTCCCGATCAGTTGGATTGGGTCGAGGACCCCCATGGCCGTATACTCATGGGTCAGTCCGGACAGCTGCCGCATACAAGGAAGAATCCACAAGACTTGGCGATCAAGACAAGGACTCCTCCCCCACCGGCGTATTCGGCTAGGACTCTTGTTATCCTAGGCCTCTGGTGCATTATATAAATCGGGCCAGGCTAGTCGATAGAGATATACAACAAAAATCATACCATAGGCTAGCTTCTAGGGTTTAGCCTCTCTCATCTCGTGGTAGATCAACTCTTGTACTACGCATATCATCAATATTAATCAAGCAGGAGTAGGGTTTTACCTCCATGGAGAGGGCCCGAACCTGGGTAAACATTGTGTCCCTTGCCTCCTGTTACCATTGATCCTAAGACGCACTGCTTGGAACCCCCTACCCGAGATCCGCCGGTTTTGACACCGACATTGGTGCTTTCATTGAGAGTTCCGCTGTGTGATCAGTGAAAGGATCAATGGCTCGACTGCAGGTCAACTGCGACGTCGACTTCTTCGTCACCAGCTCCACTAGTCACCTTGGTTTCACCGAGAACTGCGCCCTACCTCCGATCGTCATGTTCGGATGAAGGCCTTCATCAACACCAACTCTGATCTCTATCAAGATAATGGAGGAATCATCCATAGAGCTCGGGGGCTCAACGTCAACATTGCCCTCAGGCGACAGTGCAGTTTTTCTGGACAGCAAACTTGTATCTGCCGTCACCGCCTCCTCGAGTGTCTCTTAAACGATTACTTCGATGGAATTATGCGGAATTAAGTCTACAACAAAACTACAAAAATTTCATCGAGTTCCGATGGAGGAATCTCTGGCAATCTCCGATATACCGGAGCCCTGTTGAATCTGGACGAGAATCCAGACGAGTTTAGGGCGTGGTATCCCGCATCTAGCTCGGATGTCCTTTGGAGGATCCAACCGTTGATTTGCTGCGGAATTCCCATATCTACCACCTGCCAAAAATTCAGCTCGATCCGACCGTCCAAACTCCGGGAAACTTCCGATTAGTGCATCACTTTTTGGATCTGTTTTCTGCGCTAGAACGAATCCGACCCGAATTCATCTTCTTTATGAACGGGATCTCGGACATCCTTTTTGAAGGAAGTTTTCGTATGGGGTGTTGTGTTTTATTCTCAAACACATTCCAGTAGTATTAAAAGTATTCTTGCAATACAAACTTCATCGTCGCGCCGGTGTCAAACCAGCCCGACAGCATCACTCCACGGCGGCCGACCTGCGTTAGACACGTCGTCGCTTTGTTGAGCCGAGCTCAATTCCTTCGGATCATCATCTCAGCCAGCCGAACAATAGTTCGGCATCACGAAGGATAAATTTTCACCAACATCGCCGCCCCATGGATTACATGGAGTGGGCACACCTGCATCGCCACACGGTCACTTCATCAAGCCGGCATTGACCACGTCACGACCTGCATCGCTGGACCGGGGGCTTCATCATCTCTTCATCAACCTACTCCGGAGACTTCGGCGTCGCTGGCCGACCAGCTCCGTCACGTTAGCTGGACCGAGGGCTTTGCCTCGGCGAGCCAACCTTTGCCAGCATCGCCATGCCATTGCTTTATCGCCCATCAGGCGATAGGTGTGCAGATCGAGTCCCAATTTTGGGAATCACCTTTCTTCAGATTGCTACAACAAATAAGCCAGGTGCTATTAATCCTAGTATTTTTTGTTTGTTAGGGTTCATTTTTTCCAATGAATTATTACTCTGGTTTGTCCGTCATATGTACGCAGGTCTATCAAATGGTGGCCGCATTAACGATGGTCGCATGGTGGTTCGGTCAGTTTCCGTACATAGTCCGGTGAATGCCGCATCCGGAACTCGAACCGGCCTGTGAATTCAGGCCTTGACATGCCTTTACCACATCACGCCGCCGCCCTGCATCGACATTGACTTCGGCGCCAGGCCATATTTCTTTTATTACTCACTTTGCATAAATTATTTGTTATGCAACGATTTTTTCATTTTTATTATTATTACTATTATCTCCGGTTTGCACTATTTTTTGTGCACAGGAAAATGATCCAGCCGGACTATGTCCTTTGGCGTCACCTCGGCTGGACGGGGGGCTTCGTCAACACTTCATTACCCCATGCTGGGGACTTCGGCATCACCCTGCCGTCCTGCATTGACCGTGCTATGTCACCACTTCGGAGCACCGAGTTTTTTGCTCCGCCACCTCGGGACCAGCTCGGGATGGAACCTTGTCCCGCATCAAGCTCGGACCGCGTCATCAATACCGAACACATTAACCAGCTAAGTTGTCTTCATGCTCAAAGTTTTAAATTTTTAACTTGTGTTTGGCTCGGCCAAGCATTATACTTTTTTGGAAAAAGTTGCTTGTAAAAATTTCCTTGTCCAAACTTTGTTTGTGACGCGCAAATTCAAATACCCCGTTTACTTGGGGGCTTCCTTCATGAAGCTTTTTCCTCTTGCATATGGTTATACTTGTACGGCTTCGTTCCTTGTTCGTGTATTACGCCACAATATGCACCATATTGACTTAAGCGATTTGCAAGCTGGGTTGCCTGGCTCCTGTGCTTACCCCTACGTTCCCATTGTTCGGCTAGGGAGTAAAGGGAGCACCTCTGTGATTGTCACGATCGGGTCACCCGAGCCGGACCTCAGACTGGGTGAAGCCGAAAGCTAGCTCTCTTATTGTTTTCAATCATGGTCGGCACACAACGGAACTCATGAGTGCAAAAATCTATTGCACAAGTCTCATAACAACAATGACCACCGAAGAAAGGTATCGGTGGGGGTACTATTTTCTTCGAAGATGCTTCTTACACTTCGCAGTAATATAGCATAAGTTCCCTGAGCGCGCTTTGTCTGTTATAGCCTTATGGCCTGATTGCCTGGTTATTGAAAACACCGTCGATATTCTCGACAGATGGAGTACATAACACTTTTCGGTCCTTGACCGAAGAGGGAGAAGCCGACGGTCGGTTAAGACGCGTTTAAAGTTCGGTTGAACATAGATATGATATAAGTACTTCGGTACATGCAATCATTCTTTTACCCAAGTCACTTGGGGGCTCTTAAATTTATATGAGCCGTTTTATGATGTGTTTTTCTTCTTAGTCGTTGCAAAGTTTTTTATTTATCACTCCTTTTTCGACACAAGTGTGCGGTCACTAGCCGGGGAGCCTAATTTCTCTCTCAAAGCCGCTAGAATTTAGTTTGCTAAACTGGCCTAGTAAGAAGTACTCCGCCTTCGGGATAGGAGGTTGAAGCCGTAGGCTGACCCGCTTGAAGTTTTGAGATAGGATGTGTCATGTTAAAGCACGGCAGAAGCACCTTTTTTTCTAAAGTCCAATTTTTGGATTGGCACCAAACACTTGATCTAGTTTGGACATTAAACATTTGAATAAGTTTTTTTGGCTTTTCGAGCCCATGTCACTTTTAAACTATTTGTGTGTTTTCAGCACAAGTCTTGCAGTGCAACGCCGGACACCTTTAGAGATTCGGCAAAAACATTCTCGGATATTGCTATATATGCATCGGTTTCGAATTGTGTCTTCGGTCAATAGTTGGGTTGCCCGGCTCCTGCGATTGCCTCCTATGTTCCGCTTTGTTCGGCTAGGTGTGCAAAGGGAGAACCACTGCGATTGTGCTTCCAGCTCACATGGTTAAGCACCTCAGTGGAGAAAGCCAAAAACTGACTGTCACAATAAGCGTAAACTGGTCAGCGATCCAATGATGGCGTTAAACGACGGGCCATTCATAACAATGGCCGAAGTGTTTACGTCTTGACCTCGACTGTCGCCGAACACTACCGAGGGCTATTAACTGGCCTCCCAAACTAAATCCTCGATATTTTGCTCTTACATTGGAGTCGAGGTTTCATGATCATGCTTAGCATGACAACCAAAAGAAAGGAACCGATAGCGGGACTATTTTCTTTGGAAGACATTTCTTCTATTAAACAGTAATATAACATGTCTCTCCGCGTACCTTTGTTTATAAAACCGTATGGCCAGATTGCCTTGTTTGTTGTAAATCTTTGCCCTCATAAAGGCTTTATAAAGTAGGACAAACACTCCTCGACTATTGGCCGAGGAGGTGGAAGCCGATGGTCGGTCAACAAAGTTTTGTACAATGCGGATCCGAGCATTAATGACGTAAAGTACTTGGATACATAGAGTCATTACACATAATTTGTGATTTTACTATGGATATCGATCCTTAATTCGGCCTCCCGTGCCCGGATTAAGGCTCGGGGGCTACTGGGCTTCAGGCTTATTATTTACAAATATTAAAGGGGCACATCGATCCCCTGATCTGGTGTTGCCACCTGACCAGTGTCTCGGGGGCTACTGCATTGCCTGTTCTATGCAGAAAATTTTAAGTGCAATACAGTTTCCGAGGAGATTTTGATCCTCAGGTTGGTCGGCCGCACCCAACCTGAGTCTCGAGGACTGAGCACGCCGCTTTTTGTGTCCCAAAGTATTCTGCCGAGCTAGGACTTGATCCTCAGACCGATTTTACAAATCAACCTAAGTCTCAGCGGCTACGGGGATCAGCGGTCTTATGTCATCCTTCATGTGCATCTCGGGTTTTAGACCGATACCCACCTTGAGGGCTACTGGCTATGTATCTCGGCCGAGAATAAAATTGCACCAATCAAAAATATTGACAAAAATCGGCCCACATTCGGGGAGGTGCACCACCTCGGAAGTAGTCCGGCATAAAGCTCGGGCGCTAGTGGCTGGCTCCATAGAGGGCATTTCCGGCATTAAGCTCGGCTAAACTCCTTCAAACTTCTTTGAACCAAGGTGATTTATGACACCTCGGATACAGTCCGGCGTTGGAGCTCGGATACATAGTCCGGCGTTGGAGCTCGGATACAGTCCAGCGTTGAAGCTCGGATGCATAGTCCGGTGTTGGAGCTCGGATACATTCTGGCGTTAGAGCCGGGAAGCAGTCCGGCATTGGTGCTCGGCTGCAAGAGATACCTTGAATGCAGTCCGGCGTTAGAGCTCGGACGCAAGAGGACACTACCTCCCGGGAACAACTCCGAACCCGAGGTGTGGCATAAAAATAACAAGGCATTGATAAAGGCCGGAAACTTAAAGGGGCTCCTCGGATACCCGACATGTAAACTCGTCGAATGCATTTCGGCGATCCTCAAGATAGAAGATGAGAAGATTTGTTGAACCAGTTTTCGAGACCAACAACCGAAGATGAAGAACAGTTCGGAAGAATTGAGGAGCGTCCCTAACTTGAAGACCGGTTCAGGGGGCTACTGACGGTGTCCTGGACTAGGGGGTACTCAACGCGTCATCTCCCGATCAGTTGGATTGGGCCGAGGACCCCCATGGCCGTATACTCATGGGCCAGTCCGGACAGCTTTCGCATACAAGGAAGAATCCACAAGACTTGGCGATCAAGACAAGGACTCCTCCCCCACCGGCGTATTCGGCTAGGACTCTTGTTATCCTTGGCCTCTGGTGCATTATATAAACCAGGGCCAGGCTAGTCGATAGAGATATACAACAACAATCATACCATAGGCTAGCTTCTAGGGTTTAGCCTCCCTGATCTCGTGGTAGATCAACTCTTGTACTACCCATATCATCAATATTAATCAAGCAGGAGTAGGGTTTTACCTCCATCAAGAGGGCCCGAACCTGGGTAGACATTGTGTCCCTTGCCTCCTGTTACCATTGATCCTAAGACGCACTGCTTGGGACCCCCTACCCGAGATCCGCCGGTTTTGACACCGACAGTAATCGATGCAGAAATCATACCAATGTTACAGAATGATTTGGTGCAATGTCTTGTGAGTTTCGAGTTGGTGTTCCCACCATCCTTCTTCAACATCATGACGCACGTCCTAGTTCACCTTTGCAAAGAGATTAACGTTTTGGGTCCTGTATTTCTACACAATATGTTCCCCTTTGAGAGGTTCATGGGAGTCTTGAAGAAATATGTTCATAACCGTGCTAGGCCAGAAGGAAGCATCTCGAAGGGCCATGAAAATAAGGAGGTCATTGAGTTTTGTATTGACTTTATTCCTGACCTTAAGCCGATTGGTGTTCCTGGATCGCGGCATAAGGGCAGACTGGATGGAAAAGGCATGCTAGGAGGGCATCAAATAATATGTATGGACGTGCATTCTCTCACTGAAGCACACTACACAGTTCTACAGAATTCCGCCTTGGTGGCTCTATATATGGAGGAACACAAGAATTTTCTACACTCCAAACACCCGGAGAAGTCTGACGACTGGATTACACGTGAACAAACAAGGACTTTTGCCGGTTGGTTGCAGAAACGTGCCATGAATGATGGCGATATTCAAAATTACCTGTACTTGCTGTCCTAGTTACCATCTTCGAATATAATGACTTTCAAAGGGTACCAGATAAATGGGAATACATTTTACACGATCGCCCAAGATAAGAAGAGCACCAACCAAAACAGTGGTGTCCGCTTTGATGCAACAACCAACACGGGAAAGGAAACATATTATGGTTACATAGAGGACATGTGGGAACTTAACTATGGAGGTGATTTGAAGGTCCCTTTGTTTCGGTGCAAATGGGTCAATATGACACGAGGCGGGGTAACGGAAGACCCGCAGTACGGAATGACAACAGTGGATCTCAACAATCTTGTGTATGCAGACGAACCATTCGTCCTAGCCAATGATGTGGCGTAGGTTTTTTATGTGAAATACATGTCTACCAGGCCGAGAAAAAGAAAAGATAAGGAAGCGAATGGATCATACGATGAGCCAAAGCGCCACATAGTTCTTTCAGGGAAAAGAAACATCATGGGAGTGGATGACAAGACAGACATGTCAGAAGATTATGAAAAGTTTAATGAAATTGCTCCATTCACAGTGAATATTGACCCGAGCATCCAGTTAAATGATGAAGATTTTCCATGGCTACGGCGCAAATGGACACACGTGAAGAAAATGTTTCACACCCAAAGATCTGGGATGTGATCGGCTTCACTATCATCACTTTCTTCTGTGTTTCACACCCAGGAGGGAATCTCTGTAATAGTTAGGGTAGTTATGTGTTTTGTCATTTGAAACGCGAAGAAATTTTATGTGCAAACAAATTCTTTCATGCATTTACTGATTTTTTTTCCCAGCTAAATGACCCTGAAATTGAAAAGCATTTCAAATGAACTCAGAAAAGGTTGAAAGATGGCATGGTATCATAATTTCACCCACATAGCATGTGCAAAAAAGTAGACAGGGTTGCGGCAAAAACTGGATGCACTTCGTGTACAAAATGGACAATCTCTTTCGAAGTATCAGGGTTTCGGACGAAAACTCATCTGTTACAAAGGCATTTCATTTTTTAAATAACCTAAGCATTACCAAATTGAATATAATGATAAACACACTAATAATAAACATAAGAAAAAAGAATCACTGAAAAATCTTTTTTCAAAGTTAAGTTATTCACAAACTAGTGATTCACACAAATTTTAAATAATTCACAATTTAAACTATTCAAATTTGAAAACTACCGGCACTAACAGGAAATTTGTAATTTTTTGTACCTAAAGCAAAAATATTCACAAAGAAACTCTAAATACAGCAAAAAACAACTCAAAAATTAATAAAACAAAGATAAATAAAGCAAAAAAAATAAGAAAATCAAAAAGCCCGCCTACTGGGCCAAAGCGGCCTGCATACGACTAGAAACACAACCTTTTGTTGGGCCAGGATGCAGGCCCGCAAAGGCCCAGTAGGCCCACAGGACAGCACAGAACAGGTAGGCCCAGTAAGCCTGCTTAGGAGAGGAGCTCGAGAGAGCTACCACACTGGGGCTTATAAACTAGTGCGGTAGCCCCTCGACTAGCGAGGTGGGACTAAACTTGTCGCACCGCACTGCGCCAGCACACCCCCTTTAGTACCGGGTGGTGGCTGCAACCGGTACTAAAGAGGGGGTCTTTAGTACTGGTTGGTTCCACCACCCGGTACTAAAGGGGGGGGGGCGCTTCCCGCCGCTTGGCCTGGCCAGAACAGACCTTTAGTACTGGTTGGTGGCTCCAACCGGTACTAAAGGTCCATCCTATATATACAACACTTGAAAAAATTTCAGTTTCCATCTCTGTTTCTTCCCTCCGTCGACGACACGCGCCGCCTGCCCCGATTGATGTCCTCGCCGCCCCGGCCGTTCCCGTCCCCGTCATCTCCGTCGCCGCACCGTGCCCCATCTCTGTGCCGCGCCCCGTCGTCGCTGCCCCATCGTCGCCTCGCTGGTGAGCTCACCCCAGCCGCCATGTCCACACACACACACACACACTACACACACACACACACATTTTAGAATTTTAGTTATAGAATTTTTTCTATTTTTTAGTTATAGAAATGTTAGAAATTATTCTGTTTTATAGTTATAGAAATATTATTAGAAATGTTAGTTATATAGAAATGTCATAATTTTTTTTGTTTTTTAGTTATAGAAATTTTAGTTATATAGAAATGTTATAAATGTTATAAATATTAGAAATGTTATAGAAATGTTAGTTATATAATCAAAATGTTAGAAATTTTAGAATTAGTTTTAGTTAATTAGATGAATTAGATTAATGTCAAACTGTTAGAATTTGCAGATATATAGAATTTTAGTTATCACAATCCAATGATTTAAAAAATGTTACTTTTTGCGGGCATATAGTATTTGTTCTCGACGATATGCCCGGCCCGCATCCTCGCCATCGACCCGTTTGCGACGACGTCCTACTTCAGAGGACCCATGTCTGGGACTGGGCTCCGCCGGGCTGGCACTGGGAGGTGCTACCTGGAGGGGGGCGCCGCTTGGTGAGGAACCCGGCCTCGGGTCCCGTCGTCGACCCTGATGTCCTTTGGTGGCATTCACGTGGGCCACATTCGATGCAGAGGGAGCCGACACCGCCGGAGGTGGTGCGTCGTCGTGTCAGGGAGGAGGACGAGCACGTCCATCGCTACATGGCTGCTATGGACGTCAGGTTCTCCAATACTTGGCAGGTTCTTTGGGCAGATGACCGGAGATATGATCTTGTGATGGTTCCTTCTCTTTGGGTGTCCACCGCCCGCGCTCCAGGAACCGCGAGTGGCCTAGATTCTTTTGTAGTACTCGATCTTTATTAGGTACCTAGCCAGTGATGTATTCGATATATAATATTCGAGACAATGTATTCGAGATTATATATATTAAGACGATGATGTATTCGAGATTATATATTAATCGAGACGATGCATATATTATGTACTATATATATGATTCAGTTTTTCCTTATTGATTGCATCCATGCATTGTAATTTGAATACTAAATTGTTTTATATTTCTTCTGTATTAGTTAAGTAAAAGCTATGACGGACAATACTGGCAGAGAGAGAGAAGAGGAATTGTTCGACATCATATGCAGCCCTCACATGCTAGATGATCTGAATGAAGCAGATGACGGCTCCCAATATCTGAACAATACCAGAGAGGGTGATGAAAAGATATTTGATCTTGATGACCGAGCTGATGAAGTCATGAACTATGATTATGATTATGATGACACAGACAATGTTTATGATGACACAGACAATGCTGATCTTCAAATAACAAAGACTACCAGCGAGGTATATTTATATAAGCAGGCATCATGGTGATCATCACATGTTTTTTTATTGAAGATATATTAACGAATCGATCTTTCTTCTTTCAGCCCTCTGGATCGAGCAAATCCGCTTCTACAGACAGAAGGACAAAGCAAGGCCCGGGCAGGTTGTTGAAGGATGGTGTAAAGTACAACATCGAATCCAGCAAACCTAGTGGCGAACCCCTCACGCCTAAGAACATTGCGAACAAGTGGACTCATCAGTGTGGAGTTCTTGTGAAGGACAAACTCCCGATCTCCATTCAAGAATGGAAAGAGCCAAAGACTAAATGTCCAGGTGTTACTTGGGTCGATGACAGAGCCAAGAAAGACCTTTGGGAATCTTTGATGGAACATTTCACCCTACCAGATCATTTCACTGAAGCAAATGTGGAGAAAGTCAAGGGCGCTGCTCTTAAGAAGATGGCAATTGCATTCAACACCCACAAGAAAACTGTATGGGCCAACTACCTCGCTGCAGAAAGGCAGACTCCAGAATTCACGGGAACACTAGAGAAGCAAACAGAACACTGGGACGATTTCATGAAATTCAAGGATTCGGAATTATCTAATGAACAGTCGATAAAAAACAAGGCAAATGCGGCAAAAAAGACACAGTTCCATAGGCTGGGTCCAGGTGGGTACGCGGTGGGAATGCCTAAGTGGGATAAGTCTGAGCAAGAGATGGAGGATGCAGGGGTCACTCCGGTTACTAGGAGCTGGCCCCCCAGGTGTAGAACTTGGTTCTATGCGCATGGGGGGGGCGTTGGATCCGAAGACAGGTCTGGTTTCGCAGAAGGCAAATCTAAAAGGAGCCAAACAAAAGATATTTGACGCAATAGAAGAAGCTCGAAGGGGGGTGTTCACGCCCAACAGAGAGAACGACGAGCTTACGTGGGCCCTAGGAAATCCTGAACACCTGGGAAGAACACGAGGCAAGGGCGTTATTCCCTGGTATGAGGGATTTTCAGAATGGAACGAGGACTACAGGACCCGTGCAAGAAAGAAGATGGAGGAGGAGAAGAAGAGGAAGCTGGAGGAGGAGCAGAGGAAGCAGGACGCACAACGCCTTCAAGGCCTAGAAGCAAGGCATGCAGACTGGGCACTCAAATTCTTGCAGCAGCAGCAGCAGATCGACTCACTTAGCTAGGAAAGGGGGTCTCAGCAGCGGCAACAGCAAGTGGATGATTGTCCAGCATTGGAAAGCACCGTCCCATCCATGCCGAGAAGCAGCATTGGTTCTGCCCCGGACGACACACTGCTGGATACATACCCTGTGGATGACATCATAGAGAACACTAACTGTGAGCTACACTCCAAAACGAAGAACATATCCATGAAGGTGGCGGACGACGTTGCTTTTACAATTACCCCCGAAGCAACCTTCCATTGCTTCCCGATTCCAGAGGGCTATGCTCGTGTCTTGGTTGATGAAGTGGTGGACCCATATTCGGGGCTATAGCTTGACATTCCTGGAGGTGAAGACGAGCGCACACTGGGAGAGGCCATACATCGTATCATCCTATGGAGAAAGGATTGCATCATCTTTCGAAGTCCACCGACACCGCGTCGTCTGTCGACTCCTCCTCGAAGTCCGCCACCGAGTCAGCAGACTCCCGCTCGTCCAAGTCCACAAACGCGTGAGCCGACTCCTCCTAGAAGTCCGCCACCTCCTCCAAGTCCCCGAACGCGTGAGTTGACTCCTCCTGCTTCAAGTTCGGCACATCGTCAGGCCACTTCTCCTACTCCAACTCAGCCACGTCAGCCGTCTCCGCCGTCTCAGCAATCGCAGAAGAGACACGCCGCAGCTATGGTGCGTAGCAGTACGAGTCAAGGTAGTTCAGGAAGTACAGGTGGAGACAAGCGATATAAATATCGTCCAAGCCTCGCTCCTCTTCATCAGAGGCCTTACGACATGACCGAGGAGCAAAACACAACCATAGTGCGGGCCCAAGTGGACGCCCATTTTGCACCGAAACCGGCACCGCCGCCAAGGGAGAAAGTGTCTAAGGAAAAGATTGACCACTTCATTCGTATGGCTAAAGCACCAACTCCCAAGCCTGTTGACTCAGACTATGAGCGCCAAATCAGGAAGTCACATCGAGCACGACTACAGAAGGAAGCAAGCTCGAGCTTGAGCCAACAAGCAGTGGGCAAAAAATGCGGGAAAACCGTTCCCCAGCTGGGAGAACAGGCGGCACAATCGATCCCCCCGCTTGTTGTGCCAACAACACATGAGAGGAGGCCGCGAGCGCAATATTATTGTGGGCAAACCATTAACGTTCCCCAGCTAGGCGATGTGGTAATAACGGAGGAGCATATAATGCAGGTTGAAATGCTCAAGATCTCTGTTGGACAACTCCTCGAAATTGAGCCCATGTCTCCGCTTAGAGAGGAGGAAATAAAACGGAAATACGTCCGGGGCCAACCTTTGGTCGAGCCAGACATGGTCAAGAACCTCCCAACGAGAATGTATGAATTGCATCAATGGTACATGAACATTACCAAGATTTCCAATCGAGAGTCCCTCATGGTGAATGTCAAGAAGGAGCATTACTTCCATGAGAAAGCTCTGGGCGTTGAGTATTCAGAACTATTTCAGTTATACAATCAAGACACACTCGACAAATCTATCATCAGTTGCTATTGTCTCTAAGTGATTTCTTTCTGTAATTTTTGATCAATCATTACATGTAATTATCCTCACTATATAGTCTTTTCTGTGGTATTATATGCAGGATGAAGATGTATGAAATGAAAAAATCTGGATGCTATGGCATTGGGTTCATTGACCCAAATACCATTAATGAGTACACATGGAATCTTCCAACTTCTCAAGCAAGTGTAGAGGAAAGCATGCTAGAGTTCTTGAAGCGCCTCAATACCAATGAAGATATACTACTTCCTTACAACTTCCTGTGAGTCACACTGTCTTGTAATACAAATTCCGTTTTTGCTTACTAACTAGCTAGACGTTAATAATTAAGTGTATACGGTTTACGATAGTTGATTAATTTTATGCACATGCCCGCTTAATTAAGACATGCAAACGTGTGCGCATGCAGTTTTCACTGGATCTTGTTAGACATTAATGTTGACAAAGCAACAGTTGAAGTACTGGACTCACTACTTAAAGAAGATAAAGACTACACCATCATGAAGGGGATAGTCAACAGGTAATTTCAATCATTATTAACTATATCTCGGCCTATTATTAGTTCGTCATTTCCTGATATGAACTATTTAATAACCCCTTTATTAATTTTCTTTGCCAACGGGCAGGGCTTGGGCAAAGTTCATCAAGGTGACTCCAGGCAAATGGCCAAAAAAGTTGTTTTGGCATCGACCAAAGGTAAGTAATTAAGTAGTACTAGCTAGCTACCATCTCTTTAATTCTTGTTTCAATACCATTAATTAATTAACATGCTTGATTAATCATTATCTGATTCAATTCCATTCTCGTAAAGGCCCTGAAGCAGGCGTCGGGGAATGATCTGTGTGCATTCTACGTTTGCGAGAACATTCGCATGATGGCGTCCGAAAGGAGCAGATCTCAAAGACAGGACTGGGTACGTTTTTCAGAACACTATTCACACCATTATCGATATCTTGTCACACAACTAATACACATGCATATTCATCTCCTTCTTAACAGTTCAGAGAGGTGCGGGATAAGCTCCTACCAGCGGACCGCATACTAGCACTTCAAGAGGAAATAGCCGGATTTTTGCTCGACCATGTCATAGATCCCAAAGGAGAATACTATTACCCGCTACCGCCCCCATGAACCACTTGTCTTCGTGCTCCGAAGGCACCAAGGCAACATGTAGGAGAAATTGTATATGTATATACATGTGTATGTGTGAATAATTAATGGTGTTGGTTGTGAGACATTTGATGATATTATATACGAGAAAATCTATTTATATATATGCATAACGTGTACAATTTGTAGTATCGTGAAATACCAGCAAACAAAAAAGAATTAAATGGAAAATAAAGCCAAAACCCTCCCAAACATTTAGTACCGGTTGATGTTACCAACCGGTACTAATGTCCTACACGCACCCGGGCCTGGCTCATGCCACGTGGTGACACTTTAGCACCGGTTCATGACGAACCGGTACTAAAGGGGGGACCTTTAGTCCCCACTCTTTTGTGTCGGTTGCCGAACCGGCACTGAAGGCCATTACGAACCGGCACTAAATGCCGGTTCTGCACTAGTGCTAGTATATGAAAGTGACAACATAAGAGACTCTCTATCATGAAGATCATGGTGCTACTTTGAAGCACAAGTGTGGAAAAAGGATATTAACAATGTCCCTTCTCTCTTTTTCTCTCATTTTTTTTATTTTGGTGGGCTTCTTTGGCCTCTTTTTTTATTTGCACTTCTTTGGCCTCTTTTATTTTCATAAAGTCCGGAGTCTCATCCGGACTTGTGGGGGAATCATAGTCTCCATCATCCTTTCATCACTTGGGACAATGCTCTAATAATGAAGATCATCACACGTTTATTTATTTACAACTCAAGAGTTACAACTCAATACTTAGAACAAAATATGACTCTATGTGAATGCCTCCGACGGTGTACTGGCATTTGCAATGAATCAAGAGCGACATGTATGAAAGAATTATGAAGGTGGCCTTGCCACAAATATGATGTGAACTGCATGATCATGCAAAAGCAATATGACAATGATGGAGCGTGTCATAATAAACAGAATAGTGGAAATTTGCATGCCAATATATCTCGGAATGGCTATGGAAATTCCATAATAGGTAGGTATGGTGGCTGTTTTGAGGAAGGTTTATGGTGGGTGTATGATACCGGCGAAAGTTGTGCGGCACAAGAGAGGCTAGCAATGGTGGAAGGGTGAGAGTGCGTATAATCCATGGACTCACATTAGTCATAAAGAACTCATATACTTATTGCAAAAGTTCATTAGCCCTCGAAGCAAAGTACTACTACGCATGCTCCTAGGGGAAGGGTTGGTAGGAGTTAACCATCGCACGACCCCGACCTCCACACATAAGGAAGGCGATCAAAGAGCACTCCATGCTACAAATTTGTTACACAACTTTTACCATACGTGCATGCTACGGGACTTGCCAACTTTAACACAAGTATTTCTCAATTTCATAATTACCCAACTAGCATGACTCTAACATTACCACCTTTATATCTCAAAACAATTATCAAGCATCAAATTGATCATTGTATCCAATGCACTTTCTATGATAGTTTTTATTATCCCAACTTGGATGCCCATCATATTAGGACTAATTTATAACCAAAGCAAATATCATGATGTTCTAAAAGACTTTCGTAATAATATAAGTGAAGCATGAGAGATCAATAATTTCTACAAAATAAAACCACCGCTGTGCTCTAAAAATATATAAGTGAAGCACTAGAGCAAAATTATCTAGCTCAAAAGATATAAGTGAAGCACATCGAGTATTCTAATAAATTCCAAATCATGTGTGTCTCTCCCAAAAGGTGTGTACAGAAAGGATGATTGTGGTAAACTAAAAATCAAAGACTCATATCATACAAGTCGCTCCAAGCAAAACACATATCATGTGGTGAATAAAAATATAGCTCCAAGTAAAGTTACTGATAGACGAAGGCGAAAGAGGGGATGCCTTCCGGGGCATCCCCAAGCTTAGGCTTTTGGTTGTCCTTGAATTTACCTTGGGGTGCCTTGGGAATCCCCAAGCTTAGGCTCTTGCCACTCCTTATTCCATAATCCATCAAATCTTTAACCAAAACTTGAAAACTTCACAACACAAAATCGCATAAGCTCCGTTAGTGCAAGAAAGCAAACCACCACTTTAAGGTACTGTAATGAACTCATTATTTATTTATATTGGTGTTAAACCTAACGTATTCCAACTTCTCTATGGTTCATACCCCCCGATACTAGCCATAGATTCGTCAAAATAAGAAAACAACACACGAAAAACAGAATCTGTCAAAAACAGAACAGTCTGTAGAAATCTGTAACTATAGAATACTTCCGGAACTATAAAAATCCTACCAAAATAGTAAGTCCTAGGAAATTTGTCTATTAATCTACTTCAAAAAGAATCAACTAAAAATCTCGTTTCTTTGATTTATTAAAATTATTCTTGTGCGCGCAAAAGTTTCTGTTTTTCAGCAAGATCAAATTAACTATCACCCAAGATGATCCTATAGGTTCTACTTGGCACACACACTAATTAAAACATAAAACCACATATAACCAGAGGCTATATGAATTATTTAATACTAAACAGGAGCAAAAAGTAAAGAACAAAAATAAAAATGGGTTGCCTCCCAACAAGCGCTATCGTTTAACGCCCCTAGGTAGGCATAAAAGCGATAATAGATCTAAGTATTGCCATCTTTTGTATTCAATTCATAAGTGGATCTCATAATAGATTCATAAGGTAATTTGATTTTCTTCATAGGAAAGGGTTCCATGCCTTTCCTTAATGGAAATTGGAATCTAATATTTCCTTCTTTCATATCAATAATTGCACCAATCGTTTAAGGAAATGTCTACCAAGAATAATAGGACATGAAAGATTGCAATCTATATCAACAACAATAAAATCTATGGGCACATAATTCCTATTTGCAACAATAAGAACATCATTAACCCTTCCCATAGGTTTCTTAATAGTGGAATCCGCAAGGTGCAAGTTTAAAGAGCAATCATCAAATTCACAGAAACCTAACACATCACATAAAGTTTTTGGAATCGTGGAAACACTAGCACCCAAATCACACAAAGCATAGCATTCATGATCTTTAATTTTAATTTTAATAGTAGGTTCCCACTCATCATAAAGTTTTCTAGGGATAGAAACTTCTAATTCAAGTCTTTCTTTATAAGATTGCATCAAAGCATCAACGATATGTTTGGTAAAAGCTTTATTTTGACTATAAGCATGCGGAGAATTTAACATGGATTGCAATAAGGAAATACAATCTATAATGAACAATTATCATAATTAAATTCCTTGAGATCCAAAATAGTGGGTTCATTGCTATGTAAAGTTTTGACCTCTTCGATCCCACTTTTACCAATTTTAGCATCAAGATCTAAAAACTCCGAATCATTGGGACGCCTTTTAAGTAAAGTTGACTCATCTCCAATCCCATAGTTATCAAGATTCATATTGCGAAACAAAGATTTAATAGGGTACATACCAATCACTTTTAGATCTTCATCATTATTATCATGAAAACTAGAAGAACACGCTCTTAGAACGCATCCTAGCGGTTCTTTCGTTGCACTCATCAATGGAAATTATCATGGCTTTGAGAGACTCATTGATATCATGCTTAGGTGGAATAGATGTAAGTTTCAAAGAATCAACATCAAGAGAAATTATATCCATGTTCCTAGCCAATTCATCAATCTTAGGCAATTTTTCTTCAAGCAAAGCATTGAAATTCTTTTGAGATATCATAAATTCTTTAACACTAATCTCAAAATCAGAGGGCATCTTATTAAATTTTCATAAGATTTGTTGTAGTAATTACCATAATTATTAGAGGAATTACTAGGGAACGGCCTAGGATTAAAGTTTCCTCAATACGCGTTGTTACCAAAATTATTCCTACCACCAAAATTCACATCCGTAGAATCATTATTATTCATCGGATCTCGACAAACACACTGCAAAAAGAGTTACATCGAATAGATCTCCAAGAAGATCGAGGAGAACTTTGTATTGAGATTCAAAGAGAGAGAGAGAAGCCATCTAGCTAATGATAAACTACTCACAACTCATCAGAGAGGCTTAGGTGTTGATGTAGAAGCCCTCCGTGATCGATTCCGCCTCCGGTGGAGCGCTGGAAAAGGCTCCAAGATGGGATCTCACGGGTATAGAAGGTTGCGGTGGTGGAAATAGGGTTTTGTGGTGCTCCTGGATGTTTTCAGGGTATGTTGATATATATAGGCGAAGGAAGTCGGTCAGGGGAGCCATGAGGGGCCCACGAGGGTGGGGGACGCGCCAACCCCCCTAGGGTGTGCCTCCCTGCGTCGTGGCTTCCTCGTTTGCTTCTTGACGTACACTGCAAGTCTCCTGGATTGTGTTTGTTCCAAAAATAACTCTCCCGAAGGTATCATTTTGTTTGGACTCCGTTTGATATTCCTTTTCTGCGAAACACTGAAATAGGAAAAAATACAACAATTTGGGTTGGGCCTCCGGTTAATAGCTTAGTCCCAAAAATGATATAAAAGTGTTTAGTAAAGCCCATAAACATCCAAAACGGGTAATATAATAGCATGGAACAATCAAAAATTATAGATATGTTGGAGACGTATCAGGGAGTTGATACGTCCATTTTGCATCATGTTGACCTACTGTTATTTATAATGTTTTTATGCATAGTGATTATTTTTGGAGTAATTCTAATGCATTTTCTCTCATAATATGCAAGGTTCACACACAGAGGGAGAATACCGATAGCTAGAATTCTGGACCTGAAAAAGCTACGTCATGCCACCTATTTTACACAACTCCAAATGAGGTGAAACTTCACGAGGATTTTTATGGAGTATATAAGAATTATTGGAGCAAATAACTACCAGAGGGGGACCACCAGGTGGGCACAACCCACCTGGGCACGCAAGGGGGCCCAGGGGCGCCCTGGTGGGTTGTTCCCTCCTCGGTCCACCTCAGGTGCCCTTCTTCTAGTATATAAGTCATTTGGACCTAGAAAAAATAATAAGGAGAGGACTTTCAGGATGAAGCGTCGCCGTCTCGAGGAGGAACTTAGGCATGAGCACTTTTGCCCTCCGGCAGAGCGATTTCGCCGAGGGAACTCCCCTCCTAGAGGGGCAAATCATCGCCATCATCATCACTAACAACTCTCCAATCTTGGGGAGGGAAATCTTCATTAACAACATCATCTCCTCTCAAACCCTAGTTAATCTCTTATGTTCGATCTTTGTACCGGAACCTTAGATTGGTGCTTGCGGGTGACTAGTAGTGTTGATTACATCTTTTAGTTGATTACTATATGGTTTATTTAGTGGAAGATTATATGATTAGATCCATTATGATATTTAACACCCCTATGATCTTGAGCACGATTATCATTTGTGAGTAGTTACTTTTGTTCTTGAGGTCACAGGAGAAATCTTGTTGCAAGTAATCATGTGAACTTGATATGTGTTTGATATTTTGATGGTATGTATGTTGTGATTCCCTTAGTGGTGTCATGTGAACGTCGACTACATGGCACTTCACCTTATTAGGGCCTAAGGGAATGCATTATGGAGTAGTTATTAGATGATGGGTTGCGAGAGTGATAGAAGTTTAAACCCTAGTTTATGCGCTACTTCGTAAGGGACTGATCTGGATCCAAAAGTTTAATGCTATGGTTAGATTTTATCTTAATACTTTTCTCTTAGTTGAGGATGCTTACGAGGGGGTTAATCATAAGTAGGAGGTTTGTTCAAGTAAGAACAACATCTAAGCACTAGTCCACCCACATATCAAATTATCAAAGTAGCAAACACAAATCAAACCAACATGATGAAAGTGACTAGATGAAATTCCCGTGTACCCTCAAGAACACTTTGCCTATCATAAGAGACTGTTTTGGCCTGTCCTTTGCCTCAAAAGGATTGGGCTACCTACCGTTATCATTACTTGCTAGTTACAAATTACCTTGCTATCAAACTACTCATTACTTATAATTTTAAGTGCTTGCAAAGAATACCTTGTTGAAAACTACTTGTTATTTCCTTCTGCTCCTCGTTGGGTTTGACACTCTTACTTATCGAAAGGGCTATGATTGATCCCCTATACTTGTGGGTCATCAGGTCTCCGCCCATGAGCACCGGGCTACCACCACAAGGGCTGGTGCCCCGACATCGAAGACCTTGACACCACCTCACCTGAGACCCGCTGCAACCCAATCAAAGAGATGACCGGAAAGGCCCTGCCTTTCACACCCCTGGGCGGCCCCTAGCGCCGAGACCCAAAAGGCCAGCCAAAATTGGCCTCAATCGACCTATCCTACAACACCGGGCACGAGATAAGCTCGGTCCTGCTGTCCGGCGCGAGACGTGTTCGGTCTTGCTGGTGTCTACTACGCAACCTTATTCTTGTAGATGTTGTTGGGCCTCCAAGTGCAGAGGTTTGTAGGACAGTAGCAAATTTCCCTCAAGTGGATGACCTAAGGTTCATCAATACGTGGGAGGCGTAGTATGAAGATGGTCTCTCTCAAACAACCCTGCAACCAGATAACAAGGAGTCTTTTGTGTCCCCAACACACCCAATACAATGGTAAATTGTATAGGTGCACTAGTTTGGCGAAGATATGGTGATACAAGTGCAATATGGATGGTAGATATAGGTTTTTGTAATCTGAAAATATAAAAACAGCAAGGTAGCAAGTAATAAAAGTGAGCACAAACGCTATTGCAATGCTTTGAAACAAGGCCTAGGGTTCATACTTTCACTAGTGCAAGTTCTCTCAACAATGATAACATAATTAGATCATATAACAATCCCTCAACATGCAACAAAGAGTCACTCCAAAGTCACTAATAGCGGATAACAAACAAAGATATTATTGTAGGGTACGAAACCACCTCAAAGTTATTCTTTCCAATCAATCCATTGGGCTATTCCTATAAGTGTCACAAATAGCCCTAGAGTTCGTAGTAAAATAACACCTTGAGACACACATCAACCAAAACCCTAATGTCACCTAGATACTCCAATGTCACCTCAAGTATCCACGGGTATGATTATACGATATGCATCACACAATCTCAGATTCATCTATTCAAACCAACACAAAGAACTTCAAAGAGTACCCCAAAGTTTGTACAGGAGAGTCAAGACGAAAACGTGTGCCAACCCCTATGCATAGATTCCCAAGGTCACGGAACCCGCAAGTTGATCACCAAAACATACATCAAGTGGATCAATAGAATACCTCATTGTCACCATGAATATCCCATGCAAGACATACATCAAGTGTTCTCAAATCCTTAAAGACTCAATCTGATAAGATAACTTCAAAGGGAAAACTCAATCCATTACAAGAGAGTAGAGGGGGAGAAACATCATTAGATCCAACTATAATAGCAAAGCTTAAGGTACATCAAGATCGTGCCGAATCAAGAACACGAGAGAGAGAGAGAGAGAGAGAGAGAGAGAGAGAGATCAAACACATAGCTATTGATACATACCCTTAGCCCCAAGGGTGACCTACTCCCTCCTTGTCATGGAGAGCACCGGGATGATGAAGATGGCCACCGGTGATGGACCCCCCCCTCCGGCAGGGTGCCGGAACAAGGTCCGATTGGTTTTTTGTGGTTACATAGGCTTGTGACGGTGGAACTCCCAATCTAGGTTATTTTCCGGGGGTTTCTGTATTTATAGGAATTTTTGGCATCGGTCTCACATCAGGGGGGGTCTCTGAGTCATCCACGAGATAGGGAGGCGCGCCCAGGGGGTAGGGCACGCCCTCCACCCTCATGGATGGATCGGGACTCTTCTGGCCCAACTCTTTTACTCCGGGGGCTTCTTTTGGTCCATAAAGAATCATCAAAAATTGGCACGTCAATTGGACTCTGTTTGGTATTCCTTTTCTGTAAAACTCAAAAACAAGGAAACAAATAGAAATTGGCACTGGGTTCTAGGTTAATAAATCATATAAAATAGCTTATAAGTTCATATAAAACATGTAAGATGGATAATATAATAGCATGGAACAATAAAAAATTATAGATACGTTGGAGACGTATCAAGCTTCCCCAAGCTTAATTCCTGCTCGTCCTCGAGTAGGTAAATGATAAAAATAGAATTTTTGATGTGGAATGCTACCTAATATATTTATCAATGTAATATTCTCTATTGTGGCAAGAATATTCAGATCCATAAGATTCAAAACAAAAGTTTAATATTGACATAAAAACAATAATACTTCAAGCATACTAACAAAGCAATCATGTCTTCTCAAAATAACATGGCCAAAGAAAGCTATCCCTACAAAATCATATAGTCTGGCTATGCTCTATCTTCATCACACAGATATTTAAATCATGCACAACCTCAGTTTTAGCCAAGCAATTGTTTCATACTTTAGTATTCTTAAACTTTTTCAACTTTCACGCAATACATGAGCGTGAGCCATGGACATAGCACTATAGGTGGAATAGAATGGTGGTTGTGGAGAAGACAAAAAGGAGGGAGATAGTCTCACATCAACTAGGCATATCAATGGGCTATGGAGATGCCCATTGTCGGTGTCAAAATCGGCGGATCTCGGGTAGGGGGTCCCGAACTGTGCGTCTAGGCGGATGGTAACAGGAGACAAGGGACACGATGTTTTACCCAGGTTCGGGCCCTCTTGATGGAGGTAAAACCCTACGTCCTGCTTGATTGATATTGATGATGTGGGTATTACAAGAGTAGATCTACCACGAGATCAAGGAGGCTAAACCCTAGAAGCTAGCCTATGGTATGATTGTTGTTCGTCCTATGGACTAAAGCCATCCGGTTTATATAGACACCGGAAAGGGCTAGGGTTACATAGAGTCGGTTACAATGGTAGGAGATCTACATATTCGTATTGCCAAGCTTGCCTTCCACGCCAAGGAAAGTCCCATCCGGACACAGGACGAAGTCTTCAATCTTGTATCTTCATAGTCTTGGAGTCCGGCCGATGATGATAGTTCGGCTATCCGGACACCCCCTAGTCCAGGACTCCCTTAGTAGCCCCCGAACCAGGCTTCAATGACGACGAGTCCAGCACGTATGTTGTCTTCGGCATTTGCAAGGCGGGTTCTCCTCCATGTTCCATGTGTTAGCCGAATAGTGTCCGGTTTCTTCATAAATGTTACGCTCCTTGGCTTCCACGTCCAATAATGGCCCTCTTCCACGTGTTGTATGAATGCGAAAAGCCAGGGTATTTTTATGTTTTACCCCCTAGCTGCGCGAATAAGCCGCCTATAAGAGAGGCATGGATCCAGATCTGAATCACACCATCCTCCTTCCGCAAGTATTCATTGAAGCGCATCTGACAAGAATCCATTGCAACATGGATAGTCGACGCGGCTCCTCTTCTCGCGCTCCCGGTCCTCAGCCAGGAGATTGGAGGAGATGCTCAGTCCCGCATAGCAAGTTAGTGACGCTCCAAGCAGAGGGGTACCTTCCCCCGGCCTTTATGGTTCCGGTTCGAGCCGGACTGGCCACCTACAAGGGTGGGAAGCAGGCGAAGAGCGTCCCCAATCCCTCCAAAGGAGAGCGGGTATGCTTCATCCCCTACTTAATAAGGGGACTCGGATTTCCCATACATCCGTTTCTCTGGGGGCTCCTGGAGTTCTACGGACTCCAACTTCACCACCTCACACCTGCCTCCATTTTGCACATCACGGGCTTTGTAGCTGTTTGCGAGCTGTTCTTGGGCATCGAGCCCCATTTTGCGCTGTGGAAGAGACTTTTTTGCCTCGTACCCCGTTCTCATGAGGGGTCGATATATCAAGTGGGCGGAGCCGAAATATGGCACATCGCCGGGACCGGATATCTATCCGGAACCCCGAAGAAGGCGTCCGAAGACTGGCCTTCGGAGTGGTTCTATATGGAAGACGCCTCACTGCCGGATCCAGTTCGGATCGGCCTCCCGGAGTTTAGCAACGCTCCTCTGAAGAAACGCCTGAGTTGGCGCCCGCGGAGCCCTCAACGGGAAGATGATAGGAGCATCCACTATCTGATGGGCCGGATACGGTTACTGGCCCATTCCGGATTAACCATGATTGGAGTCATGGCCACATGCATTATGCGAGGGGTGCAGCCGCTCCAATATAGGGGCCACCCCATGTGGGATTTCAACAGGGAGAATGACGCCACCCGTCATGGCCGCAAGGGGCTGGGATCGGTCGCCGATCTGGTGAAGATCCTGTCCGGCTTGTACAAGGGGGAGAAGGAGGACTTCCTCCGCACGAGTCCATTGAATGGATTCTCCATGAATAACCCTCGGAGCTGGGTAAGCGGACGTTTATATATCTGATCCGTGCTTTCAAAGATAAGTGTCTTACTTTATGGTTTCGACGCAGGAACTGCGCCGGGATGTGGAGGGCATAGAAAGCCCGACTCCACAACCCGAGGATCCGGGAAGATCCCTTGATCCGGCCGCCGGAGAGGATCCAGACATAACGGTGGAACTGATTGACGGGGTGTTCCACCAGCTCAGCATAGACAATGCTCTAGTCGCCATTACGGCTGACTACCCCGGTTTATACCCGGCTTCCCAGGTGAGTACGACCGAAGTCCTGACACCATTACCTTTTTAATGCTTATTTCTGACCACCGTGTACCAACGGTGCTTCGCAGGAGGTGCCTTTACGGCGGGAAGCCGAGCCCGCGGCGACCGACCAACCAAGGTCAGTGCGGCCCAGCAGGCGGAAGAGGAGTGCGGCGCGAATCGAAACGTCGCCGCAAAGGTATGGCGCACGATTGTCCTTTAAGGGAAAGACTCCTGGGAGGTATATTAATGCTCGTGATTCTTCCAGGAGAAAGAGCGCTCGCCGGACTGAGTCCCGAGAGGTTGCCAACCAAGCCTCCGCCAGCCAAGCTCCAACGCCTGGTCCGGAGAGGGAGGCGAGCGCAAGGTGCGAGCCAGATGCTCCTCCAATGGAGGATGCTGACAGGTTGTCCGCCACCAGGTCTGAGGTGGAGAGCGCCATGAATCACAGGCGCCGTCGGACAGTTCTTCATGACGCGTGTTTCTCCCCAGAGGCGTTGAATGCCTTTAATGCGGGAGACGCGCACCTCCATGCTGCTAAAGATAGTTTAACCAGAGCCACGGAGCAGTGTGTAAGAGACATACGGGTGAGGAATTTTAATAGTTATATATGCCAGTAGCCCCTGAGACTTAAAATAGTTAAACTAACTAATTTAAGGATCATTTGTTATGTAGGATCTAACAGAGAAGAATACCCACTTGTCCCAGGAGCTTCAAGAATGCAAGGCCTAACTTGAGGCCGCACTAGCCGCTGCCGGGGGAGCCACAGAGACCCCCTCTGGTAATTCATATTTTGAAAAGAGAAATAGTTTATGAAGTGCAGCGTGTGTATAATCTGACAATAATATTGCAGAGGGTGCCGTACTAGATCCGGACAAGCAACATCTGCTGCGCCAGCTGAAGGCCGGTGAGAAGGTGCTTATGAGGGTGCAGCAGGAGAGGAACAAACTCCAAGATGCCAACACCCAGCTGGGCGAAGAACTAAAAGATGTTCGGGTCCAGCTGTCTAACTCCGTAAAGGACAATCGGCGGCTTCGTCGCGGCATTTATAGTAAGTGCTTGAGCAAACTCTTTTGAAAAGAAGAGTTCGGCGAGGAAGTCGATTGACAGAAATATGTCTGTAGGTGTGCTCACGGGTCGTCCGGCGGAGGAGATGCCTAGTTCCACGGGAGACCCTCTTCCCGAGCTGCTGCAACTGCACGAACGTGTTCGGCAGACGATGAGCGACGTCGTTCAGGCCTTATGTCCTTCTGTCTCCCTACCCGAGGGTCTTGGAGGGCTTACTGAGAAGCTTCAGGGAGTACGGCGGCGTCTCTGTCTGTGGAAGATATTAGCCTGCCGTCAAGGCGCCAGGGAGGCCTAGGCCATGGTGAAGACGCGGTACCCGAAGGCTGATCCAAACCACATGGCCGAGGTCGGACCTGCGGGGCCCGATGGGAAGGAGATCCCTGTGAGCCTGATGTACGGCCAAGTAGAGTTGGCCGCGAAATATTCCCAACAGGACTGTAAATTAGATAGCCTGTTAGATGGGATTAAAGAGGAGTACAATCAGTCAGTTTGACGATGTAATTTAAAATGACATGTAAAATGCCTTCTAGCCGGATTGTAGATCGTTTGTCTTTGCGGACCTTTTCTCTTCAACCTCGGGACCCAACAGTCCGAGTGTGTCCGAATACCCTTACGGTTATAAAAAAACCGGGGCATGCATGGAGACAAGGCGTAGGGGTCATAAGTGCTTTATCAGACAAGTGCCCAACTAGCTATGTTATATTACATGGTTAGTAAGAAACATCTTCCAGGGAGAATAGTTCTGTTAGGGGTTCTTTTCCCTGGGAGGCATGCCCTAAAGTGCATGACCGGACTGCGAAAAGAGCAGAAAAAGCATCTGGGGGCAGATAAATAAATAAGTAATAAATCATCTTTCAGGTCACCGACCGGATATTCCCTTAAGAACGCTAGCCTTCGGCTTCACCCGGTCTGAGGTACACATCCGGCTGACCCGGCAGTAACAATCGCAGAGGTGCTCCCTTTACCTCCTAGCCGAACAAACGGGAACGTAGGGGTAAGCACAGGAGCCAGGCAACCCGGCTTGGCCAAAACTTAAGTCATATCGATGCATATAATGGTGAGTAAAACGTACATGCGGAAGTATGACACATGTGTTGGGAATGAAGCCCATGTATATAAGCTTCTGTTAAAGAAGCCCCCAGGTATAACGAGTGCGAGTAGCACATCGAGTGAGTGCGAACAAAGCGCAAATCAGCCCTGAAGAGGCTTGTACTGAAAGAGGGAGGAAAAAGGAGGGAAAACAAAGACAGCAAAAAAATATGAAAGGTGGACGGATGAAGGAGATGAACTCTGAGTCCGGTGCTAGGCGTAGAATCTTCGGAGACGGGCTGCGCTCCATGGGTTTGGCTCGAGTCGGTTGTTAGATGCGTTGCGTAGACGGTATGCACCACCGGTAAGGACTCGGTCGATGATGAAGGGACCTTCCGACTTGGGCTTAAGTTTGTCCTTTTTCTTGTCCGGCGGGCATAGAACTAGCTCGCCAACATTGTAAGTTTTGGCCGTACTTCTCTGCTTTGATATCTTCGAGCCTGCTGCTGATAGAATGCGGAACGGGATTTTGCCATGTTGCGCTCCTCCTCTAAGGCGTCCAAACTGTCCTGCCGATCCAACTCGGCTTCTCTTTCTTCGTACATGTGCACGTGAGGTGAGTCATGAATTATATCGCAGGGCAAAACTGCCTCGGCGCCGTATACCATAAAAATGGTGTGAATCCGGTAGTGCGGTTTGGCGTGGTCCGCAGCCCCCAGAGTACGGAGTCGAGCTCCTCTACCCAATGCGTGTTAGATTCCATGAGGGACCACACTAATCTGGGTTTAATGCCGCTCAGGATTAGACCATTTGCTCGTTCCACTTGACCGTTAGTTTGAGGGTGGTAGACTAAAGCGTAGTCGAGCTTGATGCCCATGTTTTTGCACCAGAGTTTAACCTCGTCGTCCGTGAAATTCGTGCCGTAATCAGTGATGATGCTGTGGGGGACGCCAAAACGGTGTACTACCCCGGATATGAAGTCTATCACAGGTCCGGATTCTGCCGTTTTAACCGGCTTGGCCTCTATCCATTTGGTGAATTTGTCCACCATGACCAATAAGTATTTGTGCTTGTGGTTCCCCCTTTAAGGGGTCCAACCATGTCAAGCCCCCAGACCGTGAACAGCCAAGTGATGGGTATAGTTTTGAGGGTGGTGGGTGGCATGTGGCTTTGATTAGCAAAGAGCTGGCAACCAACGCATCATTGGACTAAGTCCTGAGCATCTGCCCGGGCTGTCGGCCAATAAAATCTTGTATGGAAGGCCTTGCCTACAAGGGCCCGGGCTGCAGCGTGGTGCCCGCCGAGTCCGGCATGAATTTCAGCCAGGAGATTTCGCCCTTCCTCTTCGGAGATACACCTTTGAAGGACTCCGGTTGTGCTTTTCTTATAAAGTTCTCCCTCATGGACCTTGTAGGCTTTAGATTGCCGAACTATGCAGCGAGCCTAATTTTGGTCTTCGGGAAGTTCCTAATTGATTAAGTCGGCTAGGAATGGTTCCGTCCACGGGGCAATTACTGCAATTATTTCATGGGCTGAAGGTGTTATTTCATTGGCTGAGCCACCGATTGTGTCAGAATGTTCTGTGTTGGGTGGTGCAGTTGGTTCCGGGTTGTTATTTCCGGACTCCTCTTCCCATAATACAGATGGCTTAAAGAGCCGTTCCAGGAAGATGTTTGGAGGGACGGCGTCGTGTTTTGCGACGATGCGTGCCAACACGTCTGCTGCCTGGTTATTATCCCCAAGCCAGCCAACATGGTGGAATTCGAGTCCTTCGAACCGGGCTGACATTTTTAGGACGGCGTTACGGTAGGCTGCCATTTTCGGATCCTTGGCGTCAAAGTCTCCATTTACTTGGGATATTGCGAGGTTTGAATCCCCGCGCACCTCTAGGCGTTGAATACCCATGGAGATTGCCATCCGGAGGCCATGTAAAAGGGCCTCGTATTCGGCTGCATTGTTGGAGTCCGTGTACATTATTTGAACTACGTATTGGACTGTGTCTCCGGTTGGGGACGTCAAGACAACGCCAGCCCCCAAGCCAGCCAACATTTTGGAGCCGTCGAAATGCATGATCCAATTGGAGTATGCGCCGTACTCTTTAGGGAGTTCGGCTTCGGTCCATTCGGCGATGAAGTCAGCCAAAACTTGCGACTTTATAGCTCGCCGTGGTTTGTAGGTTATGTCAAATGGTAAGAGCTCAATGGCCCATTTTGCAATCATGCCCGTCGCGTCGCGATTATTTATAATATCGTTGAGAGGTACTTCGGAGGTCACCGTTATGGAACACTCTTGAAAGTAGTGTCGCAGCTTTCGAGATGCCATGAACACCGCGTACGCTATCTTTTGATAATGTGAGTACCGGGACTTGCATGGAGTTAAGACAGTGGATACGTAGAACACTGGTTTTTGAAGAGGGAATTTTTTCCCTTCTGTTTCTCGTTCGACGATGAGTACGGCGCTGACAACTTGATGTGTTGCCGCGATATATAATAACATAGGTTCGCCCAAGTTGGGCGCGGCCAGGACTAGATTTGTTGCCAATATGGCCTTAATTTCTTCGAGTCCGGCCGTGGCAGCATCCGTCCATTCAAAGTGTTCGGTGCGCCAGAGGAGGCGATAGAGGGGCAGCGCCTTTTCTCCCAAATGGGAGATGAAGCGGCTTAGAGCCGCCACGCATCCCGTCAATTTTTGTATTTGTTTGAGGTCTTTTGGGATATCCAATTGTGACAGAGCCCGGATCTTGGCTGGGTTTGCTTCAATTCCTCTACCGGATACAATGAAGCCCAAGAGCTTTCCGGCTGGTACACCGAAAATTAATTTTTCTGGGTTGAGCTTAATGTCGTATGCTCGGAGGTTGTCGAATGTAAGCCTCAGATCGTCTATTAGAGTTTCGACATGTTTGGTCTTAACGACCACATCGTCTACGTACGCCTCCACTATTTTGCCTATCTGGGTGGCCAGACATGTCTGAATCATGCGCTGATATGTTGCGCCGGCGTTTTTGTGTCCGAAGGGCATTGTGTTGAAGCAGAATGGTCCGTACGGAGTAATGAATGCCGTTGTGGCCTGGTCTTTTTCTGCCATCTTGATTTGATGGTATCCGGAGTATGCGTCGAGGAAGCACAATGAATCGTGCCCTGCGGTGGCATCGATGATTTGGTCGATGCGAGGGAGAGGGAAAGGGTCCTTTGGACAGGCCTTGTTAAGGTCTTTGAAATCGACACAAAGGCGCCAGGATTTGTCCTTTTTTGGTACCATTAATAGGTTGGCTAGCCAGTCCGGATGTTTTATATCTCTGATGAATCTGGCTTCTAAGAGTTTGGCTAGCTCCTCTCCCATTGCCTGTCTTTTGGGTTCGGAAAATCGCTGAAGAGCCTGTTTGACTGGCTTGAATCCTTTTAGGATATTTAGGTTGTGTTCTGCCAGCCCGTGTGGGATTCCTGGCATGTCTGAAGGGTGCCAGGCAAAAATGTCCCAATTTTCCCGAAGGAATTCTCGTAGTGCGGCTTCTACATCAGGATGTAATTGTGCCCCAATGGAGGCCGTCTTTGTAGGGTCCGTTGGATGGACCTGGAATTTGACTATTTCGTCTGCTGGTTTAAAAGAGGTGGACTTAGACCTCTTATCGAGTATCACATCGTCCCTATCCACCATGGAGCGCAGCGTAGTGAGTTCCTCTGCCGCTAGGGCTTCGGATAATGCCTCTAGGGCCAGTGCGGCTGTCTTATTTTCAGCGCGGAGTGCTATATCTGGATCACTGACAAGAGTGATTATTCCATTGGGCCCGGGCATTTTGAGCTTCATGTACCCGTAATGGGGTATAGCTTGGAAGATTGTGAATGCCTCTCGCCCTAACAAGGCGTGATATCCGCTGCCGAATGGGGCCACTTGGAACGTGACCTCTTCGGACCTGTAATTGTCCGGCGAGCCGAACACTACGTCTAGTGTGATTTTTCCTGTGCAGCGTACTTCACGACTAGGGATTATTCCTCTGAAGGTTGTGCTGCTTCGCTCAATGCGGCTCCAGTCAATTTCCATTTTTTGGAGGGTTTCCTCATAGATGAGGTTTAATCTGCTGCCGCCATCCATGAGTACCTTGGTAAGACAAAAGTCGTCCACTATCGGACTGAGGACCAATGCGGCTGGTGCTCGAGCTGTTCGGAATTTAAGTTCGTCCCTGGCATTGAAGGTGATAGCCGTGTCGCTCCATGGATTTGTTGTTGCTACTTGGTAGACTTCAGTGAGGCTGCGGATTGTTTGTTTCCGCATGTTATTTGATGCAAAAGTCTCGAAGACTGTTAATACCGTACTGGTACTGTTGGGCTGGTTGCCCGGGGCTAGAAAGCCTTCGCCACTTTTGGCCACCTGCCGTAATATCCAACATGCTCGAAGGCTATGTGTTGGAGTGGCGCCCTCCGTAATGTGGATTTTACAGGGTCCATTGAGACATCCCTCCAGTACGGTTCCGTGCCTTTTAGGGGTTTTTTGCTTTTTGGTTTTTAACCCAGGTGCTTGAGTATGACGCACCCTTTTATTTCGAACTAGGGTTGTATTCAGGGCCGGATTGTCCCAAAACCTGGTTTCGGTTTTCCAGGCACTCTCCATCGCACAGTATTTTTGTACTATGGTCGCCAGATCGGCGAAGCGTGTAACTTCGCAACAACTTATGGCGTTCATGATTCCCTTGTCCGTGCAATTGTTGCAGAAAATTGAGATTGCGCTTTCCTCACGGCAGTCTTTTATCATGTCCATGACCAGGAGGAATCTGGCTCAGTAGTGATGTATTGTTTCATCGGGCTCTTGCCGTATTTGAGATAGATCGCTTATGTTTGGGTGGGCGAGCGGAATTAAATTCAGAACCCCGCCCGATCTGAGGCTCAAAGGCCGAGAAGTTTCCGGATTTGGAAGCTTGGATTGCTGGATGTTATCCAACAAATCTGGTCCGATGCCTGACTTTAGGTTCAGTACTTGATTGACATCCGTCCCTCCGTGGGAATCCGGCATGAAGGGATCGGGAATCCAGACATAACTGGTCTTTAACATAGAGGAAGAGTCGCCGCGTTGTTCCTCTACCACGACAAGGTGGTAGGTAGCCTGGGGAGAGTTAATTTCTCTCAGATCGGTTTTAAGCCCAATCTGATCGTAGTCCGTGGCGACTCCCAGGGCGGCGATGCGATCCAAGAGCTCATTTACGGAGGAGAGCTCCATCGGATCTAGCTGCTCGGTGAATTCCGAGTTGACGTGAAGATCGCTTTTGATGACTCGAGAGGTCATTGTCGGAGCGGCGGCCGAACAGGCGGTCATAAGAAAACCACCTAGCCAGATAGTTTGGCCGGGGGCCAAAGCTCCCTTGACGACGGTGCCGTCTTTAAAGACGGGAAAAGGCATCCCTCCTGATTGCGACGGCACAGAGGAACTCTCAATGAAAGCACCAATGTCAGTGTCAAAACCGGCGGATCTCGGGTAGGGGGTCCCGAACTGTGCGTCTAGGAGGATGGTAACAGGAGACAAGGGACACGATGTTTTACCCAGGTTCGGGCCCTCCTGATGGAGGTAAAACCCTACGTCCTGCTTGATTGATATTGATGATGTGGGTATTACAAGAGTAGATCTACCACGAGATCAAGGAGGCTAAACCCTAGAAGCTAGCCTATGGTATGATTGTTGTTCGTCCTACGGACTAAAGCCATCCGGTTTATATAGACACCGGAGAGGGCTAGGGTTACATAGAGTTTGTTACCATGGTAGGAGATCTACATATTCGTATCGCCAAGCTTGCCTTCCATGCCAAAGAAAGTCCCATCCGGACACGGGACGAAGTCTTCAATCTTGTATCTTCATAGTCTTGGAGTCCGGCCGATGATGATAGTTCGGCTATCTGGACACCCCCTAGTCCAGGACTCCCTCACCCATCAATAGATATCAATGTGAGTGAGTAGGGATTGCCATGCAACGCATGCACTAGAGCTATAAGTGTATGAAAGCTCAAAAAAACTAAGTGGGTGTGCATCCAACTTGCTTGCTCATGAAGACCTAGGGCACTCAGAGGAAGCCCATAATTGGAGTATACAAGCCGAGTTCTATAATGAAAATTCCCACTAGTATATGAAAGTGACAACATAAGAGACTCTCTATCATGAAGATCATGGTGCTACTTTGAAGCACAAGTGTGGTAAAAGGATAGCAGCATTGTCCCTTCTCTCTTTTTCTCTCTTTTTTGGGCCTTCTCTTTTTTGCCTCTTTTTTTTCGCTCGGAGTCTCATCCCGACTTGTGGGGGAATCATAGTCTCCATCATCCTTTCCTCACTGGGACAATGCTCTAATAATGATGATTCTCACACTTTTATTTACTTACAACTCATGGATTACAACTCGATACTTAGAACAATATATGACTTTATATGAATGCCTCCGGCGGAGTATCGGGATGTGCAATGAATCAAGAGTGACATGTATGAAAGAATTATGAAAGGTGGCTTTGCCACAAATATGATGTCAACTACATGATCATGCAAAGCAATATGACAATGATGGAGCGTGTCATAATAAACGGAAAGGTGGAAAGTTGCATCGTAATATATCTCGGAATGGCTATGGAAATGCCATAATATGTAGGTATGGTGGTTGTTTTGAGGAAGGTAATGGTGGGTGTATGGTACCGGTGAAAGTTGCGCGGTACAAGAGAGGCTAGCAATGGTGGAAGGATGAGAGTGCATATAATCCATGGACTCAACATCAGTCATAAAGAACTCACATACTTATTGAAAAATCTACAAGTCATCAAAACAAAGTACTACACGCATGCCCCTAGGGGAAGGGTTGGTAGGAGTTCACCATCACGCGATCCCGACCTCCACACATAAGGAAGGCAATCAATAAATAAATCATGCTTCAACTTCATCACATAACGGTTCACCATACGTGCATGCTACGGGAATCACAAACTTTAACACAAGTATCTCTCAAATTCACAACTACTCTACTAGCATGACTCTAATATCACCATCTTCATATCTCAAAACAATCATAAAGAATCAAACTTCTCATAGTATTCAACGCACTTTATATGAAAGTTTTTATTATGTCCCTCTTGGATGCCTATCATATTAGGACTAAATTTATAACCCAAGCAAATTACCATGGTGTTCTAAAGACTCTCAAAATAACATAAGTGAAGCATGAGAGTTCATCTATTTCTTCAAAATAAACCACCGTCGTTCTCACAAATATATAAGTGAAGTACTAGAGCAAATGACAAACTACTCTGAAAGATAGAAGTGAAGATCAATGAGTAGTCGAATAATTGTGCAACTATGTGAAGACTCTCTAACATTTAAGAATTTTAGATCTTGGGATATTATTAAAACAGCAAGCAAAACAAAATAAAATAAATTGACGCTCCAAGCAAAACACATATCATGTGGTGAATAAAAATATAGCTCCAAGTAAAGTTACCGATGAAGGAAGACGAAAGAGGGGATGCCATCCGGGGCATCCCCAAGCTTAGGCTCTTGGTTGTCCTTGAATATTACCTTGCGGTGCCGTGGGCATCCCCAAGATTAGGCTCTTGCCACTCCTTGTTCCATAGTCCATCGAATCTTTACCCAAAACTTGAAAACTTCACAACACAAAACTCAACAAAAAAAACTCGTAAGCTCCGTTAGTATAAGAAAATAAATCACCACTTTTGGTACTATTGTGAACTCATTATAAATTCATATTGGTGTAATATCTACTGTATTCCAACTTCCCTATGGTTCATACACTCCGATACTACTCATAGATTCATCAAAATAAGCAAACAACACATAGAAAATAGAATCTGTCAAAAACATAACAGTCTGTAGTAATCTGTAACTCTCAAATACTTATGTAACTCCAAAAATTCTGAAATAAATTGTTGGACGTGAGGAATTTGTATATTAATCTTCTTCAAAAAGAATCAACTCAAAATCACTCCTCTATAAAAAATTATAATTATTCTTGTGAGCCCAAAGTTTCTTTTTTTACAGCAAGATCACATTAACTTTCTCCCAAGTCTTTCCAAAGGTTCTACTTGGCACTTTATTGAAACAAAAGCTATAAAACATGATTTCTACAGTAGCTTAATCGTGTGGACACACAGAAACAGTAGGGGTAAATGTTGGGTTGTCTCCCAACAAGCGCTTTTCTTTAATGCCTTTTTAGCTAGGCATGATGATTTCAACGATGCTCACATAAAAGATAAGAATTGAAACACAAATAGAGCATCATGAAGAATATGACTAGCACATTTAAGTCTAACCCACTTCCTATGCATACGGATTTTATGAGCAAACGCCTTATGGAAACAATAATCAACTAGCATAGGAAAACAAAACAAGCATAGCTTCAAGATTTTCAACACATAGAGAGGAAGCTTGATATTATTGCAATTCCTACAAGTATATATTCGTCCCTCATAATAATTTTCAGTAGCATCATGAATGAATTCAACAATATAACCATCACATAAATCATTCTTTTCATGATCCCCAAGCATAGAATTTTTATTACTCTCCACATAAGCAAAATTCTTCTCATGAATAGTAGTGGGAGCAAACTCAACAAAATAACTATCATGTGAGACATAACCCAATTGAAAATTAAAATCATGATGACAAGCTTCATGGTTATTATTATTCTTTATAGCATACATGTCATCACAATAATCATCATACATAGCAACTTTGTTCTCATAATCAATTGGAACCTCTTCCAAAATAGTGGATTCATCACTAAATAAAGTCATGACCTCTCCAAATCCACTTTCATAATTATCACAATAGGATTCAACATCCTCCAAAATAGTGGGATCAATAATATAAGTTGACACTCTTCCAAACCCACTTTCATCACTATAATCATTATAAATAGGAGGCATGCTTTCATCATAATAAATATTTTCATCAAAAACTTGGGGGACTAAAAATATCATCTTCATCAAACATAGCATCCCCAAGCTTGTGGCTTTGCATATCATTAGTATCATGGATATTCAAGGAATTCATACTAACAACATTGCAACCATGCTCATCATACAAAGATTTTATGCCATACATTTTAATGCATTCTTCTTCTAACACTTTGGCACAATTTTCCTTTTCATAATTTTCACGAAAGATATTAAAAAGATGAAGCATATGAGGCAACCTCAATTCCATTTTTTTGTAATTTTTCTTTTATAGACTAAACTAGTGATAGAACAAGAAACTAAAAGATTCGATTGCAAGATCTAAAGATGTACCTTCAAGCACTAACCTCCCCGGAAACGGCGCCAGAAAAGAGCTTGATGTCTACTACACAACCTTCTTCTTTTAGACGTTGTTGGGCCTCCAAGTGCAGAGGTTTGTAGGACAGTAGCAAATTTACCTCAATGACCTAAGGTTTATCAATCCATGGGAGGCGTATGATGAAGATGGTCTCTCTCAAAGAACCCTGCAACCAAATAACAAGGAGTCTCTTGTGTCCCCAACACACCCAATACAATGGTAAATTGTATAGGTGCACTAGTTTGGCGAAGATATAGGGGGGTCTCCGAGTCATCCACGAGATAGGGGGGCGCGCCCTCCACCCTTGTGGATGGCTCGGGACTCTTCTGGCCCAACTCTTTTACTCTGGGGGCTTCTTTTGGTCCATAAAAAATCATCAAAAATTGGCACGTCAATTGGAATTCGCTTGGTATTCCTTTTCTGTAAACCTCAAAAACAAGGAAAAAACAGAAACTGGCACTATGCTCTAGGTTAATAGGTTAGTCCCAAAAATCGTACAAAATAGCATATAAAACATCTAAGATGGATAATATAATAGCATGGAACAATCAAAAATTATAGATACGCTGGAGACGTGTCACTTGCCACCGGGCGCGAGACGAGCACAATCCTGCAGCACCGGGCGCGAGGCGAGCGCTGGACCGCAGCTGGAAGAGGGCCAACCCTTCGACGAAAGGAGCGCCCGAACGACGAGGAGAGGGATCAAAGGCCAACACAAGCAGCCTGAGGACGAGTCGATGCCGGAACATCCGAGTCGCTGTCGCAACCCGCCTGCCAAGCTGTCGTGGAGCCACCCATAGCCGGAGCACCAGCCACGCCGGGCCACTACCCAACCCGCGCCGCCTGACAAGCTCCAAGCGTTGGAGCCACCGGACACGCACCCGCGCGACCAGCCGTCGTTGCAAGCACCAGCTGCCACGAGGCCACCACCACGCCGCGCCTGCACCAGATCCGTGACACAGACCCGTCACCATCCACCAACGAACCGACACTGGGAGGGAGTAGCGTCAGACCCACCACTGGCAGAACCACCTACACCACGTGGAGGCCACTAGCCCGGGGAGACCAGCAGCCCCAACCAGCACCACGCCAGTCAGGGCACACCACAGACCCTTGGGGATGGCCATACTTGCAGATTCTAGTTGGATCATTGGCTCGACGGCATGTCCATTGCGGAGATCGCCCCGCTGATTGTCGAGAAGGTGCCTCGGCGTCGGTGCAAGCTCGCCTCTGCGTGCGAAGCCTATCCGTCCGCTCTTGGGTGCGAGACGTTACCGGTTCTCCGCGAATGAGCCACCCCACTTGGAGTTATCGAACTCTAGGCGCGCAAAAAAACATGTAAGTGTCGGTCGGACCCCAAGTACGACCGTCGCACAAGGGCGAGAGCTCCTATTTGCCGCCCGCGGGCGGCTAATTGTCGAGCCTCCGCTGAAGGCAGTCGCGAATGGGCCTGCCCACTTGGAGCTACCGAACACCAGACGCGCAAAAAAACCCTGCAAACTGCTACGCGAGCGAGGGTCTGCCGACCTCCCTCTCATCAACGAGTGTAACTGACCGATTGAACTGGCGAGTTCAAGTAATATATGAGCAGTGCTATAGTTTAAGCCTCGAGCTTCATTTGAAAAGGAATCGAAAAATACACATTGAACGTTTTGTAATAGTGCATGATGAATTTTTATATTTAAACGATGATTTATTTTAAATATGATAATATACGCTGAATTTTTTTTTGAAGATGCACTGAACAGCTTGTAATATACATTGAATTTTTTTTGAATGCACATTGAACATTTGTGTAATACACACTGAACAAATTTAAAAAATATGGTCAAAATTTAAATATCGCAGAATAGTTTCTAATATACAATAAGCATTTTCATAATTTATGATGAACTTTTTGTAATATAAATATACGATGAGCATTTTGGTAACATGCAATGAACTTTGTATAATATAGGAAAGAAGAAACAATAAAAGAAATAAAGAAATAATAAAAAATAAAATAAAAGAACAGAAAGAGAAACATAAATAGAAAAAATAAAAGAAAAAAGGAACCGGAAAAGAAAAACCGAAAACAAAAACGACCAAAGAACGAACGAAAAAAATGAATCAGCCACGCTAAGCACGCGCAGCCATGAAATGGGCTGGCCCATTTGCGCGCTGCGGGTTCCTCGAACATTTGCCTCCGGCGGGCGGCAAATAGAAATTGCAGATCCTATTTGACGTCCGCAAGCATCAAAACGATGAGGAGAGCAATGAACAAAAGAGTGCTCGTTTCAGAGCTCCACAAGGATCACCGGGGGTGGGTTGAGAGCACGTCACTTGGTGCGCTCTCAGCCATCACCATGTTTCACGCTCTAGACTCTCCCTTCAATTTTAGTTTTCATTTTTTTCGCACGCGTTTTCGGCTTTATAGATGTTTTTTTCGGTTTCTTGCCTTTTCATTTTTTTCACCGGACTCTCTTAACTTTTGGACAAAAAAATTTTACGTGAAAAATCACTTTTTTTTTCTTTCACGACAGCACATTTTTGCTTTTGTGAGAGGCACAGTCGTGCCTCTTGTAGACGAAATAAGACGTGTTTTTATTTTTTATTCTTCCACGAGAGGCACATATCTACTTCTGCGAGAGACACGGTTTTGCTTTCATGAGAGGCATGATCACGCCTCTCAGAAATGGAAAAAACATGTTTCTTTTCTTCCACGAGAGACACAGATTTGCATCCCCGAGAGCCATGGACATGCCTCTCGAAAACGGAAAAAAATACCTTTTCCTAGAGGCATGGGTTTGCTTCTCGAGGAGGCACGGTTTTGCTTCTGCGAGAGGCACAGTCGTGCCTCTTTTTAGAAAGGGAAAAAAGTGCTCCGGTTTGGTTTTTCTTGAAAAAAAAGTTTGTTAAAACCTATTAACATGGGATCTAATTTTGAATATCTCGACACGAGGAATCCAATTGTGAAAACGGTTCGAGATTTGAATGCATGATTTAAGAGATAAAATATTTTGAATAAACATATCTATGAAAAAAAAGGGAAACTCCAAGTTGCGCTGTTGCAACATGCAGAAGTGTGACTGGAGATGCGAAGAGTGCTTCTTAATTAGTAATTTCGAAGACGAGCCTTCATTGAAGCTCGGGCCCGAATGCTCTAGTTTGGGCCAGCCCACGGTCGCTCGGCGTCTTCTTATCCTTTTCTGTTTCTCTTTCTATTTCCTTTATTTTCTATTCTTTTATTTCCTTTGTTCTTTTTTCGTGTGTATTACACAAAGTGCATTTTTGTTTACATACAAAATATTCATTGTTTATTTAAGGATGTTCACTCTATATTAATAAAATGTTCAACATTTTATATAAAAATGTTCAATGTGCAATTAAAATATTCAGCGTATATCACAAAATGATCAATGTGTATTTAAAATTTGTTTAGAATATATCAGAAAAATGTTCAATGTGTATTTAAAAATTGTTCAGCATATATTACAAAAAGGTTCATTGTATATTTTAAAATTGTTCAGTGTATATTAAAAATTGTTAACTTCTTTCCAATTTTTGTCCACCTTTTCAAAAATTGTTCGTATTTTAAAAATTTTGTTCAAATTTTGAAATTTGTTCACATTTTCAAACATTATTCGATTTTTCTTTAAAACTTGTTCACATTTTTTCCAAGAAATGTTGTAAGTTTTCAAAACAGAAATGAATCTGCCACAGTAGCTATTACTTAAAAGTTAGCTCCGTTAGCCAGCTACATTTGCTAGCTCGATTGGTTGCCATCATTGCACGCGGGCGTCCAATTGGAGCTCTCGCACATGAGGCGCAGGGGCCCGATTATCAAAAAAGAAATGAGGCGCATGGGTCCAGTACGGCATATTAGATTCTGAAGAAAAAAATGAGGTGCGACCAAGAGGAAATCAACGGTCGAAAACATACAAAACTTCAAAAAAGGATGCCAAGAATGCTAGTGGTCTGAGATGGTTGGAAGGTGGTCTGAGAGTGGAAGTGGATAGTGAATGGTACACCCTCTACTAAAATGGCACCTAACCACCTTAGGGGGACACCCGGACATACCAAGTGTGGATGGGAACACCTGGTGTGGCAGCCATGGGCGCCCCTAAAGTTCAAGTTCTTCGTTTGGCTAGTGATGTGTGATCGTTGCTAGACATCTAATAGTTTGGCCAAGCGAGGCTTGCCACACCAGGCAGTCTGTCCCCGGTGTTGTGCTACCAGTCAGATGAGACAATTGGACACCTATGGGTTCATACCCTCCAGTGGAATGGGTTCCAGTGCCTCACCCCTTTTGCGTACGCTGACATTCTCGAATGGTGGTCTACCTTGTTGCATGTGGTGCATCCGAAGCTGAGAAAAGGTCTCAACTCGATGATCATCTATATGATGTGGTGTATCTGGCTCGAACAGAGTCGTAGGGTGTTCGGGAACGTGTCTCTCTTGGCGGCGCGGTGGTCGGCAGAATATGCGATCATTGCCGCGAGTGGTGGACGTTGGGTAACGATACTTTTAAGAAGTAATTCCCTAGTCATTAACCTTGGTAGATGGGGTCTAGAGGCAGCCTACATGCACCATCTGACCCAACCTTGTAACTGTAAATGTTCTGTTCCTCTCTATCTTAGTATATAGCCACGCAGATCTCCCGCGTGTTATCGGAAAGAAATTGTGGGTAAGACCTTTCTCAAGATACCTTGTCAAGTCTTCTTTTAAAAAACAAACACTTCATGGCATCTTAGCTACATATGCCTAGACGTGTCATATCTTCTGAAAGAAACTAGAAAAACAATCCATGGAATATTAGCATGCTTACATGTGTGTCATATCTTCCATTACAAACTAAAAGACAAGGTAGAAATCTATGGTATCTTAGGTATGGATTCAAAACAAATAGGGATACCTTGTCTACTAGACTCAATATGAGCTTTTGATGTTTGACTACATGCAAAAACCTTTATTAACTCTATGGTTACACCAAACTGACAAGGCGCTAAACAATGGTAACATGTAGCCCAAGCAATCAATCATACTATAGCACGCTATTTCCCTTTTTTTCTATAATGTTAGAAGGGTCTATTACACCTTGCAGAAAGTAGATTAGCACTTGGCACACTATGGTTTGCATGTGCTTTCACCTTGCACAAGGTCCTGCAAAAAACATGTAACCCAAAAATTGAAAAGAAATCATACTTGTGTTAGTATAATGAAATATACACATATAAATTTTTGGGTTAAAAATGGGATCACTCTAGTATTAAAGTCGCACATTTCTGAAGAAGCAGGATGAATTTGTTTTGAATGGGTGGCATCTAAAGAGACCCAATGGAAAGTGAAACTGATTCCTATTGAACTCTTCAGCTCCATCCTTTGGAAGAAGGATGAAAGGACAATATGGAACTGATTTCTATTGAATTAGAGTTCCAAAGGCTCTACTTGGCTCCATGAATTTACATTGGAGGCAAAAGGGCAGAGTAGTACCAAAGAGTAGTGCGACCCAGGATATTTTTATACTCCCTCCGTCCGAAAATACTTGTCAGAGAACTGCATAAAAATAAATGTATGTAGAACTAAAATATATCTAGATACATCCATTCCTCCGACGAGTATTTCCGGACAGAGGGAGTACTTAGTAGACATAATTGGAGGTCCCATTTCCCTAAATGGGCGAAATCTTAGCTGATGATGGGCTGGGCGTACCAACAAGTGCAGAATGGGGTGGCTAGTTGCATAAAGGTTATTGACTTCTGATGAAAGCACACACGGAAAAGCAGTGGGCTAACGCTTGCGCAATACGAATGTTGCCAAGATCCTGCTTTTATTAGATTGCAGATGATACGATGGGTACATTTGCTTGAAAAAGGACGGTAGAATTAAAAGAGAAGCACCCCATCCACAAGATCTGTTAAAAGTGGCCAAGGTGATCTAGACTCCTGAACAAAGAATGCAACGCTAGGGCAAGAAGCTCTTCTGGGCGGAAATTAAAACGGACTTCAGCTTATTCTGATCTAACAAGCTTTTTTTTTACTTGGCAGGAGTAGAGAGATATTTTACCACGTGGAGCGTTTCTTCTGATTCAGAACTGATGTCAGCTATGTGATCATCCATAGACCCTGTAACTATGAGTACCAATGATCGTTCAGAGGTGCGCGAATAAAAAACACTCAGAGTCTTTTCAGAAATTTTCTAATGTTATTCATTATATGTTGGTGATGTATTTTTTTAAACGCGTCCCTTAGGGCCTGAGTCATTAAAAAAGTAGAATAAAGTTGCCCGGCTAATTTACGTAAACCCAGGCGAAAACCGTTACAACACGCCTTCAAGAAAGGGCACTCGGCCGACCTGGCACCAACAAGACCACACACACCGTCAAGAAGAGGACACAGTTGAGGCTGCATGCATTGTCATCGTCATCACCTCTCCTGGAGCAGGCGACTCCGACTTCCCCGCTGACGACCCGTCAAAACCCCTTCGAACGAACGACACACGACGACCTTGACAGCGAAAGCCAAACAATCGACCGAAGACGTCGAGGACCGGCAACTCCGGTTTTGGCGATGCACTTCACGGGAGAAAGTTTAACGCCTCGCACAGACCTAACCCAGCGCAACCTCCAGAGAACATGATCCGCTGAAACCACCCTCATGGAGTCATCGTTGCCGCACGGGCCCCGCCCCACGCAGCTCCGACTTCTCTGTCATAGTGAGAAACTAGTAGGCACTCTCGTCGGCGAACCGGATCATCGACATTGGAAGGACAAGCTGCGACCCAGCTCCGCACGCCATCATCGTCGTCGCCACACAAGTCACAACGCCAACCACTCGCATCACCGGTTGGGCATCTGCCAACCGTCATGCCGTGCACGTCCGCCCCAAGGGAAGCGCGGGGTAGGATCACCGGTCTTCAAAGCAATGCTCCAAAGAGGGGAACGATGTTGGGACGATGTCGTTGCCCAACCCAGTAGGGTCTAGACTTCCGTCTGAAGAACAAGATCCAAGGATAAAGCCGGTCGAAGAAATCCACGGCGATGCCTACAAGAAGGGGAACGACGCCTGAGGCGCCGCCACCGCCGGCCAGCCAAAGTCAGGTAAAGCTTGCACTCGGAGCAGACTTGACCAACACCCTCAGGCAGCCGACCAAAGCCGGCCCACACCTCCGCTGGCCCGCACACCTCCGCGCAGCAACCGCGTCATCGCCACATAGGGACCACCACTCAGCACACCCGCCTCCCTGCCACCAGCCATGGTCACCAGGATGACCGAGAGCGCATCACCACTACAAAGGCCGTGTGTGATACGTCTCCAACGTATCTATAATTTTTTATTGTTCCATGCTATTATATTACCCGTTTTGGATGTTTATGGGCTTTACTTTACACATTTATATCATTTTTGGGACTAACCTACTAACCGGAGGCCCAGCCCGTATTGCTGTTTTTTTGCCTATTTCAGTGTTTCGAAGAAAAGGAATATCAAACGGAGTCCAAACGGAATGAAACCTTCGGGAGCGTGATTTTGAAACGAACGTGATCCAGAGGACTTAGAGTGCAAGTCAAGAACCAGTCGAGGCGGCCACGAGGGTGGACGGCGCGCCCACCCCTACTGGGCGCGCCCCCTATCTCGTGGGCCCCTCGGGCATCCACTGACCTACTTCTTCCTCCTATATATGCCCACGTACCCCGAGAACATCAAGGGAGCCAACGAAAAACTATTTCCACCACTGTAACCTTCTGTATCCGCGAGATCCCATCTTGGAGCCTTCGTCGGCGCTCCGCCGGAGGGGGAATCGACCATGGAGGGCTTCTACATCAACACCATAGCCCCTCGAATGAGTTGTGAGTAGTTTACCACAGACCTTCGGGTCCATAGTTATTATCTAGATGGCTTCTTCTCTCTGTTTGGATCTCAATACCATGTTCTCCTCAATCTTCTTGGAGATCTATTCGATGTAACTCTTTTTGCGGTGTGTTTGTCGAGATACGATGAATTGTGGGTTTATGATCAAGTTTATCTATGGGAAATATTTGAATCTCCTCTGAATTCTTTTATTTGTGATTAAGTTATCTTCGCAAGTCTCTTCGAATTATCAGTTTGGTTTGGCCTACTAGATTGATCTCTCTTGCAATGGGAGAAGTGCTTAGCTTTGGGTTCAATCTTGCGGTGTCCTTTCCCGGTGACAGCAGGGGCAGCAAGGCACGTATTGTATTGTTGCCATCGAGGATAAAAAGATGGGGTTTATATCATATTGCATGAGTTTATCCCTCTACATCATCTCATCTTTCTTAATGCGTTACTCTATTCTATATGAACTTAATACTCTAGATGCATGCTGGATAGCGGTTGATGTGTGGAGTAATAGTAGTAGATGCAGGCAGGAGTTGGTCTACTTGTCACGGACGTGATGCCTATATACATGATCATGCCTAGATAATTTCATAATTATTCGCTTTTCTATCAATTGCTCGACAGTAATTTGTTCACCCACCATAATACTTATGCTATCTTGAGAGAAGCCACTAGTGAAACCTATGCCCCCCGGGTCTATCTTTTATCATATAAGCTTTCAATCTACTTTTATTTGCATCTTTACTTTTCCAATCTATATTATAAAATACCAAAAATATATTTATCTTATCATACTATCTCTATCAGATCTCACTTTCGCAAGTGGCCGTGAAGGGATTGCCAATCCCTTTATTGTGTTAGTTGCGAGTTCTTTGTTTGTTTGTGTAGGTGCGTGGGACTTTTGAGGAGCCTCCTACTGGATTGATACCTTGGTTCTCAAAAACTGAGGGAAATACTTATGCTACTATTGCTGCATCACCCTTTCCTCTTCAAGGAAAACCAACGCAAGCTCAAGACGAAGCAAGAAGGATTTCTGGCGCCGTTGCCGGGGAGGTCTTCACTCAAGTCAAGACATACCAAGTACCCAGCACAAACTCATCTCCCTCGCATTTACAATATTTGCCATTTGCCTCTCGTTTTCCTCTCCCCCACTTCACCCTTGCCGTTTTATTCGCCCTCTCTTTCCCAATCCCCTCTCTCTCTCTTTCGCTTGCCTTTTTTGTTTGCTTGTGTGGTGGATTACTTGTCGCGATGGCGCAAGATAATACCAAATTGTGTGATTTCTCTAATACCAATAATAATGATTTCCTTAGTACTCCGATTGCTCCTCTTAATGATGTTGAGTCTTGTGAAATCAATACTGCTTTGTTGATCTTGTTACGAAAGATCAATTCGCCGGCCTTCCTAGTGAAGATGCCGCTACCCATCTAAACAACTTTGTTGATTTGTGTGAGATGCAACAGAAGAAATATATGGATAATGATATTGTTAAATTGAAGTTATTTCCGTTTTCACTTAGAGATCGTGCTAAAGTTTGGTTTTTGTCTTTGCCTAAGAATAGTATTGATTCTTGGAACAAGTGCAAAGATGTTTTTATCTCTAAGTATTTTCCTCCCGCTAAGATCATCACTCTTAGGAACGATATTATGAATTTTAAACAACTTGATCATGAGCATGTTGCCCAATCTTGGGAAAGAATGAAATTGATGATTCGCAATTTCCCTACTCATGGTTTGAATTTATGGATGATCATACAAAAAATTTATGCCAAATTGAATTTTGCTTCTAGAAATCTTTCAGATTCGGCCGCGGGAGGCACGTTTATGGAAATCACTTTAGGAGATTCTACTAAACTCCTTGATAACATTATGGCTAATTATTCTCAATGGCACACCTAAAGATCTACTAGTAAAAAAGTGCACGCTATAGAAGAAATTAATGTTTTGAGTGGAAAGATGGATGAACTTATGAAATTGTTTGCTACTAAGAGTGCTCATATTGATCCCAATGATATGCCTTTGTCTACTTTGATTGAGAATAATAATGAATCTATGGATGTGAATTTTGTTGGTAGGGATAGTTTTGGAAACAATGCTTATAGAGGAAACTTTAATCCTAGACCGTTCCCTAGTAATTCCTCTAATAATTATGGAAATTCCTACAATAATTCTTATGGTAATTTTAATAAGATGCCCTCTGATTTTGAGAATAGTGTGAAAGAATTTATGATCTCTCAAAAGAATTTTAATGCCTTGCTTGAAGAAAAATTGCTTAAAGTTGATGATTTGGCTAGGAACGTTAATAGACTTTCGCTTGATGTTGATTCTCTGAAACTTAGATCTACTCCTCCTAAGCATGATATCAATGAGTCTCTCAAGGCTATGAGAATTTCCATTGATGAGTGCAAAGAAAGAACCGCTAGATTGTGTGCTAAGAAAGATTGCTTTGTAAAAGCGTGTTCTTCTAGTTTCCATGAAAATAATGATGAAGATCTTAAAGTTATTGATGTATCCCCTATTAGATCTTTGTTTTGCAATATGAATCTTAAAAATAATGGAACTGGAGATGAGTCAACTTTAGTTAAAAGGTGTCCCAATGATTTGGAGTTTTTAGATCTTGATGCTAAAATTGGTAAAAGTGGAATTGGAGAGGTCAAGACTTTAAATAGCATTGAACCCACTATCTTGGATTTCAAGGAATTTAATTATGATAATTGTTCTTTAGAAGGTTGTATTTCCTTGTTTCAATCCGTTGTGAATTCTCCTCATGCTTATAGTCAAAATAAAGCTTTTACCAAACATATTGTTGATGCCTTGATGCAATCTTTTGATGAAAAACTTAATTTGGAAGTTTCTATACCTAGAAAACTTAATGATGAGTGGGAACCTACTATAAAATTAAAATTAAAGATCATGAGTGTTATGCTTTATGTGATTTGGGTGCTAGTGTTTCCACGATTCCGAAAACTTTATGTGATATTCTAGGTTTCCTTGATCTTGATGATTGCTCTTTAAATTTGCACCTTGCGGATTCCACCATTAAAAAGACAATGGGAAGGATCAATGATGTTCTCATTGTTGCAAATAGAAATTTGGTGCCGTAGAATTTATCGTTCTTGATATAGATTGCAATCTTTCTTGCCCTATTATTGTTGGTATACCTTTCCTTAGAACGATTGGCGCGATTATTGATATGAAGGAAGGGAATATTAAATTCCAATTTCCATTAAGTAAAGGCATGGAGAACTTTCCAAGAAAGAGAGTTAAATTACCTTATGAATCTATCATGCGGGCTACTTATGAATTGAGTGCCAAAGATGCACTACTTAGATCTATCCTCGCTTTTATGCCTAGCTAGGGCGTTAAACGATAGCGCTAGTTGGGAGGCAACCCAATTTTATTTGTGTTTTTTGTTTTTGCTTATGTTTAGTAATAAATTTTGCATCTACCTTCTGTTTAGATGTGTTTTTATGTTTTAATTAGTGTTTGTGCCAAGTAGAACCTATAGGATAACCTATGGTGATAGTTAATTTGATTCTGCTGAAAAACATAAACTTTGCGCGCACAAAATTAGTTTTGTTAATTCACAGAAACGTGCTTTTGCGTTGATTCTTTTTGTTGTAGATCAACAGACAAATGTACCAGGACTTCCTATTTTGGTAGGATTTTTAAAGTTCCAGAAGTATTCGAGGGTTACAGATTGCTACAGACTGTTCTGTTTTGACAGATTCTGTTTTTCGTGTGTTGTTTGCTTATTTTGAAGCACCTATAGTGAACTTGGAATACAGTAGGTTTAACACCAATGTAAATAAAGAATGAGTTCATTACAGTATCTTATGTGGTGGTTTTTGTTTCTTTCACTAACGGTGCTTATGAGATTTCCTGTTGAGTTTTGTGTTGTGAAGTTTTCAAGTTTTGGGTAAAGATTTGATGGACTATGGAATAAGGAGTGGCAAAAGCCTAAGCTTGTGGATGCCCATGGCACCCCAAGATACTCAAGAATAGCCAAAAGCCTAAGCTTGGGGATTCCCCGGGAAGGCATCCCCTCTTTCGTCTTTGTTCATTGGTAACTTTACTTGGAGCTATATTTTTATTCCCCACATGATATGTGTTTTGCTTGGAGCGTCTTGTATGATATTTGTCTTTGCTTCTTATTTTACCACAATCATCCTTGCTGTACACACCTTTTGGAAGAAGCCCACTTTATTGGAATTTATTAGAATACTCTATGTGCTTCACTTATATCTTTTGAGCTAAGATAGTTTTTGCTCTAGTGCTTCACTTATATCTTTTAGAGCACAGCGGTGGATTAATTTTGTAGAAATTGTTAGTCTCTCATGCTTCACTTATATTATTTTGAGAGTCTCTTAGAACAGCATGGTATTTTCTATGGTTATAAAATTGGTCCTATAATGGTAGGCATCCAAGTTGGGTATAATAAAAACTACCATAGAAAGTGAATTGGATGTTATGATCAATTTGATACTTGATAATTGTTTTGAGATATAGAGGTGGTAATATTAAAGTCATGCTAGTTGGGTGATTATGAATTTAAAGAATGCTTGTGTTGAAGTTTGTGATTCCCATAGCATGCATGTATGGTGAACCGCTTTGTGATGAAGTTGGAGCACAATTTTATTTATTGATTGTCTTCCTTATAAGTGGCAGTTGGGGACGAGTGATGGTCTTTTCCAACCAATCTATCCCCCTAGGAGTATGCGCGTAGTACTTTGTTTTTGATGACTTGTAGATTTTTGAAATAAGTATATGAGTTCTTTTGACTAATGTTGAGTCCATGGATTATACGCACTATAACCCTTCCACCATTGCTAGCCTCTTATGTACCGCGCAACTTTCACCGGTACCATACACCTACCATATACCTTCCTCAAAACAGCCACCATACCTACCTATTATGGAATTTCCATAGCCATTCCGAGATATATTGCCATGCAACTTTCCACCGTTCCGTTTATATGACACGCATCATTATTGTCATATTGCTCTTTGCATGATCATGGAGTTGACATTGTATTTGTGGCAAGGCCACCTTCATAATTTTCATACATATCACTCTTGATTCATTGCATATCCCGGTACACCGCCGGAGGCATTCATATAGAGTCATATCTTGTTTTAAGTATTGAGTTGTAATCTTGAGTTGTAAGTAAATAAAAGTGTGATGATCTTCATTATTAGAGCATTGTCCTAGTGAGAAAAGGATGATGGAGACTATGATTCCCCCACAAGTCGGGATGAGACTTCGGACTTTACAAAAAAAGGAGGCCAAAGAGCCCACCAAAGAAAAAAAAGAGAAAAAGAAAAAAAGAGAAGAAAGGCCAAAAGAAAAAAAAGAAAGGCCCAAAAAAGAGAAAAAAAGAAACAAAAATGAAATGAGAGAAAAAGAGAGAAGGGACAATGCTACTATCTCTTTTTACCACACTTGTGCTTCAAAGTAGATCTTCATGATAGAGTGTCTCCTATGTTGTCACTTTCATATACTAGTGGGAATTTTTCATTATAGAACTTGGCTTGTATATTCCAATGACGGGCTTCCTCAAAATGCCCTAGGTCTTCGTGAGCAAGCGAGTTGGATGCACACCCACTTAGTTTCTTTTGTTGAGCTTTCATACATTTATAGCTCTAGTGCATCCGCTGCATGGCAATCCCTACTCACTCACATTGATATCTATTAATGGGCATCTCCATAGTCTGTTGATACTCCTAGTTGATGTGAGACTATCTTCTCCCTTTTTGTCTTCTCCACAACCACCATTCTATTCCACATATAGTGCTATGTCCATGGCTCACGCTCATGTATTGCGTGAAAGTCGAAAAAGTTTGAGATTACTAAAGTATCAAACAATTGCTTGGCTTGTCATCGGGGTTGTGCATGATTAAATACTTTGTGTGATGAAGATAGAGCAAGAGCCAGACTATATGATTTTGTAGGGATAACTTTCTTTAGCCATGCTATTTTGAGAAGACATGATTGCTTTGATTAGTATGCTTGAAGTATTATTATTTATTATGTCAATATTAACTTTTATTTTGAATCATTTCGATCCGAACATTCATGCCACAATAAAGAAAATTACATTGAGAAATATGCTAGGTAGCATTCCACATCAAAAATTCTCTTTTTATCATTTACCTACTCGAGGACGAGCAAGAATTAAGCTTGGGGATGCTTGGTATGTCTCCAACGTATCTATAATTTTTTATTGTTCCATGCTATTATATTACCCGTTTTGGATGTTTATGGGCTTTACTTTACACATTTATATCATTTTTGGGACCTACTAACCGGAGGCCCAGCCCGTATTGCTGTCTTTTGTGCCTATTTCAGTGTTTCGAAGAAAAGGAATATCAAACAGAGTCCAAATAGAAGCAAACCTTCGGGAGCGTGATTTTTGGAACAAACGTGATTCAGAGGACTTGGAGTGCAAGTCAAGAAGCAGTCGAGGCGGCCACGAGGGTGGACGGCACGCCCACCCCTACTAGGCGCTCCCCCCTATCTCATGGGCCCCTCGGGCGTCCACCGACCTACTTCTTCCTCCTATATATACCCACGTACCCCGAGAACATCAAGGGAGCCAACGAAAAACTATTTCCACCATCGTAACCTTCTGTATCCACGAGATCGCATCTTGGAGCCTTTGCTGGCGCTCCGCCGGAGGGGGAATCGACCATGGAGGGCTTCTACATCAACACCATAGCCCCTCCGATGAGTTGTGAGTAGTTTACCATAAACCTTCGGGTCTATAGTTATTAGCTAGATGGTTTCTTCTCTCTTTTTGGATCTCAATACCATGTTCTCCTCGATCTTCTTGGAGCTCTATTCGATGTAACTCTTTTTGCTGTGTGTTTGTCGAGATCTGATGAATTGTGGGTTTATGACCAAGTTTATCTATGAGAAATATTTGAATCTCCTCTGAATTCTTTTATGTGTGATTAAGTTATCTTTGCAAGTCTCTTCGAATTATCAGTTTGGTTTGGCCTACTAGATTGATCTTTCTTGCAATGGGAGAAGTGCTTAGCTTTGGGTTCAATCTTGCGGTGTCCTTTCCCAGTGACAGCAGGGGCAGCAAGGCACGTATTGTATTGTTGCCATCGAGGATAAAAAGATGGGGTTTATATCATATTGCATGAGTTTATCCCTCTACATCATGTCATCTTTCTTAATGCGTTACTCTGTTCTTTATGAACTTAATACTCTAGATGCATGCTGGATAGCGGTCGATGTGTGGAGTAATAGTAGTAGATGCAGGCAGGAGTCGGTCTACTTGTCACGGACGTGATGCCTATATACATGATCATGCCTAAATAATCTCATAATTATTCACTTTTCTATCAATTGCTCGACAGTAATTTGTTCACCCACCGTAAAACTTATGATACCTTGAGAGAAGCCACTAGTGAAACCTATGGCCCCCGGGTCTATCTTTTATCATATAAGCTTTCAGTCTACTTTTATTTGCATCTTTACTTTTCCAATCTATATTATAAAATACCAAAAATATATTTATCTTATCATACTATCTCTATCAGATCTCACTTTCGCAAGTGACCGTGAAGGGATTGACAACCCCTTTATTGTGTCGGTTGCGCGTTCTCTGTTTTTTTGTGTAGCTGCGTGGGACTTTTGAGGAGCCTCCTACTGGATTGATACCTTGGTTCTCAAAAACTGAGGGAAATACTTATGCAAGGAAAACCAACGCAAGCTCAAGACGTAGTAGTGCGCAGAGGCGAAACTCCAAGTAGCGGGAAGGGGGTCGCCACACCACACCACCCGTCGGTGAGGAGCAGCCGGGCCAAAGCCCGGAGCTCGCCGATGAAGCTTCCGTGGCCGCCACCCACAGAAGACGCCGCTTAGGAGCCGATGGGCAACCGGAAGCAGCCACGCCGCCGGAAGTCGCCATGCCACCGGGAACCATCACACAGCCGGAAGCAGTCGCGCCACCCTGCAGATCTGGCCGGTCCAGCAAAGACGACCATCGCGAGCAGGACGCGAAGGCCCAATGCGTCGCATGCCCACCATGGCAACACCGCAGTGTTGGGAAACTTACCATGCAATTTAAAAAATTTCCTATGCTCACGAAAGATCTATCTAGGAGATGCATAAAAACGAGAGGGGGAGAGTGTGTCCACATACCCTCGAAGACCGAACGCGGAAGCGTTTGCCAATGTGGTTGATGTAGTCGAACTTCTTCTCGTTCCGACTACCGGTGTCAAAACTGGCAGATCTCGGGTAGGGGGTCCCGAACTGTGCATCTAAGGATCAAAGGTAACAGGAGGCAGGGGACATGATGTTTACCCAGGTTCGGGCCCTCTTAATGGAGATAATACCCTACTAACTGCTTGATTGACTTTGATGAGTATAGGGGTTACAAGAGTTGATCTACCTCGAGATCGTAATGGCTAAACCCTAGATGTCTAGCCTGTATGATTGAGATTGCCCCTAGGACTAAACCCTTCGGTTTATATAAGCACCGGAGGGGACTAGGGTTGTACAAAGTTGGTTTACAAAGGAAGGAAACTACACGCCCAGCTTGTCGCCCACGCAAAGGAGAGTCACATCCGGACATGGGAGAAGACCTTCTATCTCATATCTTCACGGCCCATCAGTCCGGCCCACGTCACATAGGCCGGCTCTCCAAGGACCTCCACAGTCCAGGACTCCCTCAGTAGCCCCTGAACCGGGCTTCAATGACGACGTATTTGGCGCGCAGATTGTCTTCGGCATTGCAAGGCAGGTTCCCTCTCCGAATACTCCAATGTAGTCCTCCACACAAAATAGCTATATCCGGCTCTATCAAATAATTACAGCCTTAAGTTGTAAGGGCAAAAATATCTGAAACAAAGTAAATCACGCCCATAGGCAATTTTTCGGGCAAGGCGTTATGTCCTGGCCTTGTTATTATGCTGAACCGTTTCATAGCCCTCGCTTCGTGTTTCGAGGCACGGTCATAGGCACGTCTTGTCAAAGCAGAGATCATGTCCTTTTATCACAGGATCCTCATCAATAGGGGTTTGGGTAATCCAACCGTGCTGTTCACATGTCCCCTTGGGAGTAGGCGGGATTTAAGGCTTATGAGGGGGCGCTTGATATCCTCTGCCTCTATAAGAAGATAAGGATACGTCTTTTTACCCCACACCTTCTTCCTCCTCAGCCCATCTGCCATTCAAGCTCCAGCGCCCGAGTCCCAATCTTTTCCATTGCCACCAAAACACCCCAGCCATGTCCGGATCTGGAGCGCAGGGCAAGTGGATGGCTTCCTCTGTTACAGAGGAGAACATCAAGGAACTCCGGGAAGCTGGGTACCTGGCCACGGATATAATCCACCGGCTCCCTGCCAAAAAGCAGATCATTCCCACTCTGAAGCCTAATGAGAGGGTAGCGTTCATCCCCCATTTCCTTCATAGACTAGGGTTTCCCCTTCATCCTTTCGTCTGCGGTCTCATGTTTTACTATGGGTTAGATTTTCATGACCTAGCCCCAAATTCCTTCCTCAACATTTCGGCGTTTATCATCATGTGTGAGGCATTCCTCCACGTCCCTCCCCACTTCGGTCTATGGCTCAAGGTCTTTAATGTGAAGCCAAAGGTGGTCGAAGGCCAACACGCGGAGTGCGGCGGCACCATGGTGAGCAAACTCCCCAACGTCACCTGGCCAAAGGGGACCTTTCTGGATACTGTCAAAGGATGGCAGTAGGGGTGGTTCTATATCACGGATCCCCGCGATGCCACATGGGCTGCCGCTCCTGAGTTCAAGTCTAGGCCCCCGATGCGGCTTATATCCTGGCTCAATAAGGGCCTAGATTGGGAGTCGCCTGACGAGGTGACGGCGCTGGAGAGCCGTGTCAAGGGCATGATAAACAAGAACACCAGCCATGCCAGCATGATCTAGGTGATGCTTTTTCACTGGATTCTCCCTTGTCAACGCCGGACTCAACATATGTGGAAATTCGACCCGGCCGGTCCTCGGACCCTGCAGCGGTTCTTTGGCACGACGCACGAAGACATATGGGAAGCTGCTCTTCAAGGCTCAAAAGTCGTGGCCGGAAACGACCGAAGAACGCGGCCTCAATTGCACTCGTCTGCCCACTCCCGTAAGTTTTATGATGATTTTAATTTGCAAATCCAAGGAGTATATTGAACTTTCCATTACTCCCATAGGGCTGGACAAAGAAGGCAGAGCAAATCCGATGTCCATGTTGGGATCTACGGTAGGGTGCGTGGACTGCAAATTAAAATTTTCCTTTGTGCAGAACAACAGGAACATGCTACGGGAGATTGATCATAGTTCGTCACCACTAGACGCGTAGTGCCGTGCAGCAGAAGAAGAGTTGGGGCAGCGCGTCCGCGTGGATCGTCTCCTCCTCGTCCGATCTCCCTCGAACAGCCGGTCGTCCGATCCCACGTACAAGTTTGCCGGAGCGGCGCAAGTGCACCGCCTCTAACGGTATCCGCGCGTGCAGGAGGAACACCGTGTGGCGGACTACTAGGTCCGATCACACAGTCGGCGTCTAGTGGAGATGGCTATTCGCAACACATGCAAACCCTAGTCACAGCACCGAAGCGATCAACCCATGAGTGTGCTGCACCTCCACTTTATATAGGCGTCCGTCGCGGGCTCAACACTTGGGCCTCGCACGGACCCTAAATCCCACAAGCCTACTCGGCCACAATCCGAATATAGCTCGGATCACATTCGACCAGTGTCCTCGGATCCGTCCTTGTAGGTTCCTTCCTTTAAGCGCGCGGCCCCTTAGGTTCAAGTCGACTTGGTCGCAGTTCGGATCACCTCCGAACTGCACGGTTGGTAGCGGCCTCTAGCAAGGCATGCCGAACACCAAGCAGACCATGAAGCTGGTTAGGCGAACCTGTACATCATACTTCTGTTCTATTTGCCACACGATATATGTTGTCGGGCTCAAGGCAAGTCTGTCATCCTTGTGGTAGCCCGACCTCTTTCTCGTTCCAGTGATGCCGGCCACTATCCGAATTATCTCATAATCCTTGTTGCATGGCCATGCTTATCCTGGTCGGATCACACGAGGGGCCCAGAGTATATTTCTCCTAATCAGAGGGGCAAATCCCATCTTGCTCGACCATGTCTCGTAGCATGGGACTGGACAAAACCCGAAACCTACCTTTGTAACTGCCCAGTCACGGAGTAGCGTTTGGTCGGGCCAAAGCAAGTCTGTCACCATCCCGAGTACATGCATCAGCTCAGGTCTTAGGACATAGAACGTATGTTGGACTAGAGACTCACAGATGACATATCGCTGCGTCCAATAGTTGGGTCTGTCCGACTCGGACCTTATCTCGACTCGGATCCGACTACGTCGAATCAGACCAGACCTTTCCAAGTCCATATTATCCGGTTAGCATCTAATGCTCCATGGCTAGTGAGACCAAGCCATCGACCGTGTCATATGCTAGTCTAGTCGGTTGCGCGTCCACACAGCCCTTTCGACTAGGGACCTTTTAGGACAGTCATCATACAATGCATAGTCCCACAAACAAGTCGCGTACTTGCTGATACACATTATTGATAATGTCCAAGGACTATCTTTATTCATAAACACATAGGAAATATCATCATACATGATTGCCTCTAGGGCATATCTCCAACAGTCCAGCTTCGCTGCCCGAAGACCCAGCCATCCCTTTGTTGAAGAAGATGCTAGTTCCGGTGCCGTATCAAGCGCTGGAGAAGAAGGCCAAGAAGAAAGGCAAGGAGGCCAGAGGTCGCCTCCGCCGTAAGGGCGCTTCAGACATTATGTTCGAAGATACCGAGACCTCCTCCTCTCATGACGAAGATGTAGAGGAGGAAGAGAGCAATTTTCCCCATAAGGGGGGAAGAAGAAAAGGGCGGCTTCTGCGGATCTAGAGGCGGAGGCGTCCAAGAAGGGGAAACCCTCCCTTTCGTTTGATTATGAAGCGGATGCCAATGCCATCCCCGAGTTGCACCCCAGGCCGAAGCCCTTGGCCGGATCGTAAGTATCCAAAGACATCATACACATATCTGAATTTATGCCTTATTATTTTAACATACTATATTGCGCATTGCAGTTCGGCTCGCGATCTCCCCCAACGATCGTCGTCATCTGGGAACTCGCTAGGGCCAAACACGATGGAGATCGATTCGCCTCCGCAGGTCTCTCCACCCACCGCTACAGACAACACCAAAATGTTGTCCTGAAGAACCTCTCCAGGTCACGGGGATGTGCGGGAGGCCGTGAAGGTGGCGACGGAGAGTAATACCTCTGTCGCCGAAGAGAGGGGGAAATCGACCCCCACGGAGACCGGCGATAGGGTCCATGCTCAATTCGGCCCCAAACAAATATTATTCCGGAGACCCTCATGGCTCCGGAAACGGGCCAGCAGCCTCCTTCGACAGAAGGGGGCGCGCCATCTCCACCGGCATCTTCTATCAATCTAGAGGCGCCGGACACTCTGGTGGAAGCGCTTCAAAGCGCTTCCATTGTGGAGGAACACCGTACCCTTATGGGTACGATGGTTGAAAAGGTTCGGTACACTAAGAGCGGATTGAACAAAGCTTATACCAACCTTTTATCAGGCTTTGAGGTATGTGATGTAATATATTTTTGGCTATTTGCAAAAGGAATGTGTGTGTATAGATAGTAGCCCCTCAGACTCTGTTTGGCGTTTGCGAAGAAAGGCCGAACAGAGGATTGAATAATGCTTGGTAGGAGCTAACATATATGTCCCGTTTGATTAACATGCTTCGATGCGAGCGGCAACCTCGCATGCCGCCGAAGTATCCGAACTAAAGCGGAAGTTGGAGGAAAAGCAAGGTATGTGATACCGAAGCATATATTGAAATGATATGAGTTCCAATTTGTTATCTAACTGAGTTTTATGATTATGCTCATAGTTGACACGTCTGAGGTCGAAGCCCTCAAGAGCGTGCTGGACGAGGCCAAGAAGGAGGCGGACAAGGAACGAACCGCCCGCCGAAACATGAAGCAAGGTTGGAGGAAGTCCAACAAGAGCTCACTGATGCTATAAGCAAATGTGAGTCCTTGGAGCGCAAGGTGTCGAATCGAGACCCCGAACTTGCTACGGCGCTCCAAAGTGCAAAGGAGGCCCGGATTGAAGTCCAAGGCGCCTGTCGGGAGATCCAAGAGGCCAAGCAGATCGCAGCGGGTAAGGCCTTTAATATGCAGAGCAAAATTGTGAGGAGAAAGTACACCTTACTGACACGCATTTTGAGTTCTCTAGGAGCATTTGCGGATCTTCCCCGAAGTATTGTTGATGCTGCAGATTTCTTCCGAGCCAAAGAGGGGAGCTCAACAGAGAAGTTGTTCTGGTCGCAGTTGAGGAGTCCTGGATAAGGGGGTATCCGGACAGCCGGATTGTATTCATCGTCCGGACTATAGAAGCGTCAAGATACAAGACTCAAGACTTCGGCTCGTGTCCGGATGGGACTCTCCTTTGCGTGGAAGACAAGCTTGGCAATCCGGATATTATGTTTCCTTCCTTGTAACCGACTCCATGTAAACCCTAGCTCTCCGGTGTCTATATAAACCGGAGAGCATGGTCCTTAGAAGGCCGATCACAATTACAATCATACCATCATAGGCTACCTCTTAGGGTTTAGCCTCTACGATCTCGTGGTAGATCTACTCTGGTATTCCACATATCTTCAATATTAATCAAGCAGGAAGTAGGGTTTTACCTCCATCGAGAGGGCCCGAACCTGGGTAAACATTGTGTCCCTTGCTTCCTGTTATCATCAGCCTAATACGCACAGATCGGGACCCCCTACCCGAGATCCGCCGGTTTTAACACTGACAGCAGTACCTTGCACAAGAGCATCATGTGCCCCTCAACGATCAGCTGAAACAGCTGACCGAGCTACATAGGGTGGCCGAACTGGCCATGAAGGATGTTATAGTCCGTCTTTGTCCAGCCGAACCCATACCCATTAGTTACTTTGGGCTTGTGAAGCGGCTAGTCAATGCCTGCCCACAACTTGATGCTATAAAGCGGTCAGTCTATATCGAAGGTACCTGGATGGCCTTTGCCCGTGTCAAGGTGTAGTGGGCGAAGATGAATTCCACCAGTCTTGCAACCGAGGAACCGCTCGCAGGCAAGGAGCACTGTATGCCGGAGCGATACTTCAACGATGTCCTTGAAGGATCCCGCATTATAGAGGGCCTGTGTTCGAAGGACATCATTTTTGAATGAATGTATCTGTGCTGCCCAAACTTTGTATTATGAAAACAAGGCGTTCGTATAATATTAGTCTTGTTTCATCTGAAATTATTTATCCTCTGTTGCAGCCGTTTATTGAATCTGTGAGTTGGCCAGTCGTCGGCTTCAGCCCCTCACGTAGATACTACGGGGGTGTTCGGAACAGCACAAAAAGACACTTAACCCAACGATCTGGTCCCTGAAGGAGGTTTAGGGCAGCGAACCAGGCAATCATACTATGTGGCTTTATTACTCACTTAGCCATAGAAGTTTGACAATAAGATTGTAGGCGCAGCCCCTGGTATTGTTCGATGGTCCGAAGATGAGTGATGTAGACGCCCATCCCGGTAAGGACCGGTCTGTCGCATATCACGGAAAAAATTGCAAGAGATTTCTAATTAGCCGCCGAATAGCTGACCAGCTCTTGCTGCATCATGATAGTCAGTTTTCGTCTTTCTCTACTGAGGTGTTTATCCGGATAAGCTAGAAACACAATCGCAATAGTTCTCCCTTTACTACCTTAGCCGAATAAGCGGAACATAAGGTAGTAACCACAGGAGTCGGGCAACCGAACTATTGACCAAAGACATGATTCGGAGCCGATGCATAAAATGCTATATTCTGGATGCCGAATTGTACTATAAAAAGTGTTCAGACTTATGTTATTTTGAAGGAATGTACGTGGCTGAATGGAGCCCCTGGCGATTTAAGTCGTATCGAGGTGTACATGACAAGCGGACTAAAGAAAAAGATGGATTATAGATTAGAAAATAAGCCAGTACCAAATAGGTTGGGCAAAGAAAATTGTTTCCATTATAGTCTGATTGATACATCAAAACGTATTTGTACAGATAATGCTATAAGCATCGAGGCTATTTTACATGCCGAGCATAAGGGAAAGCTATGTACAGGTACTAAAAAAGTTGAAGAGGTGATCTGTAAAGATCCTTAAGGTTCTCTGCCGTACATTTGCACCGTTTTCTCTTTGGTGTGTGATCCTTTGAGAGGATTAATGAGCAGGTTTTCATAAGAGGCTGGGAAAAGGGGCCTTGGCACCATAGAAAGGTGATGTGGGTTGTAGGGAACCTGAAAAAAATGAAGTTAAGAAAAGGGTAGATATGGTGGTCCTGGTACGGTCGAGCCGTATTGTGGACTTTATCCTTGATATGCCTCCATCGTCGCCCATGGTATCTTTAGTGCGTAGTTATGTGCATGCGGTACATACGCGCAGTTCGGTTGGAACTAAGACAAAGGCCGAATTGCTAATCGAGCTCCTGACGAGCTGGACTATCATTCTGCCGGGTAGTCCGGACTCGTTTGACAGGGTCCGGGGGCTTGACTGCCGATGTGGAGTTTGGATTGATAAGGCCAACCTACACTTCTGCTGCGAGGGCTGCGGTGTGTTCCTCAGTACGGAGGGAGCGATCCATGTTTCCATGGACTTTTATAACACCGCGTGGTCTGGCATCTTGAGTTTTGGATAAGCATAGTGCGGGACCGCATTGAAGCGGGCAAATGCAGTTCGCTAGAGCAGTGCATGATAGCCACTGCAGAAAGGGACGATGTCGAAGATCAAGTCTTCGCTTCGGAAGTTGTCCAGCGAACCGAAGACGACTTCCAATGTGATTGAGCCCGCGTAGCGGGCCTCTACACTAGGTATTACTCCTTTAAAGGTACTTTTGGTGGGCTTGATTCTTGACAAGTCAATACCCATTTTCCGACTGTGTCCTAATAGAGCAGGTTAAGACTGCTGCTGCCGTCCATGAGGACTCTCATGAGGTGGAATCCATCAATAATTGGGTCGAGGACCAATGCGACTGAACCTCCATGACGGATACTGGTCGGATGGTCCCTGCGATAAAAAGTGATCGGGCATGCTGACCATGGGTTGAATTTTGGGGCGACTGGCTCTATCGCATAGATGTCCCTTGACGCGCGCTTGCGCTCCCTCTTGGGGATGTGGTTAGCGTATATCATGTTCACTATCTTGACCTCGAGGGGAATTTCTTCTGTCCCCCTGTGTTCGGAGGGCGAGGCTCCTCGTCGTCATCCTCGCTGGGCAACCCTTTCCCCATGTGCTCGGTGTTTAGCTTACCAGCCTGATTAAAGACCCAACAACTTTTGTTGGTATGGTTGGCAGGCTTGTCAGGGGTGCCGTGAATCTGGCAAGGTCGATCGAGTATTCGGTCCAGGCTAGATTGTGGGGACCGATTCTCCGGGTATTAATTTCCAGAAAATGGCCCTTGTGCTCACCAACCCCAGGATAACTGTTAGCTGATGGGGCACCAACTTGATACAGAAATTCCAAGAAAAATATAAAATATGTAGTACAAGACCATTCTGGCCTGTGAGTACAACAAATGGTTTCTAATGGTTGATGGCGGAAGCGGTTTGTGGATCATCAGTGTCTATGGGGCACCAATTCCCACAGGAACAGCTGACCAGGTTAACACCTATCTTCGTGATGCTGCTATCACCGTTGCTTAGGTTCCGGGACTGTCGGCATGGTTGCTCTTCTCCGCGCAACAAAATCTGGCCAAGACAGTAGCCAGGGACAAACCAGTGAGTACTTTGAATGTACTCGCAAACATTTTGAACACAGGCATAAAATGACAATGATGTGCTGAAAATATTTTATGCTCATGACGTCAGTCAAAAATGACAAATAAAACTCTGATGCGTACGAGCATGTTAATTATGAATATGTAATAACACAGCAATATAAAGATTATGAAATAAACAACAAACATGCCACAGTCGGGCGTCTGTGCGACACCACATAAAGGGCTTTAAAAGAAATGCCACAGTCGGGCGTCTGAGCGACACCACATAAAGGGCTTTAAAAGAAATGCCACAGTCGGGCGTCTGAGCGACACCACATAAAGGGCTTAAAAAGAAATGCCACTGTCGGGCGTCTGAGCGACACCACATAAAGGGCTTCAAAAGAAATGGCACAGTCGGGCGTCTG